>NC_089895.1:2321610-2625481 GCF_040182565.1 Anser cygnoides | reverse complement strand
AAACCATCACTTGTGTGCTTCTAGGCAAGTTATTTTTGCTACTGAAGCTTTACATCATTCTTTTCTATTTGCATTTGCTCGGTTTGAAACCTTTATGCGCATGTTGAGGAAATGATTGACAAAAATTAAAATGGATGGCTGCGTGAGCAGGTCTGGACCCTCAGACCAGAAGTGCTCTTGCCCTTTTGTAACTTGAAGACATCCTCACGCTCTAAACTGGAAGACCAGTTAGCGTTCACTATGAACACAGGTAGTATGAAACTAAGGTACACTCAGGAAAATTGCAGCGTGTCTCAGTTGTCACTTAAAAGAATTGAAGTGTTCTTAAAAATGCATAGCAAATAATGCTTTGAATTGTGTGTTCCGTACAAATATTTTTATAACTTAACAACTCATAGGATTTGACTTCCTACCTCTCTATTAACAGACATGCTCTTAGTAGTTAAAGATGTTTTTCTTGCTATTTGTCACAGATAACCAGTACTGTTTATGGACAGATATTCAGTGATTTATGTTAAATATAAAATGAAAAGGATGGTTATTGAAACATAAATGTTATTCCAGTCATCCTTTTCATTAATGCTGTCAATTATAATCAAGCTAAGCTACGTGCCACACATCCGAGGTAGATCCAGTCAAGCCTGCGTCATTCTGTTAACCTTTACTGAAGTCTGCTTGCTGGCGGTCCTAATGGAGAAACTGCTTTGCTAGCTCCAGCAGACTTATTCAAGCCACATTTCTTCTGTGTTTCAGAACAAAATTTGCAGATGGTGAGCGTCTAGGCGTTGCGAGAGGGTAATGGAATGCAGTTGCTAATGCTTTATCACCCCTGTTTTAGGGGCTTTTACAGTTTTATTCCATGTAGGCAAAAAAAACCAAACCTCTACTTCTGTTCTGGCTGTCTTGCTGTATGCCGTTTTAATCAAATATGTGTATTTTAGCACAGCAATTTATTTTCCTCTAGCTATTTTGCCAGTAATATGCTTCAACAGTATAATCTGGACAAACGATGTGCCTGTCCTGAAACATTTCTAGTAACTTTTTCTCATCTTCAGACTATTCAGAATCCAAAAGTACGCATCTGACAAAGGTTTCTGCTAAAAGCATCTTGTGTTGCTCTTAAATGTCCTAGTCTGTCAGGAGTGATCAGCATCATTTTCTAGCAGAAGAGATTATATTTAAGACACAGCATACAGCTGAAACATAAAATAATGAAAACTCTTCTTGAGAATTATTTATAGAAAAGATTAGGTCTGTATTTAGTTTGTACCTCTCTGTATTTTTAAAGGGAAAATCCATCTAGCTCCTTTAGAGATTTTTTTGATTGGGCAAGACTTTCCGGACAGGTTACATAAGAGCTAGTATGTTTTCACACTACGTGTTTTTTTAAAACTCTGGGAACCATCTAGTTTAAAAGTAGAATTTAAAAATACTGTTTACAATTACCTTGTGTAATCAAAATAATTGTAATGCTTCAATAGAATGTTTAAGGAACTGGAAGTTTATTTGTGATAACAACTAGATGCTAAAATTGAGGCAATGTTTCTATGAACAACTCTGTGATAAACTCAGTAGTTTCTCAGGGCATAACTGATCACAAAAAATAGTGCAATTGAAACTTGATCTGTATTTCTGTTTCATGGATGAATTTTAGATTGCCATATTAATGAGCAGTTTCAAAGATTTAACACTAACCCTGAACCCATGTGAAGGTTGTATCTTGAAAAAATGAACTTCATTACATAAATTTAATATTATGGATAGATGTTTCCCAAGGTATTAAAACACAGTGATTCCCATTCGTTCATCTTTAGGTGTAGTGGACTAGTACTGTCAGGTAAGCTATATTCAGACAAGAGAAATAAAATACATGTAGCTCTACGTTTCCCAAATAACTTAAGGGGGAATTTTGAATGTGTTTCATAGGACAAGCCAAGGAAAATGAATGAAATGGCAAATCATCTCTGAGAAATATAAAAACCCTTTCAGTTAAACTCACTGTCTGTAGTCAAAACGCATCTATTAACTCAAGCAAAAGAATACTTACAGAAACTGACATAATTATCAGTGTTTTACATCTCTAGTGGTCTTAGAGCTCTTCATTAAAGCATAAACAAGGGTTTTGAGAATAATGGTGAAAACTTGAATGTTCTGATGAAAAGATACATGTTAGAATGTTGATGGAGGACCCTAGTTGAAATGGCGATTTGGAAACTTTTCTTAGGACTAATATTAGGAGTAGAAACTCTCAGGAGTAGGTCATAAGGGTTGATCATCTGCTGTGCTTTTTGTTGGTTTGTTTTTGCTAATGGTCATGGCCCTTCTGTTTTTTGACTCGTAGAACGCAACTGAACCTACTGTGGTTGTGGAGACCTTGGCTGATGTACCTGAGCATGTGCTTAGGGGGCTTCCTGAGGATGTGAGGCTCTTCCCATCTGCTGTTGACAAGACGAGGCTTGGTGAGTGCCAAAACTGTGAAAAGAGAATGAAGACTTTTAAAGTAGCTCGCATAAATTACGCACAGATGCTGTCAAAGTTTGGTGTCCTTGTATGCTGGGTAGAGATGAATGTCCAGAGCATTTATCTGAATAAATTTACATTGGAAAGAGCAGTCTGCTTCTGATGCAGTTTCTCAAACAGACCAAGATTATGTTTACAGAACATAATATAATTTCAAGTCAAAAATGGACCAAGCTGCAGAAAGATTAGGTTATGAAAATACAGGTAAACTACTTCACTGGTTTGCTTTAATTTATAGCACTTTTATCAGTTGGGCTTTTTTTTTTTTTTCAGCTACCTTATTGTTGTCTCCCTTTAGAATGCTGTGTCTCACTGTCCAATCAATATATAAAGTTTATAAGAAGATTCAGTGCAGACTTGAAAGCTGCTATATGGAATGAAGTATTGTTTTTGTAACGTATGCAAAATGCTTCTTTTTTTAAAACAGAGTTTTAAGTTGCGAGAACTTTGGAAGTCAGATTTGCAGACTGGATACGTGACGTTGAAAGCTGGTAGTTTAAGGAATATCCTGACTATGGATGCATTACTATTAGTAACAGGTTGTAAACTCCTTGGAGCAAGGTTAATATTTTCTAGTATGAACCTGTTCCGGCATAGTCTGAATGAGAATGTTACGTTGGAACATAAGTGAAGTAGAAGGAGAAAAAATGCTAGAAAACTTCTACTACTTTATGTTTCTATAACTTCAAAAGATATTTTTAGGACACTTTCATTTTCACAACAAAGTCAGTGTCAAAACATTGTTGAAATATAAAACAAACAAAACAACAACGAAACAAACCTCTCATTATATACCTGCAGGTAATTCATAAATTCACTGGCTGTTCATTTTTTGTACATGTTGGTGAAAGAGTGGTGGGCTAGGGAAATCTAGAAAAAAATAGCGATTATTTGTCAACCTGTTTGTAGTTTCTTTGCTATAAAATGTGAAGTGTAGCTGTCCATTTTCAGTTCAGCTAAATATTGTAAACTAATTTATGCACATCTTGTAACCAATCTTAAATGCTTTTCCTTCAAAATACAGTATTTAGTTTCGTAACTTCTGTGAGGGCTTTACTTGTCTGACGCTATTTCAGAGAAAGCAAATATTTTTTTGTTTTATTAACTTGTTTACTCAGCAAAGCAGCTGGAACTTGGGACTTTATTATATAAAACTTGTAATGGTCTTATGGTATTTTGGATATCATGTGAAGTACAAGAGAAATCATCATTTTTTTTTGTCTTCAGAGCTACAGTAGCCCATGAGCAAAGAATAAAACCAGGTAAACGCTTAAACCTTATGTGATTGAAGGGAGCTTGGGGGTGAGGTTTGTTTGAATTCCTTTCAGTAAACTTCAGTTTCCTCATTGTGATCTTAATATTGTAGAACGCTCCACAACCTGAGGCAGACACATATAATGATCTTAAGAAATACGAGTTGTGAAAAGAACGCTTTCTTGAGATCAGTTAGATTTGTTATAATTATTGATATGTATCCTTTCAGGTGTCTGGGCAACAAAATCAATTTTGAAAGGCAAGAAATTTGGGCCTTTTGTTGGTGACAAGAAAAAAAGATCTCAAGTTAAGAGCAATGTATATATGTGGGAGGTAAGAAAAAGCTTGTAAATGAAAAGGGTATCTGTCACTAGCCCGGTATTTTGTATTTACCTTTCTAGAGATTTTAGATAGACATTATGTGAAATAATTGCCGGTAATGTGTCTGTGGTTACCATTGCAAATGTATTTATAGATACCTGCATTGAGCAACCATTCTGAATTACAAAACTTTAAACTAAGGGCATTGTATAAAATTGGTGTAGTAATTTTCTCATATACTGTCTCTGGATCCCTCCTCCTTTTAGGAGTCTACTACTGAAAAAGCTTTGCTTTGTTGGCCTGAACGCTGAGTGATATCCCTTCTGCAGTTGAGTACTTACGAAATTAGGGAAGCTGGAAGGATATGAAATGTCTTAAAGAAGCCACAACGCTCTTCCTCGTCTAGCTCTTTGAAAAACAGCTTTGTTATGGGAATTGGTTTTGCTTTTGGAGTCTTTTATAAAAGTTCTCAACTGTTGCAGTATTTCTTGTGCTGCTTGTATTTGGGTTTGCCTTAAAGCAAGTACTGTCTGGACAGTTGAATAGCTTGTTAAGCTCCACTGATAGTCATAAGACCTCAGATATTATGTAGACTTAAGAATGCAGGTTCCTTAATCTGGAGTTGAATCCTGCCTACAGTGTCTTTAAATAAGGCAGGTCATAACTGCTCCCAAAGACTTCTTCAGCCTTCCCGAAGGTTCATGCAGCAAGTGGCTTTAGCATAGTGGATGGTCAAGGAGGGGAGATGGAGGAACTGTGGCATAGCATGCACCGAATAGAAATGGCTAGTTTATGGATTTTTAGTGTAAAGAAATTGGTAGCAGTCATCCTTCTTGTCCCTGGCCTGCAAACACAGAACTGCATAAAACACCAGAAACACATTTAAAGCCTAATGTTAAGCCCTATTGGAGGAATTGAGCTAGAATAATGTCACAGAAATACAGATTCACATTCAGGAAAGTAATAAAGTGTTCAGGTAGAATGTTTGTTGTATTAAGCTAATATATTTTACTCCACTGCATAAGATATCTCCAGTTTTGATCTGGTACAAGAACACTTAGCGAGATTGAAATCAATCAAGTAAATTATTGACCTTGCAACTGTTTTTCATCATGTTGGATTTTGAATGTTCTCACTAGATACATCTTAGTATGTTTGAAATTTGTGTTGAGAAATGCTAGTGGCAAGCAATTTGATATGAAGATTCATAGCTTGCAATGCAGGCAACCACAGAATCCCTTTCTAGACTTCAAAGTAATCGTGTGTTGCTTCCATACTGATTTTGGAATTAAAAAAAAAAAAAAGGCAGCTAAAATGAGACAGCAACAGTTGGCCCCATATGCTGATATATGAAACCACTCCAGCATCTTAACTGTAAGAAAATATGATTTGTAAAAGGATGGTGGTGTGTGGGAGTAGTTCAGTATACGGACCTTCAGCTAAGGGAGCAACCTTTTTCCACAATAAATCCATTTTGTTTTTAGTGAAGTTAACCTGAAGAAAAACTAAGGCTTCTAAAACGTAGCCTCTCCAGTCAATTTTAATAATTAGAAATGATCATGCTAAAGTACTATTTTGAAAAAGATGAGTTCTGTGTCAGCATATGCTTGCTTTGTCTGAAGAGAGCAGTAGACTTCGTATTTTCATTTTCTGTCAGAGAAAAGCCACTGATAGGAAAATGATAGCAAGTGACTGAAAACTGAGGGAAATGCCTCCTGCTGATGGGCTCAGAACGAGTGGCCCAACTGCAAAGAATGGTCCTGGTCATGGCTTACAGGAATCATTTAAAATCACAGTGTTATGTAGAGAAGTTGAAACTATTTCCTTTCTCACATTGCACAAGATTTTTACAACAAAATCAGTAGATTAGGTGGTTTCACTGAAAAGTAAGCAAATACTATGCTTTGCCACGCGTTCCATATCTCCTAACTCTTCCACATCATTGTTTGGCTGTTTTCTTCCTTTTTAATGAAAATGATTGCTTTTCCAGTCTTGGTCCGTGAAGCTGTTTACTTTCTCATGTTGCAAGGGCTGGGTGTGCTGATGAACATTCTTTCAGAAGTCAGCTGATGAAATCCATGCTGAAATAGTTTAAGTAAGGAAGAGGCTTTGTCTTTGCTTGGGAGGAGTCTAAGAAGATTTTGGTGATTTGTTGAAACTTTACCTCTATCGATAAAATTCTATTTTATTATAGCAATAGGATATCAGCACAAAAGAAATCCAACTTCAGTAAATCATTCTGGCTTTAAGCTATTGTAGAAGTGTAGTTCAAATTGAAAATGTAAAACATTTGGAAAAGACTTAGATTTACTTCTAAAGTAAATATCAAAAACAAGCAAACAAAAGCTGCAGCGTTGTGTAACAGAATGGGAAAGTTATGGTAAAATCCGAATTTCAGTGTATTCCTTATCTACGGTGTTGCTAAGCAAATGTTGCAGGAGGTGATGAGCTAGGGACACTGGGCTGTGAGTTCTTCCTGGCGGAGACTGATACCTATAAACTTAAACGAAAGGAAATAAAATGTAATCAAATTGTACTTATTTTTCCTTATTTTTCCAAAAGTCTATAAGCTGCTGAATACTTTTGAGACATTGTGTACCTGTTAGTATGCTTGTGTTCTGAGACAAAGAAAATATTTTTAAATAATGGAAAAATGATAGCTCCAGTTGCTGAATGGTGGTGTGTTCTTCATTTTGCAAAAAAAAAAAAAATATATATATATAGCATCCGTTGACAGCTTTTCTTACAGGCGTCTAACTTGGATTATAAGAAGAAATGTGGGAGATACACAACGTGTCTTGAAAGAGAAGCAGAGTTGCCTGTCAGCAGAAAATACTGAAGTGCTGTCAGTAGTTTTGCTTTAATGGAAACGGTCTTGAAATGTAGAATATGAGTATACATTCAAAACATTTAGCCAAGAATGCAAACCCAAGAATTTATGTAGCATCTTGGAACATAAAGAAGCTTATTGACATAGTCAATTTTTTTAAGGTGATCACAAGACTTCTGAAAGGTTAAGATTTTCTTTAATATCCTGAAGCAAGATTAAATATACATTATGCTTTCCTTTTTCTTTGCAAACAAAGCAAATGCTTCTGACTTCTATATAGTTACTTTTCCCAGTTCCTCAGATAGTAAAAATAAAGCTCAATTGCATTTATATCGTAACATCAATCCTTACACTAAATATAAACTCTAGAGAATCATTTCAGGCTTGCCAAACTGAAAACAATGTATAGAATGGAATGTATTTAAGGAGTTCAGCTTTTGAGCTCAAAGCCTTCAGACAGAGGTCTTGGAGGCCAGTAGTTCTTCAATTTTTTTCAATTACACCAGATCCTCTAAAAGGACTGCAAAAGAACAGCAACACTCTTGCCCTAAAACAACCCTTATCTCTGCTCATTTTTTGCCTTACCTCTGACTTGGATGATAACTACTACTTTGTATAGCCTTAAAATACGTTTTTGTGGTTTGGTGCATGTGCACCTCAACATGAACAGTTGTCAATTTGCTTGGGATAAATGCCGTTTTTCTCTCATAGGTGTATTACCCAAACTTGGGGTGGATGTGTGTTGACGCAACTGATCCAAAGAAAGGGAACTGGCTGCGGTATATAAACTGGGCACGTTCAGGAAAGGAGCAAAATCTGTTTCCTCTGGAGATCAACAGGACTATATACTACAAAAGTTTAAAGGTATCAATGTCTGTGAAGATTCAGTTACTATTCTGTTTAATCTCTTTTTTTTTTCCATTTCTCAAATCCTTTTTTTGAAACTATTTGTACTAAACAGATTTTGAAACATTTTATGAAATACAATTAAAATATTGGAAATGCTATATTTCATTGGTCTAAGTTCTTCTGTCAGTATGACTGGCGTTACAATCTACTGTTAGAAAATAGAATACTTATGAACATTACATTTTTCTTAGTTAATGATTTGCTGTAGCACCAAAAATGATACAGATGAGGATGAAGAGCAAGCAGATTACATAAAATATGTTTTTTCTATTCCTGTAGTTACTGAGACAAATTGTACTGATTTTTTTTTTCTTAGAAATTAGGTATTTTTATGGTCTTCGCATCATATAACAAAGATTGGCTTTCAAGACACTTTTATAGGCAGCATCACGAATCAAATTTTCCTAGTCGTATACCTCTCCAGTTTTGTTGCAGGAGTGGTGGGGGAAAGAGGGTAGGCAGGCGTGATTACTGGCAGATTGCATCTCCTGAATGAAGAAAATATTTGTTTAGCTCAGTAAGGGCAGAGTATGTTAGTGTTAGAATATTGTAGCTGTAAAGTAGTATTTGAATCTCTTATCAAGAACCTGCTAGTGGTGAGTATATGTAGGTTGACTTTGGTTAGAATTTGTTAGAAAGCATTTGTTAGAATGCTTTTGTGTAATTGGTTATATACAGCCTTACTGTTATGCTGTGGATGTTTCTTAAATTTCCTTGTAAGGCCAACAATGCTTCTAAGTAACTGTTCCTCACTTAGGAAAAGAATGAATTGTTGCCATGTGGTTTTCAAGTTTATAGGACAAAAAAGAAGTATGTAGAACTGTTATATTTTAGGTCAAACTAGACTGGAAAAAGCCCTTAAATATTTTCTGTACTTTCTAAGAGCTTTGAGATAGGGACTCCTTCCTCAAATGCTATTGTCAGCCAGGCTGTTGACTTGTCTTTACTGCTAATTCACTGCGGGCAGGCTCTCAGTGTCCATCTGTAGCTGGTTTAGTTTGCTCTAGGCATTTTATCTTGGGTTGCCCAGACTTTGCCTATAGTCGCAGTAGTCCATAGATGTAAGCGTGCTTTTGGAGTCACTGTGACATTCTAAACTTCTCTCCTGTTGCAAAGGTATTAGTCATGGTAAAGATGATGTTCAATCTGTTTTCTCATGGACAACACAGCACTGGCTTCAGTATCTGAAATGTCCTTTGTTGCTTTGACTGTCCTCTCGGCTTGCAACCTGATGCATTTTATCCCAGTAAGCCTTGCCAGCGAGATCATGCTGCCAAGCAGCTCTCTCGGAAGACTGCTGGAGCAGCCAATAAGGCTCAGTTTTGTTGGTTTCAAAATCTGTCTGGGGTTTCTTGCAGTGAGATGAGATTTTTAGCCTGTCTGGGACAGGATGGGGTTTTCAAAGAGCAGTCTTGAGTTTAAGAGGGTTTATTTGCCCCTGCAGCAACCACTTGGAGGTGTGTGCTGTGCCTGTCCCTGTGTGCTGTGGGACTGTTACAGATTCAGGTTAGTGTTAGCAATACCAGTTCAGGTTAGCATCTGGAAATTCACATTTGGTGTCTGCACTGTGTTCTGGTGAGTGTTGTATCAGAAAACGTGTTACCTCCAGGCTGCCTCTGCATGAAGGCTTGCTGCTGTGCCTTTTAGAGTCCAGTGCAGAAGCAGCACCTGTGAGTAGGTTTGGGTGCTGCAGAAAACTGAGAGTGCCAGGACCTGAGCTGCTACAGAGCCTCTAAGTTGTTTCTGCCCTGTGCACGTAGTTCTAGGAATGCAGTGCAGATGTGCTTGAACCGGCTATGCAAGAGCCAGGTTGGGATCACTTGTATTAGTAAGCCCAGCTTCATGCTGCTCAAAAGTAATCAAACCGTTCTCAGGGCCAGGTTGTTCCTAGAAGTGTTGCAGCCATGGTCCGGTGGTGGCAGGTCACTCCTGCAGTCCCACGATAGCCACTGCCTCTGAAAAATGGGTAGCTTGGCAGGTAGTTTAAGGCGTAGCTGTGCCAATGTGTGAATTGCTTCACTATGCAACAACTGGGTTATATTATAAAGTTTAACTTTGGTCCGTATTAGAAAAGAAACTTAAGAATCTGTAATACCAAAGATTTATTAACAGTTTACCCTGATATTCTCAATTACTCTTTGAACCATCTATTTCAATGTATTTTACTTTCCTCTTACACCTTCTAGACTAAGGTGGAAAAGGGCTTCAAGTTGCACCAGTGGAGGTTTAGATTGGATATCAGGAAGAATTTTTTCACAGGAAGGGTGATGAGGTGCTGGAACAGGCTGCCCAGGGAAGTGATGGAGTCCCCATCCCTGGAGCTATCTAAGTGACGTGTGGACATGACACTCTGGGACATGGTTTAGTGGTGGACTTGGTAGTGTTAGGTGGTGGACTCGGTAGTGTTAGATGATGGTTGAACTTTATGATTTTGTTGGTCTTTTGTACCCTAAATGATTCTAGGATTTTTACTGGTATGTAAGGAAGATTCCATCTTGCTAATTTGTTGGGATTTTTCAAGTGAAACTTTCCCATTGAAATCGGACAGTCTTTACCACCATTAAACATTCAGTATTCAGTCAGCCTTCTGATAGATCAGATCAAGATTTAGCAAGTCACATCTTGTGTTTTTTTAATTCAACAAATTTGAAAAGACTCTTCTTGTCGCTTAGTGGTAGTTAATACTAGAAATAATTGTAATGATAATTATTCCAATATTCTGTTTAATATCTTAGCTGTTCCAATGATATAAAAACCAAAGGATGATATTATGAAAGCTTGTTACATCTAGTGTTTTCTAAAGTTACTTTTCATTATTTAAAGTGACATTTATAGTGACCATGCTTCTTAAAAGTAGTGTGAAGAAATTGGAAATTGAGCTGTGAGACAATGACAGCACAGGTAAAAGTATAACATAGAAGAGATTTCAGATTTGTGGTCTCAAGGGCAAGTTGCTACATGAAAGCATTTAAATGTTATCTGTTCTATCAGCTTTCACTATACTGTAACTTAGAAGCTGCAGGAAAAATTCATAACTTAGCAGAAAAACAGCCCATTTTTTTCTTTCTATTTACAAAGTATGGTTGTTTGTATATCTCCCTTTTATGTGAAGGTCTGTTTTTTATCTCCCCTTTTCTGTCATGATTGTTCATACCAGTCTTAGATTCACATCACACCTTATTGACCGGTGAGACAGAAGAAAATGTGGTTAATAACAGTGTGCTCTCAACCATTTAGGAACATTTTATCAAAACTTCCTTTCTAATCTTCTTCATAATGCATAAACTTAGGGGAATTCCATTTGGTGACAAACAACAGAGGTTTTATTTACCCCCAAAAGAGAGTTAGTGGCTTGTGTGTTATTTTGTTCTGCTTTACCTTGGTAGCATTTTAAGTGTTATCATTGCTATTAATTTATTTTTCCCCCCAGGGTTTTCTTCTTTTTTTTTTTTTGTGGGTTTCTGATTTGTAAGTTAAACAGGCTGATTTCCAAGCTGCATTGCTAAGATAAGCAAAGTCTGCATTTGCTTGGTGTAAAAGAACCTCAGAACTGCACAGAGCTTTAATTTCCATATTCTCTGCTATACATGAATAGTAAAATTCCATGTTGGGGACTTCTAATGAGGTCTCAGATAGCATTTTTAACTGAGCACAAGCAAATATCTTCTCTTCTTCTTTACTGAAGGACTGAAGATATTTGTAGGTTGCTTTGCATATGTTTTCCCCAATATACATATATGAGAGTTGTCGTATTTCATGGAAACAGCTTAAACTCATTATGGGGTTTCAGAAGTTCTTCCTGCCTCTCCTAATAAAATGAGCTAGTTGAATGGTGTTATTCTGAGCATAGTGCAGGACTTTGTAATTCTTGAAGTAAAACAGTAGTAAATTGCTCAGTTTCAAAAAGTCTTCTAAATAAGTTAGGCTATGAGACTGTCCTTGCGTATGGTGAAATCAATTTGTTTAGGGAAGAATGTTTTGTCAGACGGGATTATGATAACTCTAGAACCTCTTTGTTACATAGGAACACAACGTAACGTAGAATTAGAGTGTGAAAAGCGCACACAAGCGTCAATGCCACAAACTGTCTGGTGTGGTTACAGCTGGGGAGGTAAGGCCACTTCCAAGTGCAAAAGAACAGTGCAGTGGTAACATACAGGGAAAAACTTGTATTCTAATAAGATCAGAGAGGTAAATGTCTATCTCAGCCTGTACAAGACACATTGCAGTGTTTGCATGTGTACAATGAACTGAATTTTAGATAATCTGTTAGAATTTTGGATATTACTCTTGAAAATAGCAAGTTTCAAAATCACTTTAAATCTTTTGAACAAAAGGTATTCAGCTTAAGGAACGTTAAATGTCAGAATTGGAACAGAATGTATCAATAAGCATGTGAAAGCTATTGCTCTATAGGGATGGGTTTGGGGCAGGCCCATTCATAACCAGAGTGTCCCAAGCTGATGCTCCAGCAGACGGTTTGGAGATAACAGCTTGGAGGAAGTTGGTTGTCAAAGGTGTTGCTGGAGGGTGCCAGCAGCAAGCTGGCTGTGTGCACTGTAGTGCCAAAGGAGCTCTAGAAGCGGCACTTGGTCACTGCAGTCCTTTTCTTCTTGTATTGCTGTTGAGGGAGATCTTTTAATGGTCTGATTTTTATTTTTATTTTTTTGAAGCCGCTGCTGCATCTCATTTTGGAAGTACAAGGTTAGAGGGCTTAATTTAGATTCTAGAGTAGTTACTCCAAAATGAAATTCATCACATCGAATGTCAGTTCCAGCCATGAAGCTAACAAATTACACGTTCATTATCATCATATGTTTGAATTGCCCAAAAGTTTTGCCAACTCTTTTCTCAGAGTTGTATATGGCCGAAATGAGAAGTTGTTTGCATCAGGCAACTCTTCTTCATTCCTTGCTGCCAACCAGCTGCAGAATGGGACCATGCAAATCTGGTTACCGCTGCTTACCCTACCAGGCCTCCAGAACTGTTAAGCAAAGCCTACTGCTTGGCTTCTTATAATATAACTTAAATGCTTACTTAATAAGTTACAATATAACTTGAACACTTGCATCTCTTGTTGTTCCAGTGTCTGGGGATATAAAGATAACTATCACCTCTGTCAAGTGCTGTGAGACCTTTTTTTTTTTTTAATTATTATTAAAAAAAAATGCTTTAGAAGAAATAGATACTGCTATTGTTCTCGACACAAAATTCCCTTTGGCTTCAGACTTGAAATAATAGTCCTAGGCTACCATTTGCCCTAACGTAATGACTCTAAAAATATTATTTTATTACTTCCAGTGTTCATTACGCCTGGGAAAAAGGGGGATTGTAGTTAAGGTAGAGAAAGTCGTTTTTGTGTCTGTGTGATTTTTGGATAAAATGGTTCAGGAAACAGAGAATTATGATTTTAAAAAATAGGTTACAAATGCATCTTTAACATGCAAAACTGAAGACTTAGTTGTTTCAGTCAGAGGGTGTTTTAAGGAGCACATGAACTAACAGGACACTGGCATGGGTCAGCCTGGTGACGGGGCTTCCATGGGAGTAGAAATCGCAGGGATGGCCGCTTGGCTAGCGTGGCCTTTCCTGTGGATTTTTGGGTAGGATTCAAGAAAAAATAATAATCAGAAATTATACCTTTGGAATGGCAGACAAGTCTTTAATTACTGTAATTAAGTGGCTCTCAAGCACCTAGTAATTAGGTCTTGTTCTGGGTTCCCTCCCCTTTTAGTCCTCTCCTAGGTCTTTAGGTTTTGTCCCAAATTCCAGCAGTCGCGGCTGGCCGATCGCTTTTTTTCGTAACGCTTGACGTGAGGTAGGCGCGTTTCGCCGGCAGCTCCCCGAGCACAATTAACCTGTGCCGGGGCTTGCCTTTGGGCTCTCCCCGGGCCACTCCCGGCGTCCAGAAGGAGCCTTTTTGCCTGTAAGCGCCAGGCTCGGGGGCTGTGTGGTGGCGGCAGGGGCTGCTTGGGGCCGCTGAGGCACCCCCGGCCCGGCGGGAGGAGCCCCGTGGCCGGCCGGGGGCCGCTGGGCGCCGCGCGTCCTCCGCCCGTCAGGGGGCGCTGCGGGCGGCCCCTTGACGCGGGAAGGGCGCCGCCGCTCCCCCCCCTTTTCCCCCCCTTTTTCCACCAACAAACCCCCGCCTGATTGGCCCCGCGCCTCTCTCTTCTCTCCCGGCAGCCAATCGCGCCCGGCGAGGAGCTGTTGGTGTGGTACAATGGGGAGGACGACCCGGAGATAGCCGCCGCTATCGAGGAGGAGCGAGCCAGCGCCCGGAGCCGGCGGCACTCCCCGAAAGCCAGGAGAGGTACGGCCGGGCCGGGCCGGGCCGGGAGGGCAGCGCGGGGGTGGGGGGGGCGCCTCCTCAGTTCCCCGCCGGCCGGGCCCCGGCCGCCGCCGTGACCTTCGGGGGCGGAACGGGGAAGTTGGGGAAGCCGGGGAGGGGAAGCGGCCCCGGGCGGGCGGGCTCCGGGAGCGGGGAGGGCTCCGCGCGGGGAGGGCTCCCCACAGCCACCCCCTGAGCGCCGCGGCGTGAGGCGGCCCCGGCGGGGCTCGGCCCGCCTGCCCGGGGCCGGCCCGGAGGGGTTCGGGAGGGGGCAGGCGCCTTCGTCAGCGTGGAAATATGTCAGAGCGGCCCTCCCGTGGCTTTTCCAGCGTTAAGGCAACAGGGATATATATAAATTTTTTTTTAAAGTGCATGCGGCTCCGCGCATCGCCTTATGTAACTGGCATTTCGGTCCCGGTTTAGCCCAAAGCACGGCAGAAGCTCGCTCGGTTTTTAGGTTTTTATGTTCGCTCCCTGCTTTTCCAGTCGCTGCGGCGGGGGTGCTGGTGCCGCCCGTAGCCGAATGTGTGCGCCCCGGGGTCTGCTGCAGGTGGCAAACGAACCAAAGGGAGGAAAAAGACGATACGTAAAATGGCATCGTTGTAACTTAGCTTACGGTCTGAGGCCCCGTCTCACTTGTGGTGCAGTTGGTTGTGGAACTCGCGTTGGGAACAAGATCGATGTTTGGGAAAATGGTTATTATATAAATCTGGTTTATTTTGGAGAGTGACGTGGGGCCCGGGAGAAAGAAATGGTGCGAGACGATCGGTTATTCTTCTGAGCACTAATTCGTATTTTGAACTTTTCCAAACTCTGCAATTCAAGTACTGGCTGTTATTTTGCTATTTGTAACAAAATATGTTTGGCGTACGTACGTAGGTAACTCTTAGGAAAAAGCGCAATATAACCTCTAATTTACCAAGTGTGCATTATCTCGGCAAATAAAGTTTCTGTGCATGTGATTTACCTGAAAGGCTAGAAAAACAACTTGAAAGGATTTAATTACATTATAAATTAGAAAAGCCAGACAGAATCATTTCTAAGGTAATTTTACATGGCCCAGAACTTCTATTTGCATTTGTAAAGTTACAGTTTAAAAACATCAGTAAATCAATTTGGGAGTTCCTGGATTTTGTTGCTGTACTATTTTTTAGATCAGGAGTTTTAACTGATAAGGGCTTTAATGATTTCAAACTGTCATTTTTTAGAAAAATAAGCATTTTCTCTTTATTTTATAAATATAGACTCCTTCCCAAATCTCACATCCACACACAAAAAAATAATAATCCCAAACAATATAGATGATAATAGAATAGGAATTATAGGTAATAGATTAATTCTACAGATAAATTATTCTTTATCCTTCTTGTATCATTAGGCAGAAAGACCAAATTCTTAGTATTGTGTTGTTTTGACTTATGATTAAAGCTTCATTATCCATGTTGTATAAGATGAGTCAATTCACAATATGTGCTTTGTTTATCTTATAATACGTACATATTTTGAAACTTTATAGTTCTATTTTTAGGAGATTCCAGTGGATTATTTTTTACCCCCCTTCTTCTCAGTTATTTTAGTATTTGCAGTAATGTCAAATATTTGCAACTCACGCAGATTTGCTTTTAAAAACGTAATATATTCTGCTGAATTGATAGCTGTAGCTGCAGATAAAATTCCAAAATGGTTTCCAT
This sequence comes from Anser cygnoides, assembly GCF_040182565.1. Taxonomy (NCBI): domain Eukaryota; kingdom Metazoa; phylum Chordata; class Aves; order Anseriformes; family Anatidae; genus Anser; species Anser cygnoides. Next base: position 2,609,628 of record NC_089895.1, on the reverse strand, counting down.
TGATAATGCTTCTTTTGGAGATTCAGGGGCTGAGGTTTTATGGGAAAATAAGGGAAGTGGTGATGAGCTATGAATTCAGCAAGATTAGAAAGGTGGTGTTGTTATTTTGTTTGGTTCTGATTTTTTGAAATAGTAACTGTACTATAAAAATGGGGGGAGAGAAATGTGATTTTACTTCTTGCATGTGAAAAAATTGGAAGGAAGTGCAACGTAATCATGCAAACAAATTCCCAATTTTAACAGACTTTTTGGAGATTTGAATTTATTAGCTACCGAAGCAGATCAGTCGATTCCTTTTTTTTAATGAAATTAATTTTGATCTGTTACAGATTGTACTCATACACTTTCAGAGGAGAAAATAGAACTAAATAAGAACTGCCAAGTTTAAACAACTGTGAATTAGTGTCCTGTAGAAACACATTTTCCAGAAAAGGAAGCTGACAGTTTAGTACCTTACAAATGACTAGACAAGACCTTATTTGACAAGTACATTATAATTTAGTTTTTCAAAACACACGGCTATTTAATAACTAGTCTTTGTTCAGTAAAAGAAATATCCTTTGGAGTTTTTAATGCATTTTTTTAGGCCTTGTCCTTGAACACTTAAGATAGCTAATATTTGACAAATGGTCTTGTTGCTGCAATTTGTTTAATGAACTCTGATATATCAGAAAAAGTGATAATTTCACAGCTATTAAAATCTTGCCCAATGAACTGATGCTTACACCATTGTAAAACTTTTCACATTGCAGTAGGATTTCTCTTGATTTCTGAATAAATCCTTCCCTGACCCCAGTTCAGACCGTCTTACCATAAGAGGCAAGCCTTACTGAATTTGTCAAGTCAGGATGGCATTTCAGAATCAGCAGCTGACCCAGTCTGGGACAGACACAAGATACAGATGGAAATATCACATTCTGCTTGACCTTGATCTGACCTCTGTTTGCAAGTGATTACTGACACTGGTCCATAATCTCCTTCAGAGCATGTTCGGGGTGGCACCTGGCATTCTCCTCTCCAGACCGGTCTCCTCTAACACGTTTGCAGAAGGTGGGACCTTGGTTATGCCTCGGTTGTGTTTCTCAAAAGTCCCCTGCTCTTTAGTTGCACGACTTCTTTGCCAGTTTTGTTTGTGTCATCTGCCTTCAAAAAGCATTTCGAAGTATTCCATCTTCCTGGTGTTAGCGTGAATAGTTACCGTTTGAGGGTTTGAAGGTTTTCATAACTGCAGTAAATCTTTTGTTTTTCTTTTAACGTGCAAAGCACTTTTGTTAATTAAGGAAAGGTGACAGTTCTTACCAACATATTTTTCTGCATTGAATAATTGCTTGTAAAGTGTTGTTGCTAAGGTGATGAGTGTATTTCAGATTTGGAAAGAAATTCAGTAGGATAAATGGGTCTGGGGGGGGGGGGGGGGGGGGGGAACACCAAAAACTTGGTTAGTATCTAAGACTTATGGGAGCTAACCCGTTATCTTTGACATGATTACTAAGTGGTTAAAAGCCAGCAGCTGCCAGTGCCTAAGAAGATTGTCTTGGTCAACAACTAGCAGAAAAATGATTAAGACACTTTTTTGCTTTTGTATTTTCTGAAATTTCATGTATTTAAGCTTTCTAGCCATTACTGTCTACCTCTCCCAGGTTGTAGTCAATATATTTTTGTTCTGCCTATCGAGCTTGGAGGAAAGTTTGTTCAAATCAAATGCATTAGCACAAGATTTTTTCATTAATTCCCTTTCTAAGGCGGGGGCGGGGGAATAGCCTGGTTTTCACTTTATAAATTCATAAATCTGTTTACCTGTCGGTGGAATAGGATGAACTTTTTTCCCTTATCAGCACACTTATTCCTTTATATATATCAGTGTAGTAACAGTAGTAATATGGAAGATGAACACTGACTTCAACAGGCTCCCAAAACGTGATTTTCCCTTCTCAGACTGTTACAGCTGACTTTCTCTTGCTCTGGTGTTTCTCTTGCAAGGATATGTTTATTTGGTGTTTTGGGAGTCTTTGACTTCGTACAGAATTTTCCTTCTAAAAGCAACTTTTCACTAACCAAATATTTCAAGGGAAGGACGGTCATACATAAAAATGCCCAGCGGTTTTATCAGGCTCTAATCTAAGGTGCTGAGTAGTCTCCAAAGCGTGATCAAGCAATGCTAAGGTAATCTGGAGAGTTTCAGTCATGGATTATGTGGCAGATCAAATGTGTGGTCTCAGAGGAAGAAAGATACTGGCATTACATGGGATAAAATGGTGCTCTGCTACATGCTTGTATATAAAACACTTCTTAAACTTTGTTTTCCAGAGGGGAGAAGAGGCCAGTGTTCTACTTCTGCGCTTATTTATACCCCAGTGGTAGTGTTTCCGTGCTATGCTGCTCAGCTGTGTTTGTGTCTTAGCAGTGTTCCTCGTAGCACTTTATCTAGGCAACAAACCCCACTGGCATAATTTGTGCCATTGTCTGGAGTGAATACCCTGAGTGCCTCTTTCATATCTTCTCCCTGCAAAGTCAGACCGTCAAGAGAGGAAGAAAAAGTCTGTAATTTCACTTGACCAAAAGCATGCTGTGTGAGGCAGTTTGAATGGGAGCCTGTCATGAAACCAAGTGGCCTCTTGGAAAACCCAGTTGTGTGTCCTCTTAAAGTACAGTCCTCTATTGTAGTAGGACAAAACACCTGAATCAGGATCTTTTGTAGCCCCAGCGAATATCTATTGTAGGACAGTTTTAAACTCTCAAATTGTTGCTAATAAATTTATTAAAACTTCACTACCATAAATGTCTGTACTGCTGTTGTAATGCTGTGGTTTTTATCAGGCTTGAATGCAAAGTGCAACTTCAGGCTTTTGCTTCAGAGATTTTAAATCAGTGCTGCCATACCAGAAGTTACAGTGGATTTACTTTTATCTGAAAGTGTGGCTATGGCTGAAATGGTGTCAAATTGCAGCTGCACGAAAGCAAAACGTGAAGATGCAATAAGCAGGTTAAATTCTGTAAATTCTGTGCATGGTCAAAATTCTTGCAGTTTTTCTGTTAATGCTTTCATAGGCATTTTCTCTTAGTTCCAAATAATCACTTGCACTTGAATTGCCTAACTATACATCTTGGTCACAAAAGTTGGGCCTTGGATTGCCATCTGGATGGCATCACAAATGGGAATCGTGGCCCAGTGGTGCCGTGGTGATCTTTTTTTAATTTGTTACATGAATTTCTTAGCTAGAGCTCTTCATGGAATAAAAGAGCTTGTGAGAAAATGGTTGAGTGTTAACTGGAATATGGCTTACAGAAGGTGGTAAATCTATATGAAAAACTTGGGAACTTAAGGCTTCAAAACTTCCTAGCTAATGACTGGGAAGAGACAAGGGAGGAAGGAGAAGGTCGGAAAGAAGATCTGGAACAAAGCTTTAGAATGAAGTTTACTTTGATTTTTCCAAGTTTAGACTGATTAACAAGAAGAATTCTGTAACTCCAGTTTAAAAGTTGCCTTTGGCACGTCAAGGGAGCTGTACCTCTCATTGCTGCTTCTATCTGGTGAACATTGATATATTTGAGGTCTTCTAACCAGTGGAGATTTTCTCTTATCTCCCATAAAATGGGGCTTTTTGAAGAGGAGACTTGTATTACTTTTAAGTTTCCTTCTTCACTTCTACAGCAACGCCCCCAGTTTCTGTGATAGCTGTTGCTCTGAGCCTTCCCGAGCAGCAGAGTGAGATTGGTATGATTCATTCCAGCTTTGCTTCTGCCTACGGGTTTAAGAATAGGAGAAGATAAGACTTCATTTCAGAGGTAAAAATAAATTATCCGTGTATATATAAAAATAATTAAGAATTCAGCATTAAGTTGCATTTATTGACCCGCTTAAAAACTCCGTATTTCAAAGTTTAAGCTTTTGGAAGAATGAAGACTTAGCATATTCAGATAATAATTCCGAAGTTGTTTTTAAAAAAAAAAAATCAGTGGTTTTTATTTTAATCAAATTATAGCATATTTATATGAACATTGTGCAACTTGTTTACTTGTGTGCTGTAATTGTAAGGTTAGGGAAGGCTGCAAGGTTTGTTTCTTCTTCAGAAGCCTCACACTACTGTGTATGCACTCCCTTTAAAAGTTTCCGAATGTGCAGCTGCTAATGGAAGTCCACAGGTGTTGTCAGTGTGGGGCTGTTGCCGTTATCAGCATCAGGGTATGTGCTTGTGCTGAAAGCTGGATTAGCCACCCCAATTCTCATGCTGCTGGGGACACCCAGTTCTGTCCGCTCACACATCAGAGTGGTGGTGCCACTAGGAAAGCAAAATTCCTTGTAATAAGAGGAACTTCGCAAAGGGCCAGAAGGTGGTTGGGAATGCAGGGTAAGGACTCGGTGCTGATAATACCGGATCTTCATTACAGCAAGTCGTGCAAGCCTCCCGTGCACCCTGTGTTACTTCATCCCTGTGTGGTTTTGTCACACAAAAAGCTTATTTAACAACGTCCTTTATAGTTGTTAACAATTCAGTATGTTTTTAGCTACCATATTATTTGTGATTAGGGCATATCTCTAACATAACAAACTTTGATTTGCGTATTCAAATCAGACTCTAAACTGATCTGTATTTTCCTTCTTTTCCTCAGTTCAACCACTCTTCCATATGCTATTTTTTCCCCCAAATTAAATAATGAAACACATCTAGATCCCAGTTGCAGCATTTCTGAGCAAATTTGCTAGTGTTCTCTTTAGTTAACCTACAGTAGGAAGAAAAGTAAGGCATCAGACAACTTTCCGATGTTAATCAATGTGTTTTTCTTTCTATTGATCAGGATTAGCTTTGGAACTGGGGGTGGCCTGGGAGAAAAGAAGCTTAGTATTCCATTGCTTTTTTTTTTTTGGAAACCACTTTTTTAATTATCCTGAAAATCAGTTAAGTTTTGAAGTTCCTATTAAAATATTACTTCCCTTGTGCAAATACTGTTAGGATTTTCCAACACTTTCTTAAAATACTCTTTTTTCTGAGTCACAGAACTGTTGAACTATTTCTGTGGAGAAGATGCGGAGAAGAATTGGTGAGTGCTGTTTTAGGAAAGAACTTTGGGTTGAACAGATTTAGAGGCTGTGTTCAAGTACAGGAAGTGGATGAATTCCTGCAGAATAGGAGAATAGATGCTGTTTTCCAGAAACAAGTGGTTTTCTTTTTTGTTCTCTTAAGTGCCTTACATTGTGTGCGTTTGGGAACTGTCCCGTTGCTTGTGAGAGCAGGCTTTGGTTTTTCTCTTACACTCAATGAGTTCCTGCCTTGCCCGTGGCAGTGTATGGGTTTTCTGTCTCACTTAAACCAATGCGACTTTATTCGTGTGAACAAGCCTTTCTTGACTTCCTTTGCGTTGTCTCATGTGAAGTCAAGGCTTTACCAGGCACTTACTCTTTCACTTCGTTTGTTGCCTTACAATTGGACACTTTGGTTTTTATGGGAAATACAAGCTCATCAATGACTGACTTTCAGTGTATTCTTTTTTACCTTCAGCTTGTCCTTCTTGAATCGTGTCCTCATGTAGTGAAGGCTCTAAGTTCCCCTTATAATGGGAACCTTCCCTACCTCTTAATCATTTTTACTGCTTTTCTCTAGATGCTTTATTTTTACGTTTCATCTTTTTTAAACCGTTCGAGCAACACTACTAATATTGATTCTGTATCATTAGCACTACTAAACTTTAGTGCTTGTTTTTTTATTATAATTCACCGTTACTTTGCATTGACCATGTATTTTACTTGAATTGTTTATGGGAACCTCTTACTCTGAGGATGTATCTACAGATGCCCTGCATAATTTATGAAGTGGCAAGGGGGCACGTTTAGCATAACTCCAAGTATGTCCGTACAAAGTTTTGATAAGTGGTTTGTTTGTGGGAAGAGATGTGACTCCAATTGTACGTGTGTGTGGCTGAGACCTGTTTTCTTCAGGCATGATACCTCCTTACTTTGTAAGGCAATTTCTGGTTGTAAAGTCTCTGTGAAAATTCTAATGTCACTATTAAAAAACTGCAAAATATCAAAATAATTTTATGTTCTACTTATTCAATGCATTTTTCAAAGGTACAAAAACAGTTATTGTCAGACCAGAGCGTACTTGATTTTTTTTTAGTCTGTCAAACCTTCAAATTTATTTTGTCATTCTTGCCAAGAACCTTACATAGATTGACAGGAATGACTTTGTGGTAGAGAATTTTCACTGGCCTCCACTCACTGTGTGAAGTCCCTCAATGAAATATAGCAGTCTTTAAGTTTTTGCTTGGTTTTAACAGTTATTGAAATAAAGCTTACTGGTGATTCAACACTTCTAGCTAAGAAATCAGGTATTGTCTGAACACCAGATGTTCACTAGTGTATATTTTACTGTGTATGAACTTCTTCCCCTGGACTAAGCAAGTGTGTTATTTATTTGTATCACCAGTGTATGTTTGCTTAGCATGAACCCTTCAGAAAAAATTAAGAGCTTACTGGGTTTGCTGTTGAGAATTAATTTTGTTGTCACACTTTCTATCGGAGTTCTGCAAGAGCATTTGATAGACTATGATTAATGCCCCAGAACTTCAAAGAGGCAGTATTATTAACGTGGTGGTTGGCATAAAGTTACTCTAGTGAGACTACTATAATAGTTGAAAATCTATCTTCTTGATTATTATTACTGCAAAATGCTATGGAAATGGGTTGTCAGCTATACATCTATTCCAACTTGCATTGGTGGCCAGACTCCTTACTTGCTAGAATCTAGCCAAATCCGAATCTGGTTTTATTTGGCAGTCTGTAAGAAAATTCCATTGTTAAATGGGAAAGGCCTCGTGTTTCCGAAAGTGGCTTGATTCGTGTAAATTATGGTAGATTTTCTCTCCTATTGTCACTGGTCAAAGCCAGGTACAGTGCAAACTTCCTCTTACTGTTGCCGGTAAAATCAAACACTTCACTGGGTAGTAAGCTCTGGTGTAAAGCAGCTCAGCAGCAGTGACAGCTGAGCGCTCTGTAGCACGGAGTTTGTATCAGAATCTTAAAATACCCACCTTTGCCTTCGAGTCATACTCCTAAAAGGAAACGTGCACGGTACGGGTGCCAAATGTTAGAATCGTCTTGGGCTTTTACCAAGGAGTAGGTCACTCCAAGTTTCAGCCAGTTGAGTAAAAAATTGACTTCCTGCGGTGTTCTATTTCAAGTGACAAGTAAAGAGCAAAGAGCCCAGCATTTCAAATCTTATGGACCCTTGTCAGGGATTGCAAAAGCAAAGTGGACTTTGTGCTGGAACTTCATTTGTAGCTACCAAATCCTTAACTGTTAAGTGTCAGCCTCGAGGCTCTCTGCTCTTTTTTTCTGGTTTCTTGAGTGAAAATGTCCAAGTTACTTTTCAGTGAGGTTTTATTTTTGCATTCTTCTTCAGTTTTCAGTTTATTATATGAAAAAATGTGTGGAAATCTACACTTTTCATGTCTAGTTTCATCAGAAGAGGTTAATCTTGAATGTAGCAGTTAACTGAGCAGAAGACAAATACACTTGTCCTCTGGCTGGGGCTTGTTTTCACATCATTTGAGAAGTGGAAGAAGTTGCCATTCTCTGTAGTGACTTTATGAGCCTATCAACCTTTCTTCAATTCATAAATTAGGCAGAATCCAGTTGTCTGATTTGGGGCAAACTGTACATTTAGTAACTTCTTTTGTCAGCTCTCTTACCCTGAGCGCCAACTGTTGTCCTGTCGCATCGTGCTCTACAACTCCAAAAGCACAGGTTGGGCAGCTGGAGCGCTGCAGCTAGAGTTCCTCTGGAGATACAGGTCAGTACACCCTCTGTTCTCAGAGAAGCCTGAAAAGCATTTCTCTAGGAAAAAAATAAAAAAGGCTGCAGCTAAACTGAGTGAAGCACCTGGGTTTACAGAAAAAGCTAAGCAAATCCTTCACAACTTCTCAACAGATATAAACGATTCAGAGACTTGGTTGAACATTATTTTAATGAATTTCCATAACGTTTATCCTCGTCCTTAGTCTGCTATTACGTATTAGAAAGGACCTGTAGTGATAGTCTGCCATATGACCTTGGATTGTCCCTCTGAAGTTGGAAGGAGATGAGACTTTCCAAATTTAACAGATGCAGAGAAGCAGTTTTCATGCCTGCAAATGCGTCCTGACAGTAGCTGCCCATGAGCAGTTAAAGATGTTCCTTGTGAGGCTGGAGGCCCAGTTCATAAAATGCTATCGTATTTTTAATGAGGGCTAATGGGCACAAACTATGTATTTACTGTAACAGGTAGCTGGTAATTCTATTTTTTGTCATCTCTACTTAATTTGTCAGTAATGTTTTTTCCTACCTCATATAAATGAAGGCATGTTGTTGGGCATCAGTTGTTTTCATTTCAGTTACATGGTAATGTTCTTATACAGTGCCTGAGCAAAAAGCTCAGGGCAAGTAAGTGCTATGCTTCCAGTAAAGAATAGCCTTTAAAACTGTTACAGACCAAAGATATTTATTGTTTCGGGCAAGTTTGTATTGCATGCCGGGACTGATGGCTTTCTTCAGAGGTAAGAGAGGGCGATAAGCGAGTGTGCGCTGTGGAAAATACTATGGAATAAGTTTTCCAGGTTAAGTTTTTCTTTAGAAATTCAATATATGACTTTATTGCAAATCTATTAGATTGGTGCAGATAAAAACAACGAAAAAAGCAAAAATGTCTACTGTATGTGTGTTTTTTTCCTCCATTGAATCCTCCACAATAAAGATTGGCTCTTCAAGTTGTATTGAAGAAGAAAATGAAAGTACGAAGAAAGAAAACTGGAAATGTGTGGCTGAGAGGGGGATGAAGTACTTTGTAAAAGAAAGGGGCCTGATTTTACTGAACTCTTTACTACTTTGGAGACAAACATCTGACTAAAGACATGGCATAGGTATGGCAAACAGAGGGCTTTAGTTTAGTAAAAAAGAAAGAGTAACACAATGGATTTCAGTGAAAGTAAACAAAAATGTTGTAAATAAAACCTTTTAGCAATTCTCAGGGGGTTAATTTTATACATGGGAGACTTAATCTGGTGGTAGCAGCACTGTCGGCACCCTACATCTGTGAGAGGCTTTGCTCTTCTTTCCTCGGCGTTGGAGACTCCTGTTACAGTAATCCCCGTGCTGTGCCGGGCACAAAGGCCGTCCTGTTTCCTGGGAATCGTAGCCCCCATACAGCTGCGTTCAAGTGAAGCCATAGCCCATGTTTGGACACAAACGTTTGGTCCTGTGCATTTTTGGCCTTAGAGGCAATTGCAGCTTTTCTCTGACCTTTCAAGAGTTCTGTTTGGGGTGGTGGAGCAAAAACGCTCTTTGCAGCAGATCACCGCCTTCATTTCCGGTGTGTGAGGGGCATTAGATTTTTGGGTCTGCCTGTGGGCTCAGCAGTCCTGTGGTTTTTGAAAAGTGACTTGTTAGTGTGATTATTACTGCATTTGAACATGCTTGGTTTGTCAAACAGCAGAATAAAATGGCAGAGAAAGTCTTAAGCAGTTACCTCTAAAGGTAACCTAGCCTAAAAAAAAACAAACAAAAATGCTGTTAACCTGACCTCAGAAGTTAGCGAAGAAAGTAGTACAATGATGGATCTATGGGTTGGTTATTACAGATACAGACTGATCTAATAGTGTTTGTTTAACCGTTCTGGTACAACTACTTGTGTGAGCTTTTGCATTTCTATTATCTTGCAAAGGCTGCTGTCGAAATGCGTGCTGCTACTTAATCATCTGCATGTGGCTTTGTTGCAGGGTCAAAAATGTTTCCTGGAGAGCTGTAGCGAGTGTAGCAGTACCATCCTCTGGATTAAAGGAACAGCTCATGTTCATGGAAGTGGAGGTTTACATTTGAATAGTTTTCTGTGTTTAAATAAAAATAAAGATGCTGTTTTGTAATTGAATTGTCCACAAAAAAATGGCTAAATATAGAGAACACCAGTTACTTTTGGAAACTCAAGGGTTCTGTGTGCCAGCTGTCATTTTTATTGCTTCTTTATGCTTTAATACTTAACGTTAGCTAAATGAAAGCTAATGGAATACAACCACAGAGAAGAGTGTTTGTTTGTGCTTTCTTTAACAGGTTGGCCGTGTCAGTGGTGGCTGCGTAGAGTAACTTGCTAGGACTGGTGGGAAGCTGTGTTATTAGGGAGGGGAGGAGGTAGGAGTGCACAACTATGAGGAGCAATTGAGAAATTCTGGAGCAGGTCTGACACCGCGTATTTGTGTTCTGTCTGCTGGTTTAGTTTTATAAGTGTCGGCATCGAGGTAGAAATAACATCTTTGTCTACTAAGATAAAAGCTGTAGGTTTAATTATTTATGCTTAATTGTTTCAGCACAGCTCTTGTGTGGGTTAAACTTGCATAGAATTAAACCCTGTGGATGTTTGTTTGCCCTGCTTCATAGTTGTTAGATGACATTCTGTAGTATTTAAGTCATTATGGATGAGTAAGTCTTAGCCTGTAAACTTAATACTTCCTATGATTTATACTCAGGTTAGTCAGAGAAGGCATAACACATTAAGGATTTCAGCGAGGCGCTGTGAATGGCGATGGTATGCTATGCAAACATGTATGTATTACTTCTTGCTCCTCTTTCTATTACAGGGGTAATGGTACACAGTTCAGTTCACAAAATGTGAAGTATATGAGGAAGACTGTAGGCAATTCCTACTTCTAATTTTTGTGGAGTGGTATAGTAATGCTGTATGTTTAAGATGGGCTTTCTCCTTGTAGGACTCTTCAGACTAAATGCATTTATTTGTTTATCTGAGTGTTTGAATAGCTTCAGCTAAGCTTTTCTGAGTTTATGAAGAACTTCATGTAATGACAACATTTCCTTTTGCTTCTTCTAAGTCATTTTGTCTTTTTATGTTGGCATAGCGTATCCTACTGTGCTAACATTTGTCTGGTACGGATGATTATAATTCAAGAAGTTTGTGGTGAGATACAGTAACTTGATCTTAAGTGTTAATTAATCTTAACTTAATGATCTTAAGTGTTCATTAACATGAAGATTTGGCCAAACATTTGCAGAAATTGCTGCTTTAAATAGCCCCAGCTCAGAATTTTCTTAAGCTTTCCATGGCAACAAGTTTATCTGTAAAGTGAATGTGAATGCATTGCTCCATTTCTTTTCTGCAAAGTGGATATTTAGTGCATGGTACAAACATTTTAATACAGAAATACAGTTAGATGCGTAAGCATCTGTATTCAGGTGTATTGAACTATCTTCCCAAGGTGAGAGTGTTATAGTAATACTATCTAGTTGGATGATGCAGTGATTAAAATGCTACTCTTTGTGCGTGTGTGAAGTGATGGTTTATGTGTAGTAATAGGTTTATTTCATAGGACAAAGTCATTTTCTTAATGATGGTGGTGGTTTCAGTGAGGCAGCTTGATTCTAGCAATTACTGTAAGTTTTGTCTTCCATGCTTGTGCTATCACTCTCCCACTGCTACCTCGTAAAATTGAATGTGTGTTTTTAAGGAAGGTGAGATGTGGTGGAAAAAAAGCATGGAAGAACCCTTGCTTCCTGAATATGCTTTTATTCCTGATGCAAAGCATCCATTTATTGCTGCCGTTTGTGGTCTTCAGACAGGTCATTGAGTTCCAAATTAGAGCAAAAATGACTAAAACAATGGGGCATGCAGTTTCTCTTCAGAGCCCTTGTTTCTATACCTTTTGCTTTTGAAAGGCAGCTGAGCTCCTTCCTGGAGACTCTCAGTATCCTTTGGGGGAGCCTGTTGCTGCACAGACCTGCGCATGCACCCCTTGCCTCTCCTCCCAGCCTGTACCAAAGGGATGTGGAGAGTGAACAAGACAAGTGATGCTGTGAGTAGTCAGCCCCTGGCATTGAATTGCAGGGAGATTGCAAGCAGTTGGAGCACGGTGCCCTGCTGAGTCTTTGTCCTGCAAGCAGTGGCAGGTTGTTCTGGGCATGAGGCTGAGCGTCTGCTTCTGTAGTACAGGCATGGGGCTGCGGGTGTAGACCTTCTTCAAGGTTTTTCCAAGTATTTTCTGTATATATAGTTCTGTGTGTTATCCCTCTTCCGAAATAATCGGATATGTTAGGTTTGGGCAGACTGACAACACAGAAGTAAGGTCTTGGAGCTCTCCATTCACTTGATTCTCAGGGGTCAGAAGTTAAAATTGCACCTTGCAATGATGATTTTTATGAAGTAAAATAGACATCAGCTGTTTCACAGGGTTTAATTTGTTTAACGGTACCTAAAAATAATGTCCACACAAACTAGTCTGATAATTTTATAATGCTATTGCAAAATAAAAAAAGCCCACTAATTGTTAATAATAATAGATCAAGGAAAATGGGGTCATTGTGACATCCAAATGTGACTTTTTTGCATGTTTTCGTACATACTTCACAGCACTGTTGAAATAGGCCTCTTAATGGTACTGTCTATGTAGCCATTCAGAATTAATTGACAACTGCTTTAGGTGCTTCTGTTTCAGAAATTAGGCTGTGCCTTTTATGTCTTGAGTCTCACCCTTAGAATTGCTTGGATATGAACAAAAATATGCCGTTTTTGCATCCTTTTAACATCTTTTTTTTAATGTTCAATTTTAGAAAGATTTGGTATTGTTAGCGTAAAACCCAGTTGATATTGTGAGACTTAGTCTCTATTTTTGAATTAAGAATGGGTACCTTCCTGCCTAGGGTATGAATTCTGTTAGAGGATGCTGGAATTGATTTTATATGTGCATGCACCAAAGCAGCAGGATGCATCTCTATAGCCAAACTGGAAAATGCTCCTGGTGTAGCATATATTATACTAAACATGAAAATATTTTTTTCTGTCATGACTCATACTAATTCAGTACAGAAAGAATCTACCACCAAAGCTGCTGTATGGCAGCATTTGAATATTGGAGCCGTGGGACTTGGGAGGTGTCTGTCAGCCTCTGCGTTCTCTTGGCTTCTGTAGTAATTGCTCTTGCCAGTACAAGAGCGTTTTTTCCTAAAGCTCACTGGTGGTTCCCTGTTTTGTTCCATTTTAAGTTTGAAGCTTTTGAGTTCAAAAGATGTTCCCTCTGTAGGTAGTTAGGTGCATGTTCAGAATTTCCCTTCAGAGCTTTTCAGCTATGCTTGCTCTAGTCAAGTTTCAAAAAGGAACTGTGGTTTATTGTTGCGTTAACAGTAATGGTACATGAGAGAGAATGGAAGGTAATGTCATAACACATAACCTGATTTTAATAAAGCAGAAGTGTTGAGGTTCTTTCTTTCAAGGTTGACATCTTTTCTTTTCCTGGCCTAACGCTGACTTGCTCTGTAACTGATCCCTGCTGTTCTCACTTTCTCTTCCTCTTTCTCCAAGAGTTCAAATGACTTAGTGGAATAACCTCACCTGTACCAAATTACTTAAAACTTCGGACACCAATTTAAAAATGGTTTGGTTACTGTATGTTATGAGATGGTGCACATGCATTTATTTGAGGTTTTGACCAATTTCTGCAATCATTTTGAATATGGCTTTTTTTGTGTGTAGAAGACATGAATTTTTGCTAGACCGTCTTCCAGAACAAACAACTAGTCAGATTTTACAGATGCCTGGGAGTTTAAGTAATTCCCTTTGAAAAGCATGGTATGTCTCCCAGCATTCCGGGTATAGGAATAGAGGAATTCTGGTGCGCAACTTTCCCCAATTAAAAATCAAGTTGCATCAGCATTTTGGAAGTCATTAATCAGAATAATGCGGAAGTGGTTACACAGTTGTGGTTTCTGCTGAATTTTCTGTAAGGACTGTTTAGCTTGTATATACATTCAATCTTTATTTTACTTTCTTGGTACTTTAAATAGGAGGAAAAAATCAAAAGTTGATGTACAGAATAGCAGTAACTACTGAATGAGACTGGTGCAAGCTATCGCTAATCTGAACCAGTCCCCAAAGGATTAGCTAGCAAGTTTATGCTAGTATATTGTAATTCGCATCATGAAACCACGTGGCAATTGCTGTCAGTGTGACACGTGCAAATTTGTCTCCTTTCATATTTCTTGTAAGTGATCAAAAACCGTGTTGGTGATCAGATGCAAGATTCCCCTTCCTGCTTTATGGTGTTAGCTGTGAACGTGTTTGGTGCCGTACTTAAAGCTTATTAAAGATAATAGCATCTTGTACAATTTTGCAATACTTAATGATAGGATGCAGTTCCATGTGTATGGAAAGACTGTGTTTAACTTTTTCTTTCCTGGCAGCTGAGCGTGCTTAATCTGTCTGAGCAGCAGTCGCTCAGTTGTTGTACAGTCCCGTTAGTATTTTGGTTAACAGCAAAAATACAAGTGCAGGTGCTGTGGGTTGTTTTGAGATGTCTTGGTCTGATCAATAGAATGAAATATGGGCAAATGAAAGATTACTGCTCTTCTTGAAATTGTTATCCTCTGAGATAAGTGGCACTACGTGATTGGTATTGGCCCGTTATCTGGATGTAGGCAGTAACATGAGATCTCCCGTGCCTGTTGCAGTGTTTGTACAAATGTACATGTAGATGTGCGGGTGGTTTAAGGGTGTAAAGGCAGGTAATGCTCTTGGTGACCTGTCTGCAACACGCATAAATGAAGGAAAGGGGAGAAGGAACCATATTTAAAAACTAAGTGGCAAGACGGAAATTCCTGCACTCTTCTTTTGATCTTTGTCACTGTAGGCAGGTAGCTGTTTTTCCATCTGTTTCTTTCATTCAGTTTCCTCTGCATCTTTCTTTTGCAATTCTTGTAATGCACATACACGTATATTAAGTTCTGCCCTTCATTTATTCTTTTGTCATTGTTTCCATTTCACTTTCCCTGTGTTTCATTCCTGTATCTTTCTTGTTTAGACCAAGTGGAGGATCCAGCTGGCAGTAGCAGCCATGTAGGACCCTTCAGGAACCTGATGGTAAGTGCACGTGTGTACTTATGCTCAGGCTTCCACCAGGTTCTGTGCCGTGAGGAAGTTTTTCCCCTCCTGCAGGCTTCTCTTAGTTCTTGACATCTGAAACTGTAAGAAAATTGTGGGACAGACCTTGGGTTACTTCCTTTGTATCTGAGTTGCAGGTAGTGTTTTTCATTGAGACTGTGCAGAAAGGGAATGGTTCACATGAATTTAAAAAGCACTTTGAGAACTCATGAAGGAAAGCCTGTCAAAAGCTAGTTGGTGTCTTCAAAAATTCGTGAGCTCTGGAGAGGTGAAAGCTGGGAGAGTATACCAAGGAAGCATCACTTTACTGTTCCTCTGTTGTTAAATGCCCTCCCTGAACATCTGCAATGAAATATTGTTAGGTTTAGGACCATGAGATGGATGCGTCTTGGACAGCCGTTGCCATGCTTGAGTATAGTGGACTTTTTTTTAGTCTTTGTAAAAAAAAAAAAAAAAAAAAAAAACTGCAACCTAAAAAGGAACAGGTGAAAGCTGATAAAAGGAAAATATCAAAAATCATTTGGTATCCCTCTGTGTCAAACTGAACTGGCACATCTAAAATTACACATATATGCAAGCAGTTCTGCTTGCTATTCTGAGTAAGGGCAAGGAGGTGCTAGATAAAACTTCTCAAATGCGTTTTTGCTTAAAGGGCAATAACTTACAAGATTTCCAATGTATCAGTGAGCAGGTTGCTTGCTTTTTTTCTCCTTAAGAGTACATCACCTAAATAAATAAATTTCAGTTATAAATTGTGCTAGCGACTTCCCAGATTACAAAATTTATGCACTTCAAATCCAATTATATTCTGTAAATGGACAACACTTTGGAAAACCTGTGTTTGCTTTAGTACTTGAGTAACTTTTGTTGTTGCTTTTACATATCTTACCTCACATTTGAAAGAGCTCACTTCATTTCTAATCTTGCTGTGAGAAAGAATCGGGTCTTGGTTTGAATGCTTTTAGAGTAACCTGTCATTATGCTGGAATTCAATGCTGCTGTAGAATTAAATGTAGAATTGTCCAGTGACTTCATCTGCAAAGTATCATCTAGTGCTGCACCACCTTGTAAAACGTTGTCTCTGTGTGGCCAAGGTTGGTATAAGTGAATCTTTTCCTTCTTGTTTCCACCCTCACCTGTAAAGATGAGATGCATCTAGAATTTTGTCAGTGAAGTCAAAATTACTGATGTTAATCTGTAAAGCTGATAAGCAGTCTGCAAAAAAGTTAATAGTTCTTAAAGGGTTCTAACAACTAAATCCATGTTCTGCTGCATGGCTCCTAACGTGTATTGCGATGCAATTTTGACTCCCTAGGAATGTACTGAAACTCTATACTCAGATTTTTTTTGCCTAGCAATAGAATATTTTTTGATTATTGTTACTGTACAGTTCAAGAGCAGTTTTGGATGGCTAGGCAGATACTTCTGGAAACTTATTTGAAATTCTTCTTACTCCTTACTCAGATCTTGGTACTAGTTGTTGCAAGCAGTAGAGCTGCCGGTAGTACTGAATTCTGCCAAACTGAATGTTCAGTAACCTGTCACATAAAGACGTGCTTAAACCCCCAGTGCTTCTGTGAACACTATTGACAACTTAGAAGTGTTTGGTATTGAAGCATTGTATTGTATTGTCAGGTAAACCAGAGTTTGCTCGTTGCCCATGGTTTTAACACAGAGACTGTTAGGATATTTGAGGATATTGTAGGATAGTTGCTAGTTCAGTTTAGGAAGAGTGCATGCGTATTTATTTTTTCAAAGATGACAAAAGTGCCTTCTTTGTGACTATACTATCAGTTTCTCAGACTGAAAACTCTTAAATTGGATAAAGGGAGGAAAAAGGAAGGATAATTACACGTATGAAACGGAAAAACCCTGTGGAATTTGGGGAGCAGCTGTGAAACTTGATCTCCTTGAGAGGAAGTACAGGTAATTATTTGGATGGTGTGGAATGTTCAAATAAAAGGTCAACTTTAAAATGCTTGCTATCTTCGATCTGTTCTATACGAGAGGGTGCATACTTCAAAAATTTGAATTTGAATAGAGAGGAATAGTTTTTGTTTAAAAGGTGTTTCAAGTTCTTGGCCTACGATGTGAAAAAAGGAGGAACTTATTGTCAGGATTATGAGTTAGAAGAATGTGCTTTTAAATAAGAGACGGATTTAGGGCTATGATTCACACTTCTAACTAGAGATGAAGGGTCGGTGTGTTAGAGTAGTAGTTTGTGCGTTAGAGGGAGCAAAGGAGAAATTTGGATTGCAGCTTCTGGAGAATTCTTGTTCCTAAGAGGTGGGTGTGTGGAAGTGTGAAGTTTCAGATGAGTGGCGTTTCAACCATGTAGTTATATGTAAAATAAGTTCTGCGTGGAGAAATAAGGTCACTGCAATGAATTGAGTTAGAATATCTTAAAGTTTCTTTTGTTATTACAATCCTTGCCTTCAGTTCCAAATGTTACAGGACTGCATCTTTAAGAGCCAGGGCAAAAAAGTAGCATTATAACTTCGGTGCATATGTCATTGAAGTTTTGAATGCCTTTACATCTTTCATCACTGATTAGGTCTTCGTGTAATACCATTTTGCCCTAATCTTCATTGCATTCATTATCTCATGCAATTCGTATGTGCTGCTTAATTTTGCTAACAGAAAGTGTTAGCAAACTTGTTTGTGTTTGTGTCAGTGGACATGATGATATACTTTTATAGTTTACTTTTATCCAGTCCCGTCTAATTTGGTTTTGCTGCTTTTCCACGTTGGTCAACATCATGCTGCTTTTAGTCTTCTCATAGTGTTTAAACTTCATTGCATTTCTTATAACTCTCCTCCACAGCATTGTTCAGAATGGTCATGCTAGTATAGAAGTCTCTTTGAGCTTCTATTTGATACGGTCTTCCAATTAACACTAAGGATTACTATTACCTGAAGAAACTTCAAAGTTTCCATAGACTTGTATGACGTACAGTAATTTAACTGATTTGAAGGTAGTAAATAACTGTATGATGTGGGCTGGTTAACTCTGTGGACGATACATTTCCACTATGGTCTGTTTGCTTTGTAAGTGAGCAAAGTATTTCAGAGTCTTAGGGGTTTTTTTGATACTCATGATTATCTTTACTTTTAATTCCTTCTAGGCCCTAAAGACTTACTGCTTTATAAATATATATATTCACAGAGCAGACATCAAAATTAAATGTGCTGATGTGTAATTTCTTGTAAGTTACCTTTTCTTGCATTCTTTGTTCTACACTTTGGCCTTCAACGCCTCTTGCAGGTAATGAATGTATTCTCTGACTTCTGTCCCTTCTTACTGATTGTATTTCTCAGAAGTGTTTCTACAGAAGTATGTTATATTCCAAAACTGGGTGTCTTATTTTTCCACTCAGATATGAAAAATAAAAATTGCTGAACAGAAATAACAAATGTTGTTTTTCCTTCCAGGAAAGAAAAAGACTCAGGAAGGTAAAAACAAGGGAAAAAAGGTAACAGATACAAAGCAGAAAAAGGCTGACTTGGATTCTTCTGCAGATATGAGGGATTCTAAAGAGGGTGAGAATTCCCAAGTATCTTAGTTTTTCTTTCTAGCTATCCTTTTAAATCAAAGGACAATTTTTGTTGCATTTAATAAGCTAAGGTGTTATATTAGAGTAGCAAAGTGAATGTGTTTATATTGTTTACCCAAACATTTTGTTAGTAAGCAGTTTCAATCTCAGAACTATGTCATTAAATATGCAATTAATAATAGGAAAAACTAATCTATTATAAAATTTCTATGTCCAAACCACATGCCAGATACAAAGTATACCTTGCCATACATTATAGTGCAAGTCCAGGTTGTATTGTGCATCAAAATAATAATTTAGGGGAAATGTCCAAGTCCAAAACTTGCATGATAGACTTCCTAGATACTTTATCTGTATGTATTGCTGTACTTTCCTGACATTCCTTTGCTGTAGGAAAAGTCACTGAAGCTTTTTCAGAGATTTCTTGAAATGTTCTGAAGTCTACTGTTTTGTTTTCTTTGGCCACAATGTTCAGTCCGAAGATTCTCGCTGTATAGGCAGTTGTCTACATTCTGCTGAAGTTTCAGACAGGGAATTTCTGAATACAGTTTTATGCTTGGGACTGTATCACAGCAGTAAGAAATAGAGAGGTATTGTGTGGATCATAAAGTATTGACTATACTGTGTTAGAGGATGAGGTAGAAGAAAGGTGCAGAATACTTCAAAATGTTTGGTAAAAATGGCTTATGCTTTTCTTTTCCTACTTTTGCGTATCAGGTCATAAAGAAGAAGATGAAAAGCCTTCTGTTTCTGCTGTACTCTCTTTGGAACAAACAGCTGTAATTCAGGAAATGGTAAATCAAGATGTGCTTCCAAAGCTGATGATCCCCAGTCCTACCACTGAACCGCAAACGGTGACTGAAGACAAACAAGGAGAAGCAATAAACTGTGGATCAGATGATTTAGATGATGATGAAGAGGAGGAGGATGAAGATGAGGAGGAAGATGAAGAGGAGATAGAAGAAACTAGTATGCTTAAGGAAAATGCTGAAATGCCTTTAATATGCGAAGAAAAGTTAGATTCTATGGAAGAGCAAAAGAGTACATCAGAGGAATCTCCAGAAAGCTCTCCAAAGAAACTAGTTGTGAAAATTCCAAAAGCAAGAGGCGAATCAAATGGCGATGTTCAGGAAACGTTCATGTTTCCTTGTCAACATTGTGAGAGGAAGTTTACAACAAAGCAAGGACTTGAACGCCACATGCACATTCATATATCTACTGTTAACCATGCTTTCAAATGTCGATATTGTGGGAAAGCCTTCGGTACTCAGATTAACAGGCGAAGACACGAACGGCGCCATGAGGCAGGGCCAAAAAGGAAACCGTTCTTAACCCTAACATCATCGCAACACTTAGATAATGTTGCTGATAACCAAGTAATTGTGGATGATGGTCTTAAAGATGACTTGAACGTTTCCAGTCTTGTGCAAGACTCTGTAGTCTTGGATTCTGAGAAAGCCTCCCAAGAAGTGTCAAACTCCACTTTTGCTGAGGAAAATAAGGAGCCCAAAGAATTGCATCCGTGCAAATATTGCAAAAAGGTTTTTGGAACTCACACCAACATGCGGAGGCATCAGCGTAGGGTTCATGAGCGTCACCTTATTCCCAAAGGTGTCAGAAGAAAAGGATTCTATTCTGAAGAGCCACCACTTCAAACTGAGCAGACCCCAGCAGTCCAGAGTGTATATATAGCAAGTACGGAAATAGAAGAGGAAGGTGAAGTAGATGACGTCTATATTATGGATATTTCCAGCAATATCTCTGAAAACTTAAATTATTACATTGATGGTAAAATTCAGTCCAACAGCAGTACTAGCAATTGTGATGTGATTCAGATGGAGTCCAACTCTGCGGACTTGTATGGACTAAATTGTATAATCAGTCCAGTCACAGTGGAAATTTCCTCAAATTTAAAGGTTACACAAACGCATGTGAATGAACCTCCTAAAGAGTCCTCTAGCAGTGGGAGCAATGAATCCAAAAAGAGGAGAACTGCCAGCCCTCCTCTCATACCAAAAATAAAAACCGAAACAGACCCAGAACCTATAACTCCTACTAGTTCTTTAAATCTTCCTCTTAGCATTTCAACAGAGAGCTTGCCTTTTCATAAAGAAAAAAGTGTGTATTTGTCATCAAAATTAAAACAGCTTCTTCAGACACAGGACAATAAGAAGATAACTTCATCAAGCGAGATCCCTAAACTAGGACCTTCTGTTACGTCATCACCTATTTTGCCTCCAGTATCCAGTAGATTTAAAAGAAGGACCAGCTCTCCTCCTAGTTCTCCACAACATAGTCCAGTACTTCGAGACTTTGTCAAGTCAGGTGAGGGAAAAACTGTGTGGAATGATAATCTTCGAAGCTCAAAAATGCCAAAGTTAGAAAGCCACAGCAACTCACCTGCTTGGAGCTTGACTGGAAGGGAAGAAAGAGAGACTATGAGCCCTCTTTGCTTTGAAGACTACAAGCTGTCAAAAGACTGGACAGCTGCTCCAACTTTTGGCAATGTGTGCAACCAGCAGCCACTGGATTTGTCTAGTGGTGTAAAGCAACGGTCTGATGTCAAAAATAAGAATCAAGTTCCTTGGGAATCTGTATTAGATTTAAGCGTGCATAAGAAGCCTTGCAGTGATGCTGAAATTAGGGAATATAAAGAAAACTCCATACAGCCAACCTGTAGTGGTGTTAAAAAGAAGAAACCAACTACTTGCATGTTACAGAAGGTTCTGCTGAATGAGTATAATGGAATGGATGCAGCCACAGACAGCACACCCAGTGTGGACAGAAGCCCGAGCCCAAGCAAATCTCAGGAGTCTCAACCAGAACCTGACACGGACCCCAGTCTATCTGCATCGTCTTCTGTTGACACTCAGCCCCTTAGTTCCTCTGTTTCCCCTGTGCCACAGCCATCCGCTGTACCTTCCATGTGCCAGTTGCCACCTTTGTTAACACCCACCAATCCTCCTTCCCCACCACCCTGCCCACCTGTGTTAACAGTTGCTACATCACCTCCTCCCCTTCTTCCAACCATGCCATTATCAATTCCAGATGTCTCTGCCAGTGCCACTAACACTTCTTCTTGTCCGTCTCCACTTTCTAACACTACTACCCAGTCCCCTCTACCTGTTCTTTCACCTACTGTTTCTCCTTCTCCATCCCCTGTTCCTTCTGTTGAACCTCTTATTTCTGCTGCTTCACCTGGTCCTCCTACTCTCTCTTCCTCTTCTTCTTCCTCCTCTTCCTCCTCCTTCTCCTCTTCTTCCTCTTCATCATCTCCTTCTCCACCTCCTCTTTCAGTAGTTTCTTCTGTTGTTTCCTCTGCTGATAATCTTGAAAATACTCTTCCAATAATAAAACAGGAGGAAACTGAAAATGAGCAGAAAGCAAGAGAAGATCCTCATACTTCAGGTGAATCAGGAGTAGTGCAGGAAACATTCAATAAAAGCTTTGTGTGCAATGTCTGTGAATCACCTTTTCTTTCTATTAAAGACCTAACTAAACATTTATCTGTTCATGCTGAAGAGTGGCCCTTCAAATGTGAATTCTGTGTACAGCTTTTTAGGGATAAAAGAGACTTGTCAGAACATCGCTTTCTGCTTCATGGAGTGGGAAATATCTTTGTTTGCTCGGTTTGTAAAAAGGAATTTGCTTTTTTGTGCAATTTGCAGCAGCATCAGCGAGATCTCCATCCAGACAAAGAGTGCACGCATCATGAGTTTGAAAGTGGGACTTTGAGACCCCAGAATTTTACTGACCCCAGTAAGGTCAACATAGAGCACATGCAGAACCTCTCAGAAGACTCTTTAGAACCTTCTAAAGAGGAAGATGATGAAGATCTAAATGATTCCTCTGAAGAACTTTATACTACTATAAAAATAATGGCTTCTGGGGTAAAATCTAAAGATCCAGATGTTCGTATGGGCCTCAATCAACACTACCCAAGCTTTAAACCACCTCCATTTCAGTATCACCATCGTAATCCTATGGGTATTGGGGTTACTGCAACAAACTTCACTACCCACAATATTCCACAGACTTTTACTACTGCCATCCGCTGCACAAAATGTGGGAAAAGTGTTGATAACATGCCTGAATTACACAAACACATATTGGCTTGTGCATCTGCGAGTGATAAAAAGAGATACACACCCAAAAAAAATCCAGTACCGCTGAAACAGACAGTGCAGCCTAAGAATGGCATGGTTGTTATAGCTGGCCCTGGAAAGAATGCTTTCAGACGAATGGGTCAGCCTAAAAGACTTAATTTCAATGTTGAGATTAGCAAAATGTCCTCAAGTAAACTAAAACTAAGTGCATTGAAAAAGAAAAACCAGCTTGTGCAGAAAGCTATTTTGCAAAAAAAGAAATCTGCCCAGCAGAAGGCAGAATTGAAAAATAATCCATCTGAGTCAGACTCCCATATCTGTCCCTACTGTAATCGAGAGTTTACTTATATTGGAAGTTTGAACAAACACGCATCATATAGCTGTCCCAAGAAACCCATCTCCCCATCCTCTAAAAAAAATTCATCAAAAAAAAATGCAAGTTCTTCGTTACCTGCAAGCAATGAAAAAGGCAGCAACCAGCGTAGGCGAACAGCAGATGCCGAGATCAAAATGCAAGGCATGCAGCCTCACTTGGGCAAGACAAGAGCACGAACCTCAGGACCTGCTCAAATCCAGCTGCCCTCTGCGTCCTTCAAATCAAAACAAAACGTTAAATTTGTACCTTCCATGCGATCTAAAAAGCCAAATTCATCTTCATCGTTGAGGAACTCTAGTCCTGTAAGAGTGTCCAAAATGACTCACGTTGACGGGAAAAAAACTAAAGTGGTAGCTAAGAACAGTTCCTCTGGAATCTCAAGCAAAGCGACCCGGAAATTGCACGTCAGAATACAAAGGAATAATAAAGCTGTTTTGTCAAGTAAGTCTGCTGTGGCGAGTAAGAAAAAGGCAGACAGATTCTCTGTAAAATCTAGAGAGAGGATTGGAGGACCTATTACACGAAGCTTACAGCAGGCG
The DNA here is from genome assembly GCF_040182565.1 of Anser cygnoides. Lineage (NCBI taxonomy): Eukaryota > Metazoa > Chordata > Aves > Anseriformes > Anatidae > Anser > Anser cygnoides. The sequence goes on along the minus strand of NC_089895.1, from coordinate 2,586,147 downwards.
GCAAATGCAGAGGCAGCAGAAAACAAAAGAGATGAAAGCAGTACAAAGCAAGAATTAAAAGATTTCAGGTAAGCTTTTAATTTGAAGTTCAGACAAAACAGGAACACGGTGCTTGCTGTTTTGCTGATTTTCTTGGTCTTTTTTTTTTTTTTTTTGAGTTTCTCATATTTAAAACAAAAGAAGATTGTATTTCCTAAACCATGGTTAGCAGCTCAGTCATGCTGAGGTATGATGTACATACTTGGTGCATTTTGTCACATTGTCATGAAATAATACATAATTTGTATAGAGAATGTTTAATTATAAATGGAATTGAAAATGCTGGGAAAAAAATCTCACCACCTGAGTGCAAATAAACCTTAACTCATTAAAGTTATTGGAGGCAATGACTATGTATTTGCTATCCAGCATACGGTGGCCCAAAATCGTTTTAGATTTGGTTTATGGTGGTTCATTAAGCTAAAAATCATGACTGCATTTTTACCCTCTTACTAAAATAATTTGAAATGATGGTTTTTAATAAAAAGTATTCTCTGCATATCATATATTAAAAAAAACATACTTCAAAAATTGTATGTGCATACTAATTGAGTCAGATCTCTAAATACTTAATATAAGGGAAATAGATGTGTAAGAAAAGTTACATGAATGTGTAAATTTTTGTTAAAAGTATCATGCTCTTATGTTTCAGTATAAAAAAAATATTACTAAAGCTCTATTTCATTTTCAGAAGAAGCATTTTAATCACAAGAAAGGATAATACTTAAATAAAAAAATAAAAGCTTAATCTATGTGCCTGAGTCCCATTTAAAGTCTTCATGTAGTCTTTTGAGTAGTCAGTAGTATATTTTACAAACTTTGAAATTTCTGTTAGCAGGCTCCTGCCCTGCTATTCTTGAAATAAGTGTCTAATTTGCTGGGTAACTTCCACAAAACTCAGTGGTAATTAAGGGTTCTTTTATTTTTGCTAATTGCAGTCTATGCTGTGATTAACACCAGGTTTATGGCTAAAGGTAGTATTTTTTACCAAAGCAAATGATAGTGGGGAAGGGGGTGGAAGTGGCAGCCTCTTTCACAAGTGTCCACAAGTGGAATTTGTCAGGAAGCGTCAAAATCCAAACTATTTGCAGCTTATGTGTCTTACGGTGAAGACCCTACGTGATAATTTTTAGGAAATACTTCCTATAAAGTCAATCGACAACATAACAGAATTATTTCAAAGAAGGGAATTTGACTCAGGTAATATCCAAGGTAGGACACGTTGAAGGAAAAAAATAATTCTTCCTGGAATTTGGAGATTAATGGTGTTGAATATGCCTTTAAAGTACAAGAACCATTGAGCAGGCCTGTTCTCTTGGGCCATAATCATGTTACTTAATTCTACTCAGCTGCTTCCTTAGCAATACGCGTGAAGCTGTCTTTTACGTGATGCCAGAGCAGATCAGTGGAATTTGAAGCCAGAATGACACATCTTTCCATCCAAACTAATCATTTGACCTTTAAGCAAAATAAGCAAGTGCTTGGAAAACTCTGCATATGGAAACTGTTTAATAGCATTCAGGGTAAATAATGATTTACCTAGGGGTAATATTTCCTTGACTGTCTCAAATACTGTTAGTTTACTTTGGCAGCTTGCAGTCTTTAATGGTTTAACGAATATTTATGCTAGAAGAATTCTTGCTTTTGTTTCTGAAATAATGCTCGTAAATCTGGATCGTCTCATCACCTCCTCACCTTTTTTTTTCTTATATCAAGTACAAAGTGTCTTTTTGTCTTCATACACTATTTAATGTCAGCATAAGCTTCAATTCTACTCTGGGTAGACATTGATTTTTTTTTTTTTCTTGCCCCCAGGAAATCTCAATTCTTAGCATTCATTCAAGATTGTTGCTTCGTGTAGTAATTGTCTCCAAATTTGTTTTTCACCTTTCCGTTTTTTCTGTGTAAACATATTCCATTCACAAATAATTTGTGTTGTCATTTATCTTCAGTTTTTGTTTTTTATTTTCTAGGAATCTCCTGTAAAACAAAGCAAAACAAAACAAAAAATCCCTTAATGACATGGTAGAGCTGTTGTATGCTCAACTTAGGATAAGCACTACGACAATGGATGTGAAGTCCACCAAGCTTGCGAAACCAGCTGAAGCTGACTCACAATCATAAAATTGCCTGCAGGCTTCTTGCTAATACTCGGTGTCAGGCATAGACTTATTTTGTGCCTGACACTCATGCTGGGCTTCACGATGATTCAGATAAGAGAAGGGTACTATTAAAAACAAAATGGAACCAAAACACCACCACCACCAAACCAAAAATAATAATAATAAAAAACAACACACACACCAAAAAAAAAATCAAAAGAAAGTGGGATTAAACTAAACCAAATCTTCATCCCTTGAATGCTTAGATCCTTGTTTTGTCTGTACCATCACAAATGGCATAATGGCAGTCACTTGTAAAGCTGGCAAAGCAGAGATTCCCTGTTTTATCAGTAATGCAGTAGAGATTCAGGGACAACAAATGTTGGTGCACTCTAAGTATTTCTGTCATGTAGAAAGTCTGCTAAAACCTTTCTTCTAAACAGTAGAGAGGAACCTAGTATGATACATTTCCTTTTCTTCCCGCCTTCTCCCCACTTTCTGAGTGTTTTAGATGACCAGCATATAATGGGAAAAAAGCCTGATTTGGATGTTCTGTGAGTTTTCCAAATTCCTATTTATACTTGCAGATGAAACTTTATATAGCAATGAAATACCGATACCAGTTTCTAAATACTATATATAATGAATGCAGTGTATCTTTTTATTGATAAAAAGGCTAGACCAGGGCTACATACCTGTATATTTTGAAAGTTAAATATATAATTACTCTAAAAGGTCTTACACCTCTATCTAATAACTTAAAACAACAAATTGGTCTGTTGTTCTTAAACATCTTTTTATGGAAATACCATTTCTCGTGTTTATATAGCTTTCAAGATTAATGACTGAATTGATGGAAAGTGACTAGTTTCATTATACAGCCACCCCTTTTATTTTTTGTTCTTGACTTAAAAAGTAATCTACCTCTTAAAATTTGTAGTTTAATACTTGTTTGGTGAATTTGTGCCACTTTAACTTTCACTTTCACTATCATTCCCATTTTGTTACATTTCTGTTATGGGGACTTTATGTTGAAATATTGTATAAAGCATTTGTAGCAAGTTTAAAAAATAAAATATTTAAAATTATTTAAATTGTTTTGGACACTTCAATTGTACTATATGTGATTTACATTTTACATTAATTTCATTTTGTTTTCATTTTGGGTTGTTAATCTCGGAGCATGTTCCTGTATTAAAGTTTGCTGTTAGTTATATTGTTTCTTTTTTTTTTTTTTTGGAGAGTGATATAAAGAGTATTCTAATGAAAACATTAAAAATTACAATTTGACATACAAGTGGGGTCGTCATTGCTTTTGAACATTGTAGCCTTGCTGAAGATACTGTAAGTGCAGGTAAGCAACTGAAGAGGGAGATTTCTCCTCCAGCGCGCAGCACATCATATAAGTTGCAGATGTGGCAAAGAGTCTCTGTGGAGTTGCAAGCAAGCACTTAATGACCAACTAGATGGAACTATCATGACACATTTTATATAACTGTAACCAATAAAGTAAACTTTTTAAAAACTTGTGGGAAACTGTGTTTTGTATGGAAACCAGATGTACCAGGAAAATGAGACTCTGTACATCTAGAAGGAATTAAGTATGCTTGCATCCTTTGGCTTTCTATGCCCAGCTCACTAAAACAAATCTATACAAATTTGACACATCTCAGTTAATTCTTGATTTTCTTTACTGTGGATATAGTTAAACACACATCATTTAATCTTTTTCTGTTTTTATATGCTTAGTGAACTAGCTTAGTCAAAAAACACGTAAAGAATTTGCCTCTGAGAATTTTAGAATGTTGCATTCCAACGCCAAGAGGAATTGCAGCATGTGGCGTCCTCCTGCAGCGGGGCCAGAAGCATCCGCGTCCATATAGGTGTGGCAGTTGGATGGAACATTGTAACATCACTGAGACTTAGCTGTATTACAGGAACCCTTTTCTTTCTAGTAGTAAGTTTATTCAAATGGATACCTCTGTTTTAGCAAGGTTCTTTGGTAAGAGCTGCTTGTTTATTTTCTCACATAAGTCATTCCTCGAAGATCTTATCCTCTCTGTAATGGAATTTTCCCTGAATTGTAATTAACAGGGAAAAATCTCGTAAAATGATGCAGAATTTTAACATCGTTCAGTAAGTGTTTTTGCAAGCATATCTACACTGTGGTAATGTATGCTGCAGTTTGATAGTTGCAGTGACAAAGATGGTTAAGAGATGAATTCTAGCTAGATGAAGTCTAGCTTGCAATAGCAATTATACTTATTAGGTGGTAGGACAGCCACCGTAAAGGTGAAAAAAACAGTTTGTTCACATCTTGCATTACTAACAACTGCAATAGTTGGTGTGTTTGCTCTTACTGCAGTCAGTGTTTTGATCCTATATTTGCGATGTCTGACAGTGAACTGATAATGAACAAACCTGCTTCTTTCCCTCATTGCTTAATATTCCAGCAGAAATCCTATTGTCATCGTCTTTACTGTTTTTTCTGCTGTGATATTAAATCCTGTTGTGTCCCACAGATGTTGCCACTCACTCTGACATGGTTCTCGTGTTCATACACAACAATTCTCAAGCAAAATGCTCTAAGATTGAGATCTGTACTCCCAAAAAAGACCTAATCTTCAAGGAAGAAGTTTCACTCCTAACTAGTCTATTCATCACACGTAGGAAAAGTGCAACTTTTATAGTTACTGTTACTGTTGTATCTCATTTGCATCGTTGGATTCTATAGTTTTTATAACTGTCTTTTTATGATCCGAATGCACCAATAAAGCCATAATGATGCCCACAAAGTACTGACATTTCCTGAGATGAATCCAAACAGGCAATGAAGACAAACTTGTTCCTGTTTACAAAGAGTGACATGTTAGTCAGGATCAAACACAGTTAGTTTAATAAAAGCAATACTGAATTGTGTATGGAGCTGGAAGAGCTAACAAATGGCTTGCTTTTTGTTTTTCTCCATTATCCAGTTTGTTAGCAGGAGTTACAACTTGCTTGTATCAGAGAGTATCTTCAAGGTGTTGAATCCTTGACATTACAAGACAGTCCAGGTGATGCAGCCAGGTCTCCTGCATGTGGTATTCCCTGCCCTGCTCTGTAAACTCCTGCCCCTTTCTGTGAGCTGCCTATAATCGATTTGGGCTATCATATTTCTTTCACTATGTTTTGTCAGCATTTTATGTTGTAAGCTTTCAATTTAAAGTGTTCTAGTTTAGCTCCTGATGGTTTTCTTTAGAGAGCTGTCATAGAAAACTAGACCCTGCCAATTTAGTGTATAAATTTGCAAGTTCAAATGTGGAAACAAATACTGCTATGTTCACTTAGATTTGTGATTTCATTCCCAAAGTTGTGGGGCCAGTTCCAGCTTTCACTGGATTTGAATTCAGCTAAGAAGCTAAGCCGAGTGATAACCCGTGGCAGTCAAAGTGCCTGTAAATGACCTTAAAAAGAGAACATGGGAGACTTTGCATGTTGATTCTAGCTGATCGGTATGAGTCAAATGAAAGTCTACTTCCATCCTTTTTCTCATTTTCATAATGAATAAGTTCTGAACGTGCTGTTGTGGATCTGAGCTTTTGTGGTAAGTGAACTGTGAAGAAGAGGTAAATTTTAGATCTTACTTAACTAAACTGGTAAAGGATTAGAAACTCTTGGGACTAGCATGAAAATTCATAGTAGTAATTGCAAATACTTTGATAGTAATACAGTGCAGAACAGCAAAGCTGATTTTGTTTCCACTTGGTACAGTATTTAAAAACAGAATATTAACACTTATTATAGAATGTGTTAATATCCTATCGTGTTCGGTGTTTTCAGGCCATAGCTGGCGTTTTGCAAAGTGTTCAAGACTTTGATGCACAAATCTTACGGAGTTTTAATGGGAACTTCTCGTATGCAGCCACAACAATTTGAGTTAAGCTTTAAAGTGGATTGTTTCATCTAAACTTTGTGGACAGTTATTCCAAGACTGAGTGAACTGAGAGCTAAGAGCTACTCAGATCTCTGAGGACAATACAAATTAATATGTTCAAGAGATGTTTTTTTTTAAGGTAGTATTCAGATTGCTATAAAGATCCATAGTTTGTTTCCAGCATGCCATGTTATGTGTATTACACAGTTGTATACTGCTTTTTTTTTCTATGTAGAACCCATGTCGTATTTAATTCTTGGGGTGGAGCTGCTCTAGATGTGAATAGCGGCTCTATGGGAAAGAGGGTTTGTGTTGGACCTTCCAGTACTTTTTGGAAGAGTGGGAAGGTGAGGAAAAACTTTCTTTCTCAGAACAAGATGCAAATAACACACTTTAAGGAAGGTGTGATCCATTAAGTGTGTGGTTAATGGTCTGTTTTACAAATCAAATGAGATAAAGAAGAATGTCAATGCTGTTCAAGTTGTCTTTATTCCATACTCATGAATGACATGAGGCCATTTCCTAAGCTTTGGGATCCTGACTTTGCAATTTCAGTAATGTCTTACAGGTTTTTTTTTGTTTGTTTTGTTTTGTTTTTACTTTATTTACTTATTTATTTGAGTGAAATTAATACCAGGGTAGCTGAGGTAGCTGAGGTCAGTGCTACTTTGTGCTCATCACTTACAGTCAGGACAGGGTCCCCCCAGCCAAGTGTTAGAAATGGCAATAGGTTATTGGAGTGGGAAAGGAAGCAGGTGGGGTGAAACATCCAAGGTCTAACACCAGGGCACGGGCAGAGCTCAGAAAGGAACTGGGGGGGTAGGGGGGGAGAGGGGGTGTTAGTCTCATGGGGACTGTCTCTGGACCACAGGCTCTTCAACCACTTTAAATACTTCTAAACCTTTTCCTTAGTTAAGAGGGGGCCCTATTGCTAGTGGGCACCTGACCCCTGCTTCCCATGTACAGTTCATCGCTTTTCATCCCCATTGTGCTGAACCCAGGCATTTACTGATCTTAGTCTTTAAAAACTCTTTGCTTTTGAAAGCATGCATTTGAAAGAGGGCATTGAATTAGTACTTTTTTTTTTCTTTTTTTTTTTTCTTTTTTTCCTTCAGATAAACAGCAAAGCACTGAAACTCAAAGGGATGCCTGAGTAGGCGTCAAGTTGGAGGGAGGCTTTTTCGTAGGAGATAGGTAGCTGGTTCATCTTCCTAACCTAGTCGGGGAGTGTGGTTTTTGGGACTTAGTGCGAGAATCAGCAATGAACTTCAGGGTGTGTGTGTGTACACATACATTTGCTTATTTTTTGCAAGCCTTTTATATTCTATGAGCCAAGCAGGGTCATCTGAGTCATGTTTTGGATGACGCTGCTCCCAGAAACTGCCAAAGGGTTGTGAGAAGCAGCTTTGATCACTCGGTGGGTGATGCTCTGTTTCTCAGAAGTGTAGGCTCAGCGTTTGGAGCGCGTGTGGCCGTGCACCGCTGGAGGTGTGCTGCCCTGCAGATGGGCAGCAACGTGGGGACTTGTACCGCTCATAATGCCCCGTGTCAGTCAAAGAGGAATAATGCTCTGGTATCTGGGCCCGTTTCTGCAGAGCCTGCCTCGGGTCCTTTTACAGTTAAGTCAATGCTACTCAGCAAAGTTAAATGCCCACTGTAAGGTAAATGCGAGTGCTTTTTCAGGGAAGCGATGTTGGCGAGATCACAGAGGATGCGCTACCTGCTGAGGGCATTTGGAAGCCTGGCAACAGAAGTGGGAACAGAAAGGAGCTGAGTCAGCCTGTCTGCTCCTTCTGCTTCCTCCGGGCTGGTGGTGAGCTGCGGGCATGGGCGCTGCCCCGAAGCTGCTCTGCGGGGGATTTGCTTTGGGGGAGCTCAGGCAGGACTGAGCAAACTCACGCTTGGGCAGCACACGTGTGAGTAGCAGTTAGTTGTATTCCCACTGTAACTTGGTGGTAGCATTTATTTAGCATTTCATTTAGGTACTGTTTTTCTCTACTAACCGTTGCAGTGTGAAAGGAGGTAGGAAGACGAGAGAGAATGAATTCTTCCATGACTGAGCTGCTTTGAAGAGTCGTACACTCAAACTTCACTGTCACTGGAATCTGAAGTTTTATTTCCCATTCATTATGGCAAATGCTTTCACTCATCACTGTCAAATCGAAGGCACATTTTCTTTTGTGCAGTTTCATGCAATGAGATGTTTAGGACAGGGCTCTTACGAGTTCTGCTAGCCTTCAGTAATCTTGAGACTCACTTGAGTAAACGTTTCAGATTAAAGCTAAATAAAAATCAACTGCAGCCATCCCTGTGTGTGATAAATTTTTCTCATTTTTTTCCTCTGTCATGAATGTGAATCAGTAGATACACTTTTTTTTTTTAACCAAATTACCAGATTACATTACATGACAGTATAGAAGATGTATTTGAGTACTGCTATATTTAATCCAATATTCTTCACCTTTTGGCTTGCACAGTGCTCGGTGCCTCTTTAAAAGGGCAGGAAGATAAATTGTTGAAGTGATACTGTTCATCTAAATTTATAGACCTGGATTTCTTAGTGACTAATAGTTTCTTTGAGCTCAATTGGAAGTGTCATCAAGGAATCTGATTTTCCAGAAGAGCTCAGTAGCCATTCTCAGGGCCAAATCCCTTTTAGGGGACACTTTAGATCAGTAGTTGCTTTTTTTTTTTTTTTTTTTGTTAATCTTGTTGTGTTCAATTAAAATGGTATTGATGCATTAATTTTAAACAGTCCCCAGGTGAATTCTTGGCATGGTGTGAGATTTTTTCAACAGTTCTCAATCTGATGTTCATCACTGAAAGTAACAGTATTTTGAAGAACGATTTCTGTGGGAGTGGGATTAAGTCAACAACGAAGAAACTTGAACTCTAGAGCACATGTATTAACAACAAAACAATTTTTGAGTTATTGTGAGGGAGCAGTGCAACTTTAAAGGTATTCTGTCCTTTGAACTGCTGTGGTTAGAGACTGCTGCTATGTATCTTCTTGAAAGTTGAGAATGCAAGCATCTCAATAACAGGTTTTTCCAGCTCAGATTCATGAAAGGCCTAACCATAAAATCATAATATTCATGTTATGTCCTTTAGTGTCATGTGATCACAAGATAAAATCCTGATACATGATCCAGCTTTTTCACCACATTCATAAATCGCGTAATTCTCAAAGTCTCAGCAATTACATGTGCAGTACATGCTGAGATCCTTTTTGTTTCCTGCTCACCCATTTTTTTATGTAGAGGCAGGGCTTTTTTTGCAGGAAAAAAAAAATCCTTCTCAACCAAATTCCATCTACAAACCATGTCCTTTTTTACTTTAAAAAAAAAAAAGTTCATGTAATTTGATGGTTGATGTTTTTCCAAGTCCTTGTTTTGTGTTTCCCATTAGGCAATATGCTAGTGCAAGAGAGTACATGCCAGCTGGGTTAGCAGCATGCTGTTTGAGTTCTCACTGAGCAGAAAGCCCAGGAATCTTGTTTATCACCCCCTTGCTTGCCTTCTGGCCCCTAAAGTTACCCAGCCTAATTCTGCAAATCCAGGAATTTAGGCTTACACATCCACACCACTGTATCTTTTTTTTTAAGCAGGCAGTTAATTATTTTAGATGTCAGTCTGTCAGCTTAGACATTGTTTTATTTAATTATAGTAACCACTTTGGACAGAGTATGGCCCTGACATGTCTATTCTTAGGAGGATCATTGGAGCGAGTGTGTGTATTCTGAAATATTGGACCATATGCATGTTATTTTAGACTAGGAGTAAAGAAGTGTAAGCCCTGAAAAACAAACAAACAAACAAACAAAAAACACTTAATTGAGGTATAAATGTGAACCTAAATTCCCTGGGTTTTGTACCTTCCCCTTATTGCATGCTATGACTTTGCTCACTGAATTTCTCTGATGTGACCAGCAACCATATCACATCACTCCAAGTCTTCGATCCCACAAGTAACATGGCTTATTTTTTCTGGGATGTTTTTAGTGAACTAAACTAGCAGCTTGGAAGAATGTTAATTGCCCAAGTGTGGTAGAAGACAAGGCAATTTGCATAAGAAATACCAATGTATTTCAAGAATGTCTGAGGGAAGGGTGCATGCCGGGATCCGGCATTCTTGCTAGCCTAGAAGTTTGCATGTGCATAATCTCAAGGCTCATCGGCCTAGGAGGGTGTAGGACTGTAGGATTTTAGATGTAGTGAAACTAAGTGTTGAGACTGCGTGGCTTGGGGAATCGCAATGTACTGTGATACGAACCTTGCTTGAAGATCCTGCTTTAGGACTACTGGTCTTCTGGATGTCCTTGGGAAATCCCTTTCCTTCTGACTCAGTTCTGCACCTCAAAAATGGGGAGTACGATACCAAGTGTACCACAAAACACTTTAAGATCTTAGCATGGAAGAGGCAGGGGTTAGCATATTGTTGTCGTAGTAAGGCTCACTAAAATCAGTGATTTGTTTCTCTGTCACAGCTTGGGTGTGCTTTCAGTTAAGAGAGAGCTCTAGGCCCTGTCTGCATGTGAAAAATGGTATCGTATAACTTCTGGTTTGGCTTTAATTTAGGGTGTAGCCAGTACATTTACCAACACTATTTGTTCTGATTAAAAAGTCCTACTTGACAATGCTCTCGAACCCCTCCTGTTGCTTAACATTCAGTTTCTGTGCCCTTTTTCTTGCAAGCTTAGTATCTTTTTGGATGCTCTTCCTTTTTTTTTTTTTGTTTCCCCCCTAGCAAGGACTGTTCCTATGAGGGCTCACCGGGGCCAGGCCTGTCCTCTGGTGTTTGGGCCGGAGCGGGGCCGTGGTGCAGCAGGACCAGGCCGCAGCCGCCTCGCTCCTCCCCACGAGGCCCTCGCTGCTCGCCTGTGTCTACACAGGGTGCTGAAGAATTCCTCTTCTTTCGCCCGGCTACAGTTATGCCAGCGCCGGTGATGGGGAAAGCAGGTGCAAAGTGACAGTGCCAAAAATAGTGACGTCAATAAACCATTCCTCCATGCGAGGGGGTGTTGCAGCTCTCCTCCCCCTCGGAGACCAGCCAGGCCGGGTTTGCTGACCCAGGGGGTTCAGACAGCCACGCTGCCCTGCATCGCTCCCATCGGGCTCCTTAAAACCGAAGTTACAACCCACTCGAGCGGCGTGCCGGTGCAGAGGGCCGTGCTTTGCCACCCGCTCTCGTACAGCAATGCTCCCAGCCCTGCCCCACAGTGTGGGCAGCAGCCGGCGTTTTGCCTTGGGTCGGAGTGTGGTTAGTTGTGAGCAAAACAGAGAGGGAGCAGTGAGAACCCCATACGGGCTCCGTTCCCGTTTCTATCCGGTCCATCTAGAAAAACATTCCCTCCTTATCTTCTGCCCGTCATCCCCTGCTTCCCAATAATAAACCCACGATCCATGGCTTGAAAGTGGGGTGGAATTAGGGGATAAAAGATTTCTTTAGCATATTGGTTTTGAGGGGGAGATGAGGGAGCGCGTTTGAAAACACAGGTCAGATTTTCTCAGATATTTTGTCTCTTTGTGTTTGAGGCCTTGTTTTGTTTATTTTTTATTTTTTGTTTCCCACAGGATCTAGGCATTTGCTCATCGCATGCAATAACACACAGATGTTATTGATTATAGAAGAACTTTTACAAGTCATAATTAATTTTTTGACATTAAACTTTGCTTAAATGGGAACATTCTAAATAAAACAAAAAATTCTCTCTTCTAGTTATAGTAAAGAACTGAAACTAAACAAACTAAACTTGTTTTGGGTATTCTACTGTTTCCCTTGGTAACAGTCTTTATGTGGGACAACAAAATCTGGCTTTTGTTGACTTCCTCGTCACCACTTTCTGATTCCTACACACTAGACAAAGGCTTCAGTATTAAATTCACAAGGACTGAAGAGTATGGTTTACATATAACAATAGCTAAGCTTTGGCAGATGATTTTAGCCACAGATTTTAATTTGGAAATGATTGAATTGCTTACTTTTCAAAAGTTCTGTGGTTTTGTTTTTCAGTTGTAATGGAAAATTTTGCACTTCTTTAATTCTAACTTGCAGTTCCACTGTGCTACAAAATCTGTACGAAACAAAACAAAAGCTGAAATGTCTTTTAAAGGGTGCACGTCAAACACTGAAATTACCCCGGAGAAAAACCTAACTTTCAAATGTTCTTAGATGCGTCGTTACGTAATAAAATTAGATTTCAAAAGATGTTCCCTTGGAAGAACATAAGTAGCTGGTTTTGGTTAGACATGTGAGGAGTTTGCATAGCCGAGGTAAGCATGCAGTTACAAGTGGGGGTGCACAGGTGCGAGGGGGGCATACGTGCATCTGCAGGCACCGCCGGGGTGCAAGCACGTACAGCGAGCAGGGGCTGACAGCCCAAACTGCTCAAAAGCACGGGTCTGCAGAGCTGCAGGTTTTATAAACAAGTAGGGTATTTTTTTTTTCTTTTAGTTTAAGGAAATTTAGCTTGGGTGTATATTTGAACTGAGGTTGTACGTTTAGACTACACCTAAGCTGTTTTATTCTCCTTGCTTTGACTCATGTTCAGGCTTCTTCTTGAAATCACAGTTGATAGGGATGTAATATTGCCGAGTTTAAATCCCTGATTTTCACTTTTGCTTTACAAGAAAGTTGGGATTCTTAGAGTTAGTATAAAATTTGAAATGAAATAACATATCTGCAATAAAGGCACCATAGCAGTGCTTGCTGTACTGACTTGTAAACATAATTCATCAAATTTACAAGTACTGTAATGGCAAAAGTGTACTGCAGGCTTTGCACTCGGGTAAAATGACCGGATGGGGTATTGTGCTTATATATGGGAAAATTCTTTTTCTATAAGTATCTATCTAAAAATCTGATATGGGCTGTCGTGAGAAAATGACCTTGACTCCTTGTTCTCTACATAGCTGTGGATTTGTCCGTTTGTCCTAGTTGGAGGGCTCTCTAACTGGGACGGTGGGTGGGGGGCTGGAGGCTGCTTCCATTGGGACTTCCTACCTGAATGAACTAACAGAGCAAGTTCAGAACGAGGCAAAAAAAAACAACCCTTACCTTCAGAAGCAGCTCCCAGTACTTGGAGGATGAGTGTAGTCTTTTTTTTTCACTCATAGCTTTCAAAGCTGCCGTGGGGCCCCTAAGGCATGTCTATGCTGGTGTTTTGTTTCTTTTTTTCCGGTACCCTAATGTGTATGAGTTTCTCCTGCCTCTTTGTACAGTTACAGACTCCGCATGGCCTCTAGATGTCCCTCCTCCTCTTCTCATAACACCAGCACCAGGCAATGCAAGAAATCCAGCTGCACTGCATCCCACTTCTTCAAGGAATAGACTTCTGCATGTCAAAGCTGCGCAGGTACAGCGACGCGGTCACTGCATGTCACAAACACACCCTGCTTGTGTTTCTCTGGGCAAGGATTGCAAAGCACTTTACAAACCCACAGTGGTGCTGCTCTTGTAACTGGTCACTGGTGAGAAAACAGGCATGAAGGGGGAGAGCAAGGTGCGCTATGTCAGAAACAGGACCTCTTGCTCACTTGAATCAAATGCAAGAGACAAAGCCTTCTCTAGCGATGTGTAACTCTTACATCCTCTGCACCAAAAGGCTCTGTCACAGCAGTCAGCTCTTAGCCTTGTGGAAGATGTAAGCAGTGTTTTCTTCCACTTGTGAGCTTTTGAGACTTGAGGTGTTGCTCCTCTGGATTATGTGTCGAGCTTGAATATGCTGATAATTTTTGTGAGGATGAGGCTTTGTCTCCATCTGGGAAGGAGTGCTATTTGTACCTGAGAGCAGCAGTGGGTAAAGTGCTTTGGGATCTACATATATTATGGTTGGCTGCTCTGGTTGAATGACAGAAGCTCGAAGACCAGTGTTACGATGCAATTTGCAGTGCTATGCTAACAAATAAAAGCACTAGCTGGAGTTGTAGCAAGACAAACTGCTGTAATGAAGCTGTATAAACTTGGACAAATTAATGAGCTGGCCCAGTGTTATAGGTGATACTGAATTATTTCCCCATTGGTTAACTTTAAAAAAGGCACTTTGTCTTCTGTTCCTTCATTTCCCCAATGGTAACGTGTAGATAATCACCTCTTTACACTAACGTAATAGCTCAGGAACATTATACTTACCTGTATGAAGCTAAAGATGAGAATGGTTGCCAGAAAAATTGAGACGCCTCAACCTGAAACTTATTCCTTGTTAAAATGGTTAAGTATATTCTGAAAATAACATTTTGGGAAAACATTGGGAAGATTCTAAAGCTCACTAGCTCCCAAATAATGGAAGTGGTTGCTAATGAAACGTTAACGTCCCTAACTGTGGTGTAGACCATTGAGTCACGGCAAAACCAAGCAAAGTTGAAGCATGGGCATCTTTCCTGTGCTGCACTCACTGAACACCTCGTCCATCCTGCTTCCAAGTCGGCGTGATGGGGCCTCATTGCCCAAGGAGCCAGGTAGATGCTCTGACTGCTTAGCCTTGAAGTTGACTCTGATTAAATGCAACTCTCTGTGTATTTGCAGGTACTAGGAACTTTTGACTGGCAAAGGTGAGGTGAAGTAATCCTCAAGCATTATCTTCTCCTGCTTTTTCTCAGATGAGGTGAGACCGGTTCCTCAGTAGATAGCAGGGACAGCGGTTTCTTCTGCTGGAAGCAATGGCGTGCTTCTGTCATATTGTCCTTCCTTCCAGAGGGAGAGGGAGAGAGCGCGGAGCAGGGCTCCTGCCTTCTCCAGAGCACGATGAACTGTGGATGCTGGTGAGAGGGTGATTCCCCAGTGTCCCCTGCCGCGTGAAGCCCACGCGTCAACAGCCAGTGGAATAGCATGGAGAAATGTTCAGACAATTGCAGGCAGATTAACCCTGTTCAGAGGGCTGATGGGTTTGGATGAGTCTCCTCTTTCTGGTCGAACACAGAGGGGTTTAACATACTATGCAATTAAATTCTGAAAAGACTGTTACATCATTTTAGTTTCTACTTTACATCCTAACGGGTAAAGAACTGGGCATCCCACAAAAATCCACTGAAGAGAGTGGTAGGTTTTGCTGAGGTTTCCACATCTGAAGCCTGTGGGTACCCCAGTCTCTTGACTTTGTACCATAAGCTTTAACGGGCATGATGCCATTGCTTTTGAAGTGCGTCAGGACCCACGTTTTTTTTTGGAAGACCACCTGTTAAGTGATCTCTGTGAAATGCACTGATAGCCCGGTTTCATAAAGGGACAAGCATCCATTTCTCAAAAGCTGCCATCACATTTGTTGCCAACCTGGTACTCCTGGTACAGTCAGGATTTATTTGTTTAGTGACAGTATCAAACAGGCATGTTGCTGCGCAGTATCAAGCAACAATTTTCCTTCAATGCGGAGCTCAGTGTTCGTGACCTGTAATGCGAGCATGCTTAGCTTCAATGGTGCCGTAAAGGAGGCATCTGTGAAGGTAGTTGGCAGCCAGTAATGTTGCAGAATAGGTCAGTTAGTAAAATGCAGTGCAAAGAGGTCTCTTGGCTCTTGCTCCAAAATGGTGACAATCACAGGTGCATCATCTGGCAGGGGTGCTCGGGCAAATTTCACCTCCGAGACGAAGGGTTCCTTCTGCCCAGTTTTTGTAGGATCCCTGCTAATGTAGTGTCTGAGTTTGGGATTTTTCAAGGAGGCCAAGGGGGTTGATTGCCCTATTTCCCCCTTGTTTCAGTCAGTTTATTCCTTTTCTTATCTTTGCACTCCACACAGGTAAGCACACATCTGTGTATGCACACATTAGTTGTGAAAAAACAAGTGCCCAGTTGATACTCCTTCCCACCACCACCCTGAAAAGGTCAAAAAAGGATCAATTATTTATATATCTACATATATATATGACATATATTAATATATATATGTATGAAATTGCTGAAAACAGTTGATTTTTTATAGTTTTGATGAAAATCAGAATGTTCAAAATGAATACAAAAGCTTTAAACAAAAACTATTGGTTTTGTTCACCGTAAAAATGTCTTAGCTACATGTTGTTTGAGTTGGAAAGCAAAGGTCTTCAGGATCTTGCATTATCTAGCTACAGATTTTTTGGATAACCCCTATTGGAGGCTTTCTAAGTGCAATTGTGGTGTGGGGGAAGGCTGAGATGCTGAGAACTAGATGAGCCATAAAAAGCCACATCCCCTCCTGTGTTTGGAAATGATGTTTCCAGTCTGAGACTGAGACCATGGAGATGCAGGCTTTGTGGGGAGAGCTTGTGCCATTGCTGGCTGTTCCGTCTCTTGCCTAGAGTGGAGAGTCTCTAGGATTTGTCCCCTCTTGAGCTTTTTGCTAGCAATAATTTCCTCTTGAAGTATGTGATGTACTAATTCCAAACTAAGGCTGAAATTTTTCACAGCAGCCTGGAAGAGTGAAATTCTCATTGTTCATTAAAACTAGTAGGAAGTGAGTATCCAAACCTGCTAGGCAGCTTGGTAAATCTTGGTCAAAAAGCACAGAAAATAGTTTTCCTGGCCTTATATATATATATATATCTCAAAGAAGCTGGCGTGCACATACAGCTCTCTAATCAGTTTGGCTCGCTTTAGTTTTGCACGTTATCTTTAATTTTCTCTGCACATTATCTTCTTCCTTTCATCATCTAGTATTAGTATGGTAAACCCTGTTCTTCAGAACAGGAATTATCTTCCTGTGTGTCTGGACAGCATCTAGGTAATTTGAAAAATGAATATACAGTGCTAATATAACACAGCTCCAATATACTCTGTCCTAAAGCACCACTTCGATATGCCCTTGATTTTCCCAGTGCAGCTGTGTTAGGTGTTTTGTCGAAGAACCTGCTTACTGTATAAATCTTCACTGGTCACTCAAGAACTGTTGTTGAGGAAGAGCTTTCTTGCCATGCAGCCCAAATCCTACTTTTAAAGAACCAGTTCTTCTGAGACGCTCTCAACTTCCAGCGACAGTAAGTTGAATGAAGTACAGAGAAGTACATCCATTTCTGGCATGGATGCTGCTGAGTTTAGTGCCTTTAAGGCATACCAATGAGGTTATTAGAGGTCACTTTTGTGCAATTTATTTTTGCTGCTTTTTTTTTTCTTCTTTAGAGTGGTGTTAACCATAATAACAGACAAACTCAAGGAGAGAGGTGTGTAAATTGTTGTGCTATATGAACATTTTTCCCAGAGAAATTCTGGTTTATCACACAAACTTGTAAATATGTATTTACAATTTTGAAAGCACGTCTTTATGTCCCTGATTGTAAATGCTCCGTTTTTAAAGTTTTATAAAGTGTGTTACTCAACCAAGAGACCACAGCACACAGCTTTAGATTGTACTGGTCTATCTGAAAGATCCATTACAGTCTAAGCTGTGGTAGAAAAATATTTGTGCCACTGACAAGAAATAACCCATTGTTGCACCAGACTTTTCATCATTTTCCCTCAGATGACAAACACATTTTTTTGGGAGGGTGGGGGAGTTGATTTTTCTTGTAGGAAAAAAAGAGTTCAAAATGGTGTCGTTTCTCTAGAACGATGAGGATATTTTCTTCACAGTAAATTCAGGAAAGTATGCCATTTTTTCCAAGGCAGAATTTCACAGTTTTGCAGCAAATTTTTAACCTCCCCCGTGCCTGCTGATGAAACGTGAAATTTTGCCCTTGACTAATATCACAAGTTCTTGTGAAAATTCAAGGAGAGGGTGGGGAAAAAGCTCAGGTTCTGCATGTAGGAATTTGCAAGGCTGACACTGGTAGCTCTGCAGTGCTCTCCTGACAATGCTGATGTTGAGAAGTTTATGAAAAATAAACTATGTGGAGACGTGGTATTAGCTGGGTGGTGCTTGGATGCTAAACATTGCTCTGGAAGACTGAAAGCTCTGTTGTCTGTCTGCCATGTAAAGAAAAAGAACAACAATAAATTAATGTTACAAA
Organism: Anser cygnoides; assembly: GCF_040182565.1. Taxonomy (NCBI): domain Eukaryota; kingdom Metazoa; phylum Chordata; class Aves; order Anseriformes; family Anatidae; genus Anser; species Anser cygnoides. Next base: position 2,568,181 of record NC_089895.1, on the reverse strand, counting down.
CTGCATCATGGAAATATTTATTATTTGAGCAAAGGAAGTCTTCAAAATGGAGTCGCAGCCTATTCTAGCTGCAAAATAGGTGAGTGATTTGGGGTTTTACGTGTGGGTGGCAGGAGAGACGAAGGGAGATAGAAGTGTCACTTGGCCTGCCAAGCTCCATCCATGCTAACAGTGATCGCTGCAGACTGAGCTCTCCTGATGCTTCAGACTCCAGGTGGACACAGGAGGATGAGCAGCACCTTTGTAGTTTGGACTCTCCATTCGACACCAAAGCTCTCGGTGAGCCTTTGCAGCACTGAGGAATCAAAAAGCGCAGTGCAGTTCAGGAGACTGGGTTGCTGTCCTCTGCAGGAGGCGAACGGGTGGGCAGGGCACGAAGGGGGGGGGTCTGCTTCCCTGCTAGGAACGGTCCCCGTTTTGTTCATCTCACTTAAAGGAGATGCTCCATTGCTAGGCCTTGGGTGGGAAGGTTTGTACCTTGTCAAGGTTGTGCAGGGCTGTGGAGCTTGGCACTTTTGGTAAGGCAGTTGCTGAAGGCCGGTGGGCACCACTCACCACCAGGGCATTAATTCAGCCACATTCTTTAGAAACAGTAACAGATGCAACAAACATCTTTAGGAATGGCTGAAGGAGAGGTATTAATATTAATTTCACATAGACTAGAAGTAGCTCTTTCGCCCCAGAAAATCTGAAGATTCCTTACACATTATAAATCCAACCTGTTAGTACAAAATCCACTCTTGTCACCATTGCACATTGTTGCCCTGCCTGCAGTCAGCAAACCTCCTCCTGCAGTGTTGCAGTCTACCCAATTTTTATTAAATGGCATTCAGTATCAGGTTTTGAGTGATCAAATTTTGCTGAACTGTAAATTTCTCTGTGTTTGAAAATCTTCTGGGTTACTCTTTAATGAAATAGATATGCACTTGTCTTTCATCTGTCTGAGCTGTCACATGAAGCAGCGCTATTCCTCCTTTTGAAAAGAGCTGTGGCTTTTCTGGAAGAAGACTACCTTCAAAAAACAGGTAAGGAGAAAGAACTTTCTCATAGGAAAGCTTCTGCCTTAATCCTGTTTCCTCCCACTGCAGCTGCCAGGTGGCAGACGGGTGCAGCCAGCAGGAGACTGCCGTTGGCAGAGCCCCTGACTGAGTCTCAGTTCCGTGCTCAGGGTGCTGATGCAGAGGCAGTTCAGGGGAAGAGAGAAAAACGGTCAGGCTGTCTCCATCTCTGATGCCCATGCCAGTTGTGAATAGCTTTTCAAGGCTATAGGATGTGTGGAGTGTTGTGTGTGCTCAAGAAAAAAAGCGTGGTGGGCAAGGAGAACACAAGTACGTTACACCTGGGATCCCTGACAGCTTGTCACCACGTACGTGAGATGGGTTAGCTATGGAAGAACAGTGGAAATAGAAACATACATCAGGCCCTGCTGAGCAGCATTTTCCTGGGTTGCGAGCAATGGAGCCTTTCACCTCTGGGTCACCAGCTTGCATCAAGCCAAGGTGACCACTCCAAAATGGCTGCGGCTGGTGGCCAGCAGCCCACATGGGGCGCGCAGCAGGTGCTCCCTGCCTGGTCTTCCAAGGACACCAGCGGGCAGAGAGAAATAGTGCTGTGCCTTTCAGAGCGAGAGACATTTATCTCAGTTTAGGGATGAGACAGCCTCAGCAGTTGACTGAAAAACACGTTCTGGCTTACTGATCATGAACAAGCACCATTTATTCTTAAATGAAGAAGAGGAGGGGGGCAGACAGGTGCTTGGGGGGTAGGAGAGAATTGGGGAGGAAAGGGATTTAAGATTCAAGCTATGCTGCATTTGTTTTATGACTTGCTTTGCAGCTGCCTTGGAAGAAGAAGAGACAGTTGTTAAAGATTAGGCCTCCCTGGAAATATTGTCTTAGGTATGGGATGCTAATGCAAATAGTCCCCCCCACGCTCCTTTACTGATCTACTAAGCTCTGGGTCACCTTGATTTTATCAGGGCTTAGCAGGGTTGGGTTTCTGTTCATTTCTTTTGGAGTGAACTGTAAGATGCTTTTAGCATGCCTCGTAAATATTCTATTTACAAATAAATTAGGTATATTAGTTCCTTTTTCATTTTCTTGAAAGGGTCTCTGTTGTTCTCATTTATTCTTGGAATTAACATTTGCCTGGGTGACCAAGCCTTTTTGAACCATTGAAATAAATACTTCCATCAAGATCAATGAGAACCAGGAAAGAAGCTAGTAGTTATAGTTTGGTTGCTCGTGCTCTGTGTGCAGGGGCTCTGGAGAACTTCCAGGAAGTGCTGAACTTTGTGCTGCTTCTTGGGGCAGAAAGCTCCATTCTCACGAAGGAGGGATTTTAGAAACAAAAGAAGTCAGGGGAAGGTTTCAATAGGGGCATCAGCTGTACGGAGCATTGCACTGGTTGATGTGGCCTTTGGAAAGTGAATTTAACTGTTAATGATTTTATTTAACCAGAATTAGCACACATACCCCAGGCCCCCCATTCCACGCCCTGCTTTTGCTAGTGTTGACGGCCATGGAATAGACTGTTTTGGGACCAGCATTACATTGGAATATTTGCACTGTAAAACACATTTCTTGTGATAATACTCAACCTGTCATCCACCGAGCATATTTACTCCCTTTTACATTTTTTCTTCCTCCAGCTGGAGTACTTGACTGACAGGCTCCATGGTTTCTCTGTCAAGTCCAATGATGAAGGCTTCCCAAGGGTGCTTTGTTTGAGGAACACCTCTTAATTTAACCTCAGAAAGTAAAAAATCCAGAGTATTTCCTTTAGGACTCTGGGCTTCCCATAGGCAGCAGCTCTTCAAGAACTGCTCCAACATGGCTCCATACCACAGGGTCCATCCGTCAGGAGCAAACTGCTCCAACCTGGGTCCCCCACGGGTGGCAGCTCCCCCCAGACCCCCTGCTCCTGCGTGGGCTCCTCTCCATGGCTGCAGCTCTGGCCTGGGGCCTGCTCCTGCGGGGGCTCTCCACAGGCCGCGGCCTCCTCCAGGCCGCATCCACCTGCTCCACCGGGGGCTCCTCCACGGGCTGCAGTGTGGAAATCTGCTCCACCATGGTACACCATGGGCTTGCTATCTGCGAGGCTGTTTCTCACTCCTGTCTCTCCCAGCTGCTGTTCTGCAGCAGGTTTTTTTCCCTTTCTTAAATAGGCTCTCACAGAGACGAAAACAACATCGCTTATTGGCTTAGCACTGGTCAGCAGTGGGGCCCTTATCTAACACGGGGCAGCTTCTGGATTCTTCTCGCAGAAACCACCCCTATGGCCCCCTGCTACACAAGCCCTGCCATGTAAACCCACTACACTTTCACAGCTCGTGATCACCTGAAAGCCTTAATGGCAGCACAGAGCTCACGTGGAGCTTCATCTCAAAGCTGGAGGCAGCGAAGGCCTGTCAGAGCAGAACTGCCTGAGAGCTCGGTCTGAGGAGGCTGCAGTCACCCGGCATCTTCTGGTGGCCACAGCGCAGCTATTGGGGCACTGCACTGACTCCATGCTCTTTGCCATGGATAGGATTACCGACGTGCAAGCAGTGCCATTAACCAGGCATTATTGCTAGCCCTGACATTTTTCCTTTTTATCTAAAACGATAAACTTTGAGTCAAGCTGTTTCATTAGTAGCAATTTTCTATGCAGAGTCAGTCACTACAGCTGGCGGAGTTGGCAGCGACACTGCAGAGCGGGGCCTCAAGGAGTCTCGCACATGTTAAATAAACCTCAGATCACTGTGGTAAGCACAGAAGCCCAGAAGAGGAAAGTCCGATGTTGGATCTTGCATGAAACTGGGCACAGCAACATGACTGTCAGCTGCGTGTGTAAAATTCAGGTGAGCTGCAGTGAAATACATGGAAAATTTTTGTGCCTTGCAGGGAGGCATTTCCTGGGAGGAAAATGTACCAAGCTGAACCGGAGCATCCCTTGGCCTGCTGTTCAGAGCAGAGGTGAGGCACTGCTGTGCCTCGTCTTGCTGGGTGGAGAAGGTCGTTGATGCCGAGCAGGTAGACGGTGCCCAAAACAGCCCAGACAAGAAGGCTTCTTTGCTTGCTTTCTATTTTTCAGAGACATGTACTGACTTGATCTAATGGCTGCACACTGTGAAGGACAGCATTAAATGACGCATGGCTGTTCTGCGTGCTGTGCAGGCGCTGTGTGTGCTGCGTGCAGTGCCCCAGCAAGTGGCTCCTGCTGGGGAGCGCTGCAGGGAGTGGGAGGGGGCAGCGAGCCTGTGACCTTCCCGCATGGAAATAGGAGAAAGGGGCAAGGAGGAAGGGAAAGGGATTTTCAGGTATCCTCTTTCATATTTTATTTTTTATATTTTTATTTTTTTATTTTATGCTTTAATATTTCAGAGCTGAATGCAGCTGTGCAGATAGTTTTGCAAAGGAGTCACCAAACAGCTCTGCGGGAATTTCCAGATACTTGATCAGCAGTACACATCGCACGAGGTGGTGCCGGAGGGAGAACTGACTGTAGTCCCTCTGTTCTTCACTTTCCTTCCCACCCAACTAAGCGCCACGCTTATATCGGCTTTTCTGACTTTTTGCATGGTTTTAGAACTTGGGCTTGTGGGTTTCGAATATCAGCAGACTTTGTCCCAATGAGTTTGCCCTGGCAAAGAGAGTGAACAGGCAACAGAACCAGCCCACTGCCCTGTCCTCGTTGGTGGGATAACAAGGACAAGACTTTGAGCACGTCCCTTCTCTCCCCCCCCCCCCCTTCTCTGCTCTAATGACAAGAACATCTGATAACGACAAGAGCATCTGACATAATTTCTTGTAGACTCATAAAACAATGATAATTATAATTCTATGATAATGAGAAGTCCTATTAATACATTATTTTCTCTGTGTAATGTTGGAGACTAGATCTGAACAAAGCTTTTTAATTATTATTATAATACAGCTTTCTCTCTGTAGGAGGGATATAATAGTAATTCCCCGCTGTGAGATGTATGGATGATGATACAAAGTACCATATGCAATTTGGATATTATCATTCTATTAAATCTCAAGCCCTTCTTTTTTCTTCATGAAAGCTATATGGCATGAAGTAAATTGGGTAGCGGCATAAAAAGAAACATGCAGCTTGCTTAGTATATCTGGACTTCAGAAAACTCCTTAATTCTTCCATTTCCTAGTGCATTTGGCTGGTTTTGCTTGTGCTGCTTTGGTAACGGTGAGAAGAGCCTTCGATATCTGCAGGTCAGGGAGGAGAAAAACAGCGACTGAAATCAATACCTGAATGCTGAAGTCATGTGGACCACACCACGTGGCCAATTTTTTCTTTTCTCCGTATAGCAGACAAGAAGGTCAAGTGGAACATCTCTCTTCTTCTTGCGAGGACAGAAATTGTTCCTGTGTCATAGCAAAAATGAACATGCAAAGATGTCTCTGTTTAAACTTTGCTGATAGGAGCCTAAAACCATTTAAACCAGTACAGGAAGGAGCCACCTGGTGGGAGGCAACAGCTTCCAGCACAGGCCCAGTTCAGCAGCCTTTCAACTGCTCTGGGTGATGGTGGTTGTAAGGGGGGACGGTTGGACCAGATGATCTTGGAGGTCTTTGCCAACCTTATCGACTCTACGATCTGCCAGTTTCTTTGGAGGGCTAGGCACAAGGAAGTGCTGAAACTGGGATTTTCTGGGGGCTGCCAGTTCTGAGCCAAGCTCACACTGTGCAATGTCATTGCTGGAGGCAGTGAGCAGCCCAGGCTTCAATTCCCCCCTGCTAAAACTTCTCCTTGTGCCCCTGGGCGAGTCCCGGGGCCTCGGCTGCCTGCAGGAAGGGGCAATGAGGCCTGGAGGCGGCCAGACCCTTGCTGGAACCTGCCCGGTTTGTCTCCGGCTGGGCCCCAGCCTGTTTTTGTGGTGGGCTGGTGACCTGTCCTCCCAAAGACAGTGCCAGTGACTCACGGAGGGCAAAATTATGCAAAGCTCCCAGAGTCAGCATCCTTTGCATTGGATATTTTAAAAATAAAGATGAATCAGCTGTGTCAGACTGGTCTGGGAGTTAACTCCCGGCCCTCCATCACTGAAGAAAAAAACCACCAACCAACCAACAATCCCCCCACCCCCAACCCGGCTGGTGTTTACAAGGGAGCGGTTCCAACAGGGCCCAAGGGCCGAGGCAGGCGAAGCGGCGGGGGCTGCCCCCGGCCGGGCAGGGGTTAACGCCGAGCTGCGGCCCCGCAGCACCGGGGGGAGGCCGGGGGCAGGGCCGCCGCAGCGGGGCGGAGGAGGCGGCATCGCAGCGCGGCTCCGGCCTCCTCCGTCCCCCTCCTTCCCCCCGCCCGGTTTGCCGGGGGGAGGTTTGTGAGGGAGGGACGAGGCGCGGAGGCTGCCGCCGCCAGCCGGGAGCCTCCTCCGGCCTCCCGGAGCGAGCCTGGGGCTCGGAGCCGGGACGAGGGCAGCTCCCGGAGCCACCCCCCCCCCACCTCCAGCGCCAGGAGCCCCCGGTGCCCGCCGTGCCCCCGCCCCGGTTCCCGGCGGAGCCCAGCGGCAGCGGGCGGCTGGCTTCTCCCCCTGAGGGGGAGCACGGAGCTCCCCTGGGGGGCCGCGGGCAGCTGCAGGGCTCTGCCCATGACTAACGCGAAGGACCCGAAGAGAGCCATGGACTCCTCGCCGGCGACCTCCAGCCCTGCAGGCCCCGTCACCTTCTCGCAAGTTTTCGGGCAGCAGTGCCAGCTCATGGAAGCAGGTAAGGGAGGGACGGGGGGGGGGGCGAGCCCGGCTCCCAGCGCACCGCCTGCGGCTTGGCGATGCCCTTCGTCCCTTCCCTCCCCGGCCCCTTTCCCAGGTCCTTCCCCAAAGCTCGGTGTTTTCCCAAAGGACAGCGGGGATGAGCCCCGTTGCGGCTGTCCGCCTGCTTCAGCTCCTCCCCGAACCGATTAAAAGTCTTGTGTCTGAGTGGGGTCATGCATTTGAGGCAAGGGTTGGGGTTACTGCGTGTTTTGGGTTAGCATGGAGCAGAACGAGGTGCTCTGAGCCTTACAGCGTCGTTACGGTTCGGTGCGTACACGACACATACAGCAACTTTCGAAATGCAAACGTAGGAATTACTTCAAAATAACGTTGTAAGCTGGAGGTCAACTTGCTGTCTGGAACGGGGACTTGCTACACAAAGCTTCTCTAGGCGTGAGGCTCTCTGTTAGTTTTCAGTTCTGTGAAAGACAAAGTATTTGGGTTTTTCCCTTTATGGCTTTTTGTGTAACTGCGGCACCTAAATTGTTCCACTTCCTAATTATTTTCATGTGTGTAACTTCTCATGGCTTTGCCTGATTATCTGTTGCTTACACCTTTTGGTAACTAAAGAGGGAGTGTGTAGCCAGACTGCACCCACATCTTCCTTGGTGTTTTCCTTCAGTGGATCTGCACAGGTGCTATGAAGCGCTGCTCCGCTAAGTGCTAGCGTCCTCCTTCAAACTGAGCTCCCAAGATTAACGGATTGGCCTAATGACTTTGACGAGACTTGCTCTCTTTTCCCATCCCTGGGGACAAGAAGCTTAGAGAATGGATGTGTTTGCTCGTGGCTGTTGTGAAAAGCTTGTGGTTCTGTGTATTTTTTTTTTTAATTGATAGCAACACTCACTATGAATTTCCAGTGCTCGCTTTGAGATGTACTGCCTTATGCTTATTGCTGCGTTGGAGAACACATTAGCTTAGATACATGCACCAAAATGTCCACTCTTTCTCTGCCCCTTTTCCTCTATCTTTTCCTCAGCCAATTCTCTAACTACTCGCATTTGGATTATCGTGTTCATATCTGTGTAGTCAGAACAAAAAAGTTTTACACTGGGGTTTTGCTGCAGATCTCAGTGTGACTTCTGTTGTGACTCTCATGGTACTTTCGCAGGCCGAGTTAGGAGAGCGACTCGTTTGCTGATGACTGCTCAGTTTATCAAGCCTGTGATCATAGTGCTGCCTCCAAGGAAATGTCAGCAAGTTTTCCAAGAGGGTTTGGTATTCATCTTTCATGTTACAGAGTATGGAATCAGTCCCAAGGCTGTGGATCCACTACATTGAGTGCTATACATGGAAGAGACATGTTAGAGAGCCCTGGTCCCGTGCAAGCAGTTTGTTTTCCACACGAGTAAGACCAACCAGCTGGGAAAGCACTGGTGGAAAATATTGTGGTGTTTGCTCTTCTTTTCTCTTTCTCACCAAGGCAGATGTCTGCAAAGTTAGGGCCTTTGAATCCTCCCCAGTAACTCAACCACAAGGTTTTCTGTGGGATTGCTTTTGTAGAGGTATTGCTAGGGTACAAGGTGCAATGTGAGGGAAGGATGCTGCTGTGAATACCGCTGACATTCAGAGAGAAATGAGTAGGTAGTGTGCGTGTGATGTGACTATGTGAGCTTCCTATTTTCATGGCAACAGCAATATATACTCAGCATCTGTGAGAGCAGAACTTCAGTGGGTGTGTTTGAGGATAGGTCTGTGTCTACAGGACCTTGCACAGCTTGTCTACCCCAGCTGTCACTGTCCTCTGGGGCTTTGATGTAGGTGGGAAGGATGCCCTGAGGAAAAGGGAGAGGATGCAGGTGTGGGACATAAAGCTGGAGACTCTCAGTTGTGCCTCTGAACAAATGACATTGAGGTAGAGCTGTGAAAGGGCCCTACATCACGTTGGGCTGTGCAAGTCCTTCAGAAACCATAAAACCAGGTCTTGCCCCAGCGATTCCTTTGCAACGTCACTATCTGAGGAGCTATGCAGAGTCAAATTTTGACCTTACAGTCCAGACTTCACAAGCAAGGCCTGTAGACACTCAGTACCACATTCCTATTGTTAGTGACATCTGTTTTTTTTAATGGCACTGCAATGTGCTTGAATGATAAAGGTCCTGGCCTTAATTAAATGTCAAACTATGTGCCTGGAGAAATGCTGAACTCTAAAGAAATTAGACTCGACAGCACAACTTTCAGGTACCATCTGGAAAGATCTCATGTTTTCTACACATCTGCCTTTTTCACATTGCAAGTAAGCCAGAATGCTAGAAAGGGAGCTCTGGTTTTTATGCCAGTGGGGGAAAGGGGGTGTGTGGGAACAAACCAACAAAACAAAACAAAGAAACACAAAAATAAACAACAAACAAAATCACAAAACCAACCCAGAACCAACGCCTGTGAAGTTCATAGTCTACCTGAAAATCATCCGAGTCCAGCTGTTGGCTTCAGTAGGTTTTTGATCAAGGGAAGAAGACTTTGCCCAGAAGATTCCCAGATTTTTCTGAAGATGTCACGTTTGTTAGCTGAAAAGAAATCAAGGGAGGAGCTTTTCCTCTCAGATAAAGTCCTCCCTGTATAAATGGGGATGCCTACTGATTTTTGGGTGAGCAGGACGAGGCTGGAGAGTCGCAGTGAACTGAACTTCAGTTTCAGGGATTTTCTTCAAATGCTGTAAGAGAGAATTGCTCACTATGCATGGAGATCCGGGAGTTCGGGGTGACAGGGACTCATTTCCTCCACAGCACCTGCAAGAAGAGCCTGCTTGCAGAATAACCCTTAGGTTTTGTGTAGCAGCGTCTGTCCTCAGGAAAACGAGAGCGGAGGATGGACACGTGGCCGAGCAGCCTGCCCTGTTGCACATCTCTCTGAATGCGGTGTATCGGTAACTTGCTCTGAAAAACAAATATTTAACGTCTTCAAAGTTAACTTTTCTCCTGCCAGCTGCTTGTCTTTCCATTTGATAGAAGACTTGAAAAGTTTTCTGTGCAGCTGATTCTGCATAATTGACTGATTATTCATGCATTGTGTTTGTAGATTTGCATAACACCCTAGGAAGTGCAATGGTAATGACAGTATTAGTCTAAAGAGTATGTTGTCATATGGGAGCCCTGCTCCGAAGCTGTTCTGCCCTTTGCACAAGTCCTCGATCTTTATTTAACCTCTGGAGTGCCGTTTACTTTTACGTTGCATAGAAAATGAATTTTGGAAAGAGCCTTCTACCTTGGAACTGTACACTACTGCGCTGCTGCCGCTTGCCGTCTATTTATCATGCCTCAATAAAAATTTGTTTGCTGGGGTGTGTTCCTTGCAATTACCTGGGCTTTTGTGTTTGCACTGAGCACAGGATATAGCGCAGGTAGAAAGGCTGTGGTTTTATAGCACGGCTGGCTTAACTCCCTGGTTTGGTTCGCTGACACTGCTCTAGCTACCCAGGGCAGTAAATCCTTGCTGCCACGTGCATTAAATTTGCCTGATGCAGGAGAGAGCTTAGTGTCAGCTGGGGGCACAGTCACCTTTCAGGAGAGTGTAATTTCAAAAGAGGGACGGTCATTCCTATCCAGGATTGCTTGGTGAATATGGTTTCCGTTTTGTATGCGGGTTGCTGGCTTGGTTTTTCACCTGCTCCATCCGAACTACAGAGCCAGTGATTTCCAAAAGCAGTAACTGGTGGCTGGCTTTATAACCCAGTGCTAAATCTTCCATCGCAGCTGGATGTCCTCTCCACCAGGCAATGCTGGATGATGCTTCTTGACTGGAGCATGAATTTGCACCTCACTCTGGCACAGTTTCATGCTGTAAATTTTGTTCAAACAAAAATACGCTGTCAATAGAAGGCTGCAGTTTTTTTTTTCCATTTGACAGTTTGATTAAAAAAAAAATCTGAAAGATTTATAACCAGAACTACCAAACTTAAAAATGGGAGAGATGGTGAGAATCTGAAGGGTATTGCACCCCCCCCATGTAATATTGAGTACAGGGAGTGAGACTCGATCTCAAGGAGAGCTGAGGGTTCCCCTGAGGAATTGAGCTTAGCAGAGAAACTGCTTTCTTTATACGTGGGCAAATTCCAAGCATCTTGTTCAGCAAAATGCAGTTTTCTGGACTTATCTCTGCGTATTGTTCTCTGACTCACTGCTCCATTATGGTAATTGTCATTCTCCATCAATTCTTTGGCTCATGGATGCTGCTGATTTGTTAGGCTCCCAGGTTTTTTATACCTTGCCAGTTAATTCTCCGTTGGTTGTGATATAAGGAACTTGGTTCAAGATATGATCTGAATGAGCAAGAGGGCTTAAGTAACTGAAAAATCAGTTGGGTTTTAAGATGTTGCACTGAAACTTTTATGTGTTATCTTGCAATTATATATATATATTAGCCAATATGCATACTTCACATCCCGCTGATGGCTGCTCTACAAATCCACAAATCTCTACGAAGTCCTTTTTTAAAGAAAACTTCACTAATATAATTGCTGGTTGAAAGTTTACATCAGACAACTGGGTAAGAATTTATAGAAAAAAATCTGTCCTTTACAAGATGTTGAAGGAAATCTCTGACCTTTCTAAATAAGGCTGGGGCCATGACAATTTACTGTGTGTTTTGTTTTTTTTGTCCTTTAATTTCTGCTGTATTTTTTTCTTGATTTAATTAATCACCAGCTAACCAGGATCTGGTTTCAATCCTTTCACCCGGAGCCCAGGTGGTTGGGCTTTGCTTTTGTTCTTGTGGCAAGTTTCTGGTCCTGGGTGTCCCCAAGCTCCGTGAGCTCAGGCTCCAGCACAGGAGCATCTGAGCCCCTTGGGGCAGCTCTCCTTCCCTCTCGTGGGCGGCAAGAACACGGGCAGCGAGCATAAAACTTGCTTGGATCAGCTGGTTTAAGACCACGCCGAGTCCGGGCTGGCAACATGCTCTCTGGTACTTTGCACGTTAGGTTTCCTATGTGCATTAGTCGGTAATAAATTTTTCACGCTAACAGTTCTCTGCTTATACTGACCCAAGAGAAGATGCGTGTGTATAGCAATTAGACTTTGCTTCCGAGATGATTGCAGGAGGTCTTGCTTAATCGGTGTGCCACCGGCCAGCTCTGTGCAGAGGCAGACTTCAGGGGTTTCGAGGTAAGAGCAGGCATCAGGTGGGTGAGGTGAGATGTGTTCATAGAGCCCCATGAGCCTGGTCCCCTTGGGCAATAGATTTGTGATGCTGGGGGCTGTTGGGCTGCTGGCCAGCCCCGGAGCAACCTGGACCAGTGAATTATTTACTGCAGCCTTACCAAATTGCAGCCTGACTTTTATTTTGCTGAAATTTGACGGCAGGTGGTGGGAATGATGATTTTTTTTTTTCCCCTCTCATACTAAATCTGCCTGCCCTTGGAGGTTTCTCTTCCCTCGGGATGGAGAAAGGGAAGAGATGGTCCAGGTTTCTGTGCCCCAGCAGCTCTCTGGGCACGGCGGTGTCACGCCAAGTAGCGCTCTTTGTGTCCATGTAGAAGGAGGTATCGCATTCATCAACCCCCAAATCCCATTTTTCTGAGATGACAAGAAATGCATCAAACTGCCCCAAATGTCCTTTGAGCCTTGCGCTTTGCGGGAGAACAAGATAATCTGCTTCTGTCCAGGGCCAGCTCCAGCACTAGCAGGAAAACCCAGTTATTTCTCCCCCAAAAGCAATATGTAGAAAACTTCTTGGGGAGATGGCGTGCTCCCACCCGAGCTGAACAGATTACGGGGTCACAGAAATGAAATGGTAAGATCACTAATATTTTTTTTTGCTTTCCGCCCGATGGAATGAGCTGTTACTAGGGATTTAATAAGAAAAAAAGTGACAATTATCTGGTACACCCCAGGAGGAAAATAGCTTTTTTTTTTTTTCCCCAAAAATGGGCATCTAGGGATCTAGGTGCTCCCCTGTCCCCTGGAAATAGCTGCTCTGTAAAGCAGAAGAAAATACCAGAGGAAAAGAAAGGAAATACTGAAAATCTTTCTTAGAATAAATAAAATATAAATTGTTCCCTGTCACCTCAATGGAGGGACTCAATTATTGCAGCATCTGTGTGCTAATGGCTCACCAGCTGATTTACTCCTGATTAAATTAGGGGAAGTGTTCATTCCTGTTCTTGACAGACAAATTTGCTTTTGTCAATTAATGTTTGCAAGTAGCAAAGTGTAAAGATGTAATAATTCCTTCAGATTGAACGCAGTCACCATATTTTTATGATGCCAAAATAATGAACTGAAAGCACGGGTATGATGAGACTTGCAACTACAACCATGAATTGGTTTTCCTTTCTTTCTTTTGGGGTCTCTGAGGCAATTTTAATGGCCAACCGTTGGAAAAAAAAAAGAGTGGAATGAGAGACATTGCACAAGGTGCTCGATTTGAGCCCTCACCGCAGCTTTCAGTTATGGAAGGTGACGGCATCGTACTTTATCACGTTAATGTGATGGCTGCAATCATGAAATTAAAAACATTTGAGCTTTTCCAAAGTAAAACATTCCAGCTGAGCCAAAATGAAATACTCTTGGAACATATTTATGTTATCCTGATTTGTGAATGAGATAAAATATTTAAGTGGTATGAGCTGGGGAAGCTACGTTTCAACGCTGTTAATTTTGGGAACAAAGGTGTAGTGCCATCAAACCCTCTTGTAATGAAGAAATGGGTAAGCATGCAGAAACTGATGGTTTTCCTGCATAGGAATTGAAGAAAGAGAAAACACAGCTGTGCCCCAAGAGTCACAACAAGAAGGTTGCAGACGAGGAGTATCTTATCAGCTATGCATCTGGGCATTTCTGCAATCCTGGCATGTAAGGCTCGAGCCAAAAAGCACTTCTGAACGGTGCAAAACAGCTCGAGCTGGTGACCTTGGAGCAAATTGCTGAGAGCCCTGCCTGTGGTGCAGCTCGCTCAGCCCAGTACCAGCTCTGCACCGGTGCTGCTCTGCCCGTCTGGCTGCGCTGCTGCTGTGCTGAGGGTAAGTTCCAGAGCATCCCCTCGGTTTGTTTTTCTGCTGTTCCCATCTTCCCTGACTGCTGGATGCAGCTTGCAGGGACAGGAGTCCTCCTTGCTGTCGTCTGCAGCGTGGTGGGTTGTATTCTGTGTGCACGCTAATTGCACTGCAATTACAGCACTCATCTAAGTGGTTAAAAAAGTAAATAAATGAAATTTTGGAAAGTTCAGAATGTTTCTGTAAAGACTTGATAAAACAAAAGGCATCAGCTCTGAGCATAGCCACAACTCACAGCAAAATGAAACTTTGTTCTCCCTGCAGCATCCTTCTGCATGGATAAAAATAGTTCATGCCCTCATCTGAGCTGTTCAAGTTATTTTACAGTGGTGCTTATTATTAGCTTGGTTTTGCAAACACCAAAACAAAGGCACAGCATGCTTCGGTGACTCTGCAAGATTAAACAGCTCAGGTTTGCCAAAAATAGCAGCGAGGATTGCAGGCTGAGGGTGCAGGGATGCTGGCACCGCCAGGAAGGGGGAAGCAGGGAGAGGACAGCGCAAAAGTTTGCAAAGCCGTGGCCAGTCCTGGGATCTCCCAGGTTGATGGGCTCTGCCTTGCTGTGTGGCTGGTGAGGGGAGAGGAAAATGGACGGCTCTGCCCGTCCTCCAGCCTGCAGAACTCATGGGAATTATTCCCTGTTCATGCGCCGCTCCTTGTTCGGTCCGTGCCTCTTGTGGACGCCATTTACTGTTTCTTGCTGCCTATCTCGAAGCCAGTTACGTGATGTCCATAATGCTCGATCCAAACCCATCCGTGTCTGGGGAATTAGGACGACAGCGGTGTTTGAGCTGTGTTTGCCTGGGCTCAGCAAGGCAGGACAAATCCTGTGCACTCCAACAGCCCTGCTAACATCTCCCAAAGCAGTAGCTGTCAGCCCCTTGTCACGATTGCCCCAGCACCTCCAGGGTCCCTTCTTTTCACTCGTCCTTGTTTCTCCTCCAGTATTTAAGGCTTCCTTGACAAAGGTCTGACACAAAGGGCTCGATGCTTTCCTGGGTGAGCTTTGTGGGGCAGGCGCAGCATTGTGCACGAGTGCCTCAGTGCTCTTAAACGAACTGGAAACATTAAGAGCGACTTGGCTGTGGCATCACAGAGCTCCGCATGGGTTAATTCACGCTCTGCACCCTCAGTTCCCAGCCGCTGGAGCGCTGGCTGCCTCTGCTCAGCCGTTTGCCAGGTTCGCCCCCCAAGGGAGCTGCAGTTTGTTTGCAGAGTCTTCATCACGCTGCTGGTCCCACCTTGGGGGTGACAGCCTTCCCAGGAGACCAAAGTTCTGGAAGAAACACAGAGCTTGCTTATTTATTTATTTATTTTAATTAATTTATTTCTTTTAGCTGTAGACCTCAGTATTCAGCTTGGAGAATGTATTTCCTATTGCAGAAGGGGTTTCTGAGGCTTAGCTATCCGTTTGGTGTGTGTTAACATGCTGGTAGCATGCTGACGTGAAAACTGATGAGCCCTCATTGCAAACCCCCGTGGGTTTGGCTGGGCTGCAGGTGTGGGCAGCCCCAACACAGTTAGTTGTTGGTGCCTTTAAAAAAAAAAGCAGGAAAAAGACATCTTAGGTTTGGATTTATGTTCCTAAGCTTCCTCTGTAAATAGACGGAGTTTATTAATAAAAGTTGAGATTTTCATGCTATTTTTTTATCCAAGAACTAGGGCTTTTGTAAATACTTAGTAAGTAGAGCAAATATTATAAACGTCAGCCACCTGGGTTGATAAGCTTGGACTTGCTTTCAGTAAGGAGTGAACTGCTTCTCCTTCTGCAGGCACCAAAAGGCTGCTTATCTCCAAGGCAAACTGTAAATGAACTATAAAGGCAATTTAACATTCACGATTGCTTAAATTGGATTGACTCCCGTAAAGAGTAATACAAATCTAGGAACACCAGAAAAGGCATTTCATATGTGAGATTTTTCTGGATTTTGAGTTAAAATGTGATATTCCTTAGAACCAGAAGTGGCCAAAAGGAGTGCTGTTGTTTTGGTGGTCTTTCTCCCGTTTAAATATCTATTTGTTCACCAAGAATATATGGAAAAAGGTAAACACCTTTAATTAAAAATATTAAAATGCAAATGAGATTCTCAAGATGCTCATTGTACTATTGATGTTCAGCATTTTGTTATACTCCATGTACGTCTAGAAGTCAGGCACCCATGCTTCAAAATTTGCCAACGATTAGGCGTGCATTTACCCTTACCCATCCAAAACCATGAAAGCGGGTTGGAGCCGCTGCTTTGCCTTGTAAGTAGTACATGTCTTTTTTTTTTTGGTGTGTGTGTGTGTGTGTTTTTTTCTTCCATTTTATCTGTTAGAGCTCAGTTACCTAGTGATGCCCTGGTGCTGTTGGATGGCTCTCCAGGAAAGTTATAGTTTCCCTGCGGAAGGAGGGATTTTGTTGTACTTGACCATATTTCCCTTGGTCAGCTGCTTTCATTCTTGTTGGTTGAATTGGGGAATCCCAGATTAAGAGCGATGCTTTTTTTTCTTCTTTGCCTTTGGGAGTGCATCCTGTAATAGGTTAAAATGATTAATGAGGAAGCGTGATGGTAATCATTTCTTCTAAGGAAGGCCGAGAGGAAATTGCTAGGCTTTAATAGCCATGCCTGTGATTTTAAGCAGGGATTACTGGTATTTTGGCTTGTCTGTTATCTTTTCTTTTGTTGGGCATTTTTTTACAGCTGCCAGTCCGTGGCAAAATCTGCTTTTGCAAGTCTCAGCGCGGGGTCGGTAAGCTAATGATGGAAGGGATTTCCTCAGGGCTCTGCTCTATAGGCTTTGGTCGTTTTAAATGAGCAAGAATCCTAATCTGGCTAATGCTGCTTTTGCTTAACTTTGTACGGTTCTCTGTTTCCACAGTGCCTGGGAAGAGGCCAGGAGAGGGAGGCAGAGTACGCTGCAAGGCAGAGCTTGCTCGCTCTGAGCCGATTTTGTCTGTGGTCTACGGATGCAAAAATGTTCCTGCTGCATCAAAAAAAAAAAAGGCAATGCTGGGGTTTTTCTATGCTTCCTGTAATCTCTCTGCCACTGCTAGTCTCCTGAAGGCCAAATTCCCACCCCTGGGAGCTCGGGGCTGCCCCTGGACCTGGGAACTCGATGGGGCACGCAAAACGAGCCCAGCAGGTCCATGGCAAAAACCTAAATCCGCAAGATGCTAGCTGTGTCAGGTTAGCTAATCTGTACAGATTTGGGTTCATTTCAGGTTAATTAGGGTAATTTAATATGATTTAATTGCTATCAGCAACATTTAGTTTATCAAATAGGCCAAATTTGGTATAAATGTGTCCTGAGAATTTGAAGCTGAATAAGTGTTCTGTTGTATGAGGTCGGTGCTGGAGATTTCACCTGCAGTAAAAAGAAAAATTGGGGAAAAAATTGGAAATCAAAATCGGAGCTTTGGTGTCCTATGATTTATGTCTTGCAGAAAATTTTGTTTTGCTGTTTTTTTCTTTTTGGCCCTTGCTTTCAATTCCAGTAATTACTTATTCTTTTTGTTTTGGTTCGTATTTATCTTTCTAATCAGGGTCTCAGTAGAACTGGGCAGGGCAAAAGCTCTGAGCCTGGCAGCAGGTATCCCCATCTCAGCTCTTCTCAGTTTTTAATTTAATTCATATGTGTCACATCAAGTGCCTCACATTTCTGGGTATCAGTCCACGTTAAAATTCATCAGGAAGGTGTGTGTTGGTCTGTTTTTAATGTACCTGCACCCTGTGTTTGAGTTTTATTGGAGGCAATCTTGGAAATTCTTCTGGGCTGCAGCAAGGTGACTTAACTCAGCTTAATATTACAGTGGATGGTCCTGAGGTGACCTGGGGTCCGTGCACTGTGCTGACTGCAGGGTTCTGCCTGGTGCGTGCTTTGGGTTGAGGCTGGGACAAGGGTGATGGAGGGAATGACAAAGGGCTTTGTGTTGTGGGCAAGTATAATGCAGCGCAAGGAAAATGAAATTGCTGCTCGGAGCTGCTTGCCGTACCCCAAGGCAGCGTGGAGTTACCCAGGTCAGAAATAACTCACCCTAAAACGATTATGTGATTGGAGCTTAGGGCGAGCTGCACACAGAATTTCTTGCCAGGGAAGAGGTTTTAGCCAAATAAAGTTCTCGCGAACAATTACTCTCATAATTCAGTGGTAATCCTGTTGGGGAATTGCTCTCAGTACCTCTTTTATTATTAATTAGCGCAAATAACGTGAGGGATTAATAAATATTCCAGCACTTGATGAAATGTTGTTTGTTTATTCCCATTTTACACATGACAAACCTGAGGCATGAAGGTTTAAATAAGCCAGCCATCGAGTGACGCAGCCAGGGACAGACAGCGAAATTATTTCAGCTGCTGTAACAGGCGGACTCACATTGATTCAGTTGTATTTGTGATGGGAAAACGTAGCTAAGTGGTCCAGTTTGCTTTTCCAATAAAGTTAAAACATGAACAGATGGCTTTCCAGAGTTAGTTGTTAGAAGTTTCGAAAGGAATAGCTGAAGTAGCCCTAGACCCAAAATTACGTGCCACGTTTCACGCCCAAGAAAGTTAACTTTTTAGTGTCTGTTCCTTATGGCGGTAGGTACAGAAATGCTGTTTGATTTTTCAGAACCAGCTGCAAGCTCTCAGCCTGGGAACTTAGCACACTGATGGTTCCTCTGGAAACCTCTCTGATCCCTCCTTGCTGAAGTTTGCAGCTCCTCAGCCGTCGCTGTGCTCCGTCTGTCCCTGCAGGCAGTGCTCAGGCCATTAGCTAGATGAGAAGCACCTTGAGGGGTCAGTTTTTTTTTGCATTCCCAGGGATTGGGCTGGCAGGGACTTGCCTTGAACACTTGCAACGTGAGGAACCACTGCGTCAGCCTTGCAGTCACAGTGAGCTGGGGCTCGGCATGCTTTGCAGCACAGGCTGGCAGTGGGGGGCATCAGCCCGAGCGGCGGGCGCTGGGCGGCTGGCGCTGTTTGGACCCACTGATTTGTTTGTCAGCAGCGTGCCTGGGGCTAGGCTAACCTTTCTCCATAAGCAGTCTGAGAATTAGAGATGACATTTCATGTTAGGAAATAAACTCCATCTGCCATTTTCTGCTTACATTACCGTTTTCTCCCCCTCTGCAAGTCTAAACCATTAGCACTCTAATGCATCATCTAGACAATGATTTTCCGTGGCTTGACACTCTGCTCAGACCTCTCAATTCTTGTCACCGAGACGTGACAACATTTTTATGGCACTCTTGCTAAGAACAGCTAAGCCAGGTGCCGAGCAATTGAAGGACCAATGTGATGAGGAGCAGTGCACGGTCCCTGGCTCTGTCCCCATCCCACCTTCCCATCCCACAGCCCAGTTTTGGTAGAGGATCCGACACGGTAGGAACCAAAGAACAGAGTGCACAGGTGTGAGGAATGGTAGCCATCTCCTTGAAGTCACCCTTGTTACAGCCTCAAACCCATAATCTGCACTTCCCTGGGGGCTGCGATGCTTGTTGGACTGATGGATGGCTCCTTTCATCCGCTTTACAGCACGGAAAGAAGTGTGTCTGCTCTAAGACACTTCCCTTCGGGGTTTATTTTTGCATGTGTTGTGAAGTTTTCTTCAAGTATGTGCTTGAAGTAGGAACCTTGTATCTATTGTTTCCTTAAAGAAATAGAAGCTGCTAGGGTTGTTGTGTTATAGTAAAGAGCAGTGTGTCAGAAGGATAGCACTTGCCATATTTTCTAAGGCTGGCGTGGCGAATAAATGTATGAATAATTAAGTAAACTTATACATAATTAACTCAGTCTGTGGGCATATGACCAAATTGGAGAGACCTTTGGTCAAGACATATGCATTAGCCACTTGAATAAGTGGCAGATCTTTGTGGAAGAGCAAGATTCCTTCCACAAGTATTAGCTGCTTTGCTTGCTGTATTTCCAGTGACCTTTACCAGGTTTTCATTTTTAAATCCATTTTATGAACTCATAATGAACATATCTATTATTGTTTTGCTGCTTGTGTCTCACCCGTGCAGCTCATGATGTGTGGTGTGATTTATGTCTTTCTGTGCAATGCTTTAGGCTTCATTGTGTTACTGCGTACAGCATCATTCCATGTAGAAAATGAGGTTGTGAGCTGCAAAACTGTTGATGAATTTAAATATGTAAAGCTTACATGTGATTTGGGGAAAACTAAGGGCTACAAGACTTTTTTTTCCAGCTTTGTGCCTGAATTCTGTATTTGGCTTTAATAGCTTATGTTTTCATTCATATTAAACAAACAACGAAGCAAAAAACTCCAACACCTTAAATAGATGTTGGATGAATGTAAGAGTTACTGCAGATGTATTTTGCTGTCTGTGAGACTGAGTTCTTGAGGAAGGATCCTTGAGGATCCTGAAAGTATTTTAGCAGATCTGGTTACCCTTTGCTACTTCGGTTTTAAGTGAGCAGCGAGGTGCGGTTGCTGCTGGAGCATCTCCTCTGTTGTTATGGGAACGTGAGCAGTGGGGTGCCACGGAAGTCAGCAGCGATGGCATTTGTTGCATGACATGTAAAATGAGATCTCTGGGAGGAATGGCTCTTTCCTCCTTAGAGGAATTTGCACTTTTGCTTTTGCAGCAATGCTCTGAAAACAAGCAGCCTGCAAATGAAGCAGCTTTTGGAGCAGTAAGCCGTGCCAGTGAAGATATGCGTCACGACTGTGCGGCGTTTCCATGCAGCCTTCTGCCTGCTGGTGTCTGGCTGGTGTGGACGCGTGTCCCCGTCCCTTTCTGTACTACTGCAGTAACTCAGAGCTGCTCGAGACACGGGAAACCCGTGCCCGCAGTTCTCCTGAAAGCCTTTTTAAAGTTCGTTGGATTATTGTGAGCTCCAGGTCCCGATGTGTTTGGTAGGGTCTGCAGTGCTGAGATGCACCCCTTTCGTGCTGTAGTGCCGGCAGTTGTACGAGTACTTTGTGCAACCACATCTGCATTTACAGCAGCATGTTCACTTAGCAGCGTGAATGAAGCAGAAGTTGCGAAGACCTCCATTACTTCTGCAGGCTACTTCAGTATAACTTCAGTATACATTCATTTTAAGCCACCCGGGGTGTACATATGTGAGCAGGGTAGTTCAAGAGCTTATTTGAGATGCTTTTTCCCTTCTTTAATGCAAGACAAAGCCTTCTATAGTATGGTGCCTGCTCATGCGTGAAGTTCTGAGCTGCAGCAAAGTATTTCACTTCATTACTTTTCCCTCCATTGTTCTTCCTAAAACATCTACAACACATAATATTGGAAATGCTTGAATGCGTAGCAGTAAACCTGCAGAAACTTTGGCACTCTCTGCTTGGAAATTTAAGTGCAGTTTGCAAGGGTGAATCTAGATCCGACTTTATGCGTGCTGCACACGTGCACACACAGGTAGCGATGATGTTTCTAGTAGTCAGCATTTAAGTAATAATTTGCATACATAATTTATGAAATCCTTACAGCTTGGCAGTTTCTAAACAGTCTTAAAACTCGTGTTTTAAAGAATAAAACCAGGAAATTTGAAGATGAGCTGGGAATCCTTAATGCTTCTGAAAACTACTTGCTCTTCCTGTAGGCTCTCCAGCTGTAGCCCCTGGTGAAGTCCACAGAAGAGTCCTGCGGCACAGCCGTGGCCATAGGGGGAGAGGTTGTCGGACATGTCCCAGGTTCCCACCGGGGGTCAAGGAAAGATGATGTCAAATGTGGATTTTTTTAATGCTGTTGCATACTTACCCCCAAGCCACACATTTTGCCTTCCAATTTTTTTTCTTTATTTGCCAGATCATTCCACATAACGACAATAAAAATTAATATTTTTCTTAAAATATCATGGTTTCAGGGTTACTATTGTTCACTCTTTCATTCTTCAGTTCCCAGCTCTTAGTTAACCAGGGATTAGAAGCTGCTGCTCATTTGAAGCTGGTGATACCACAGGGTTTCTAGCACGCTTGTGAAAGATGCAAGAATAAAAGAGAGAACCCAGCCCCACATTTCCAGTATTTCTAGACATTCTGGAAGGGGAAACTCTGCCAACTGAAGAAGTACAGATAATTTTAATTTATTTATTTCTTTAACCTGACCCAGAAGAAGAATTTCAATTTATTTTTTTCAGTCTTGTGTATCACTAGTAGAAACACACTGGGTATGCTCACAGTAGTAGCCTTGCAACAGACATAGTTATTAAAAGGAATAAGAAAGATGTAGAATAATTGGCCGTGACTCGTTTTCCAATCAAAAATGAGTGCTGTTCAGTCTAACCTTCCAGCCCTCCTGGAGGGACGTCACACTGGCACTCACGCCTTGGCTTCAGAAGGGAGCAAATGAGATGCGGGTTAATAAAAATCAGTAATGTAGCATTTTTAATAATTCATTTTGTCCTTTGCTGTCAAAGATGCAAATACCTGTTCCTTAAAAGCTTATCAGATGAAATCCCCTTCCTGTCAAGGAAACATATGGTAATGTAATCACAAAAGGGAGACTTTCTTCTATTGATTATTCTCTCCAGATATCACAGGAAAATTACAATTCCTGGTTGCAAATCCGATTGACTTGCATTTCTTCGGGAAGATGCAATGTTACCACACCGTGAGCTCGCTTCATTTTTTTTTTCCACAAATGAAAGCATTCTGACCATTAGGGTGTCACACAGAGTCTCATTTGGCTGACATGCTGATACGGTGGGCACAGATCTGGCCTCGTATGCGTGTGCATGCATTCCCCTTTTTCATTTCGGCAGCTAGCCTAGGAATTGCAGCATCTTGCTTTGGCCTCTCGAAGCGCAGTTTTAAACCACAAAACTACATGAAAAGGCCCCTCCTTAGTCAAAAGTACTTTAACTGGAAGATTTGGTAGAGATCTGCATGGTTTACTAACAGAAATTGCTTTCTTACTGTTGGTGCAACACAGGGAGCATGGCTATGGATGAGCAAGGGGGACTCTTTCTATTTTATCTGTTGCTATAATTTGAAAAAAAAACAAACAGAAACCCCCATTACAAACCAACAAAACCCTTGTCTGAGGAGCTCTGAGTGCGAGACCTTTTATTCTGATCTAAAAGTCAGAAAAGTATTTATGGGATAAATTATTTTATCTTGGAAACCTAGCGAGTTTTAGCTGGAGGTTAGGGAGAATATATGCAAAAATGGCCATCGTAATTCTGGTCGTATTTCCAACCTTATCTATATGTTAAGGAGAGGCACTTGCATCTGTTATAAAATGCTCCTACACCTAAGCTGATAGGTTAGATGCAAAATAGAAAATCTTCCAGAAGAAGGTAAGAGTTTTTATTCTATTAATCCTTGAAAAATAACGAAACATTTCTTTCTGTATTTACGAGGTCATCCTTTAGATCGGAGGCTTGTGTGTGGGAGGCATTTATGCATTTTACACAACACTTTGAGATCAGTGGAAATGAAAAGCGGTATAATTACCCTCTGGCCTTTTATCTGTCTGCAGTATCAATCTCTAGAGAGCGCAAGGATGGGGTAGAGAAGCATTCACGCTGGGGATAATCATAGCCATTAGATGAAACAATGCTGACTTAAACACAACTCTTTTTTTTTTTTTTTTGCAGTAAAACCTTGTTTCAGAGCCTGTGGTGGTCTGCCAGTGAAATCATGCAGCCTGAGGAACAGCCAAATAATGTCGCATGTAGGGAAGGACCTGTATATAGACTGAACTGCCGAATGTGCTAGTGAAGTCAAATTTAGTCAAAGTTGGTAAATCCCAAGGGCTGATATTACAGGACGTGGGGGGCACTGTGCACAAAGAATATGAACGTCTGCTTTAAGTGCAAAATCCAAGTCAGCCTTAATTACAAATTTGCGATCAATGGTGCTGTATTTTGTATGGGTTGGTGAATAATTAACAAGCGAGTGCAGCCCGAGGATGGAAATCTCCTTTTCAGACCGTGTGTTGAGGGAATGCTCATGCTGGTGCATTTTAAAAGAGGGGAAGGAAAGGGCAAAATCTGTAATATGACTGGAAGTTGAAGCGAAGTAACAGTTTTGGTGGGTAGTGAAATATAAGCCACTACGAGCCTCTCCTGCTTGCTTCGTCATCATTAGCATGAGCAGCAGCAGGATGATATTTGTGTTATCGCTTAGCTGTAATTTTGTGGGTAAAATGGGTGATTCTTCTTCTGTCTTATAAAAGGGCCTGCAAGCTTTCTTAAGTCAGACTTCATCAGGCTTAAAACACTATCCAAGGAAAACAAGCAGCTCTTTCACAGTGCATTTTATTTGCAGGAGTGCCGAGAGCTCTGCAACTACACCTGAGGCTACTTGCCCTGGAAATAATTTGGCGTTCAGTATAATGCAGAGTCCTCTGAAAACACTATTCTTGATAGTTTCAGACAAGTGAGGTACTTTTCAAATATTTCCTAAAATAATGGCATTTTCTTTTAACCTCTCTCTCCATATACCTGAGTCCTGTAGGCAAAGTAGGATAATTATATTTTCCCATCTTATAGAAGCCTGGTGACAAAGTTAATGCTTTTTGCATCCATCTAATCTTTGTGCATACAACTTTGAGCTGCATAAAGAGAAAGCATGGCTGTGGCACTATTTATCTTCTCATTCGTGACAGGTATGAAATCTTAATTTCTTGCATAAATGTTTCTACAGTCGCATCCTTCTTCCTGGTGTGAGGATCCTGAAATCTGTGGGCTGTTGCGGTGTGCCTGGAACAGGCGGATCCAAGCCTTTGACTTGGCTCCGCGGGTTCTCGCACGGGGCTCAGGTGCTGGAGCACACCCATGCCCCAAAGCAGTAAAATATTTTGGTATTAGAGGATGCTCCTCCTCTTCCAAGATTTCTTCTTTTAGAGCTTCACTTGATCCTTCAAGATTCCTGAATAAGATGTAGGTGTGAATAAAATGTAGGTGCATGTACTGCTGTGATGGGTGTAATAGCACAAGGAAGTAAAATATTGTATGACTTCGCAATGGGAGCAGACAGCGTTCTAGACGTAAATAGATGGGCAATGGTGTCTGTGTTGCTTTGGTGCAACAGAACATGATATAACTGCAAATGGGGCTGATATCAGCAGTGACCCAAATGCCATCCATAAACCTCGGTAGTTGGACCACTTGTCTTAATTTTGTCATTCCTAAAATTCGACCAGATAAACTGTTGATAAATCCAGCCCATACCACCAGGGTGATTTGTAATCAAATGGAAGTGAAGCTATTTAAAAAGAAAATGGGCCCAGCCATATTTTTCTAGGTTTGTTTTTGAACTGGCATATATAAGTGCTGAGACAATAGGATATTGTGTTCTGAGATGAAGTAGCCTGAAGATTTAGAAAGAAGCGGGTGAGTGTCTAAGTAATAAATGATACCAGGGAAAATATCATAGGAGAGGCTTTAAAAACCAGAAACAAACATACATTAAGGATGTAGAGTATGAGTTACCTATGAGAAAAAATGCAAATATTACCATATTCAAAGTGTTGAAGTGCTCCTTTAGTGAGAGCAATGCTGTGGTATTGACACTGATATTCTAGTAGTTTACCAAGCGATAAAATGAAAGTAATTTATTATAATTTTACAGTATTTTTTTCATATGGAATGAAAGGCTTGATTGCTTCCAGTTTAGTCCATTTCACTCTTAATAATATTGATTTTGCCATATATTTTTCTTACATTTTCAGAGCCTTTTTCTGAACTTGGCACAAGATTTAAATTTTAATGCAGTTGACAACATAAAAGCCAATTTTTAAGGAATCTTATTATGGTAATTACATTTCTCTGCTGGAAGCTAATGTGTATATTACATGGAAAAATAGTTTTTGTAGTTGGGAAGCCAGTGTAAAGGGACCGTCACTTAAAAATAAAATGTTACAAGCGCTGTTAAGGTCTTGGATTTAAGATGATTTCAGTGTATTTGAAAGACTAGAGAACAGTACGTGCATTCCCGTAGCTTTTTGTATTTGCCCCTGCTTCCAGTGATGATAAATTTATCCTACAGATGCTTACTCTGCATCTACAGTTCTAACTTTTCTCAGAAAAGTGGTTGAGCTATTGTAGTTCCTAATCTACGTCTATGTTCCATGTATAATGTAAAATATCAGACTAGGCAGAACAGGCACGCTATTTGAAAAAACTCTGTGGACTATGAAATGTGAATGTTGTAGCAAAAATCACTAAAATTAGCATTTTTAGAAACTATCTCCTAAGCATAACCTCAGGAGTGGCAGAGTTGCAAGGAAATAAATTCATCAGACAACTTCTAGTGCTTTATCTGCACACAACATTTACAACAAGATGGCCTAGGGGAAGCCCTGGAGAGGTCCCCAAAGAGAGGCAGCCACCTGCTGAGGATCAGAGGTGGATTTGGGTCGTGGTTCGGGAGGGGATGAAAATGGGGCATTAAAAGTAGAAAGTGCAGGAGGTGGGAGGGAGAAGGGGCTCGTCTGGTAACCCTGGGGGGAAATGGTTGTGGCTGAAGCAGCACTGCAGATTTGAACTTGGACAAAAGGGGAAAAAAAGTATCTGACGGTTAGTAAATGTCTCGCTTCTGCCTTGTGTGGAAGGCAATGGCAGAAGGAGGTGATAATGATGCATTACTAATTACAGGGTGAAACACCTGCCCCCCAGTGGGAAATAGTGAATGAGTTCCTTCTTTTGCTTGGCTTGCATTTCAACCCATCCGTTTTCTGGAAGCAGTTTGTTCAGGAAAACCTGATCACGTGTTCTCCACCTCAAAATGAAGCCTGCAAAATACTATAAATCAAAAGAATTAATTCAGAGGTTGAACCGAATCTCTTATGTTGCCTATTTGGAAATAGTGAATTAGGGAGGATGTGGCAAGTCAGGAAACGGTCTTATCCAGAAATTGTAAAATACTTTCCAACTTCTTTACAGCTTCAAAGCCCGCATACTAATTTAAGGCATAACTGAGTTTGAGGAATAGAAGTCAGAAAGATGAATGGTTGGACCTCACTGAATTAAGAAGACAGCAGAATCAAGTAATGCTCACTGTGTACGAACACAGTACCATCCAGCCAGTTTGTAACCCAGCAGTGTGCCTGTCCCAGCCACGAGCTGCCAGCTTCTCCAGGAGAATGCTGTGGGAAACCGTGACAAAGGTTTTGCTGAAGTCTAGGCAGACTATGTCAACAGCCTTTCCCTCATCCACCAGGCGGGTCACCCGGTCACAGGAGGAGAGGAGGTTGGTCAGGCAGGACTTGCCTTTCCTGAACCCGTGCTGGCTGGGCCTGATCTCCTGGTGGTCCCGCAGCCATGGCGTGATTCGTGATTGCGTTCAAGATGACCTGTTCCAGCGTGGTCAGCCCTTTCGTTACCATCTGCAGCAGAGTGTGGATGTGGTCTTTGGGAAAGAATAAGAAATGTTTTTCCCTGTCTTAATTGGAGAAAAACCCGGCTTCAAATCATCACTCCAGTAAAAAATAAATTATTTATACAAGGTAGAAGGGCCGGTAGCCCAGTGGCCAAGGGTTTTGCAGGGTATGAGTGTAGAAAACAAAAATCTAGTCTGCCTAGACCAGATCAGCAAAATGAACTAAATTTTCCTACTGTTTGAAAAAGCAAAAGTCTCCTATTATTTCTCACATAAAATTAATGCACCAGCAGCAGCCCAGGAAGACCAGAGAGTTTGGCTTGCAGCAAAGTCCCCCCCGGAAAGTGGTTTGGCTGTTTTCGGGCTCATGTATTACCATTTAGATTAATGCAGAGGAGAGCCAAAGAAGGGGATTGAGTCAAGCTGCTTGTCAGTATCCTAATTCGATTTTTACTGAGAAAAGGGACTATGCCCTTTTACATTCACCTCCCACTAAGCAGGACTTTGCTGCCAGCAGCTCCAGGTGCCCTCTCGGCAGAGCACCACGAGCCTGGAGGGATGCAGATTTGTGCCCTACTGAAGGCTTGGAGATAAAACATCCAGACTTTGCCCTGTAACTTCTTCTCGGGAATGGGCAAATGAATAAGTTGTGACTAAGCATCAAGTTGAGATAAATACTCCTTGGATCTGGAGGTCAAATCCTGCCCATATGTCTCAGCCTCCTACTTTTATAGGGAGATTAGCAGAGGCTGTGCAGGGGAGACCTTTAAAAGTCAGTGTGCAGCCTGGGCATTTAGAGACTCAGATGTGCTTCCCATCATTCTGGTGTTAGAACTTTGTTTCCCTTCTTATGGTTGCAAGTAGCTTGTTTGTTTTCAGACTTTCATGCCTCACTGCTGCTTCAGAAGCCCAAATGCATACATGTAGTTAAACAGGAAAGCAAATCTAATCTCTGATTTCCCAGAAATAGAAAGTCTACTCCATTCTTCTATGTTGCAGTATTTTAGGTTTCCTCTTTGTTCTGATCTGAAAGCTCATATCAGGAAGAAGAAGCTGCATAGAGCAGACAGTGGCTCGGGGGTGTACCGGGGCTCCTGCATCCATGTGAGCTTCCTTCCCGGTCTTGCACCTCCAGCTTCCCTTGGGCAGATCTTCTAAGCCAACCTGTGGCTACAGAAAGATGATAACCACAGAAATGATGATAACCATAAAAAGATGGTAACCACAGTAAAAGAAAGGGAAAAAAAAAGCATCCCAAATATACATGTGGCCTTCTTTGAATAATAATTCCTATAATATGTGAATTAATATGTGGCAGTATCCCTCATCTGTTAGCAACAGCGTTAGAGAGGCTCAGTGAAATGCACAAACAGCAGTGTCTGGCAGGGTTTGGTTTGGTTTTGCTTTCCTTACTACTGAAGTTGTGTGGTTTTAAGGAAGCTCTCTGAACGCTGACGTGAGGCATGGGCTGGGCTCGGTGTGGCGGTGTGTGGTCACCCCGTCCGTGGGGCCAGGGTGCTTCAACCTGCGTGGCTGCCTCGTGGTGGAGCTGCACGGAGCCTGTGAGCAGGTGACGGTACAGATACAAGCATCGATGTGACGCAGTGCTGGGATGCTTTTCGATTGCCCCCATTAGCACCTGCATTTCCAGACTTAATTCCCATGTCACTGCAATGCCCCCTCTGCTCGAAGGAGAAAAAAAAAATCCTTCGTATGGGCTCTTAATTGTTTTAGTTTTATGTCGGTGTTTTGAATCCTGTTGGTGCAGCCGTCATTGCTCTGGATTACAAACAAAACTGCATCATCCTAAATGTTTGCCTTGTTTCTGATCAACAGGTTACTATGGTAACTGGTGTTGCTCTAGCTGCTGCACCGGATGCGCCAGCTCTGTCCCTAGTCTAGGTTTTTTCTAATAAATTAATTGCATTTAAATTAAACATATGAAGTTATTTCATGTCAATTAATTTGGATGTTTAACTGGATGTTTGCAGAGTTTCTCTCTTCCTACTCACCCTGCAAGATTAATTAACTCCTCCAGATACTGTAGTCCATCACACGAAAATGCGGCCTTCCCCAGCTATCGGCAGTTACAACACTCACTGCCTGCATGGGAAGTAATCAGTGTCCAAAATAATTGCTTTCCGCAAGCCTGTAGTCAGCTGTCTTGTCAGATATTTAAGCTGTAATGAAACTGTTTGCATCTCCAGGAAAAAATACTCAGCTGAAACAAACAGTAATTGCAGGTGGAAAGCGAAGCTGGTAATGGACCTGTTTTTGTTTAGCACATTATGTTTTTATTTGTTGGTCCTCTTTGCAGGCGTTTCCTCCAGCACTGGCACCAGTGCACTCTCCTCTCTGCTCTTCTTTTGTGGGAGGTTTGGGTTCCTCCCAGTATCGCTGTTATGCTTTAAGGCAAGGAATGGTGGAGATGAATCAATGCATAGTGCAGAGCATCCTTTGTTAGAGGCAAATGTAAAGGACTGCTGTGTCCAGTTCCTGCCATTTGGTCACACACGTTCAGCCAGCAGCAGGGACATCAGAAAACACTTGTACCTGGTCATTTTAAAAAGTCTGTGAATAGGATTATCCAAGGGTGCTTCTAAACCTACGCTTTCTGGGAGCTCAGCAGCAAATTAATCCATTGCGTAGATTTGCACGATGCAGTGCTGGGCTTTCTCCTAAAATTCAGAGTTCTTAGACCAGAATACCTGTTCTGGGTGTACATGTCCAGCATTAGCCTAAAGAAAGAAAAAGAGGAGAAGGTGGTGAATGCATGTAGCAGATTTAAACATTTTATACAGAGATTTCTGATCTGCAGTCACAAGCTGTAGAGAAACTGGCTGATAAATTAGTAGCCCACAGGGAAATCTTATTTACAAGGAAGGCAACAGAAACACTTATGTATCTTTATTAGCCTTATTTAGACCATATGCTTTCTGCATGGTGGGAAACTTCATAGTCCCTGCAGTAAAACAGCAGTAGGTATGTGCTGAGTTACAAACTCTCCCTATTTGCATGCTTTCTTAGACCTCTTCTGCTGCTCTAACTTCTTGCTGCAGTGAAAAGCAGGCTGGTAATTAACAAGTGAGGGAAAATGGAATTTTCTTTGTCTTCTCTGGGATTTCATTGGGTACCAATACTACAGAGAGCGGAATGGGAGAGAGTACTGATTTTTATAGAGAGGGGAGCACACAAGCTTGAGTTTGTAAACTTTTGTGGGAGAGAACTGAGTGAGAGAAAACTGCTGCCCTCCCTGTGAGGTGACTTCTCTCCTCGTCCTCGGGGATTTCCTCCCCAGAACAACAGGAGCTGTGGTGTGACTTGGAACGTGCCAGGTTTACGGTTTGCTCTGCTGCGTGTTGCAAAGTAGCTCTTAAGGCAGTTAGGAAGGTTGCCGTGCACCTGCAGTGACACGGCTTCTGCAGCAACAGGGGCCTCTTGCACACAGCCGAGAGAAAAGAATTGTTTTGATCTCTTCTGCAACCACCTACTGCACGTGAACTTGCTTTGCTGTTGTCTGAAACAGATGCCTTTTTTTGCATATTACTCATTTTTGAGTTTGCTTTCGATAGGTTTTTGCCACTCACGCAGTAGAGTTGCTATAGAGATCACTATAAAACAAAATTTAACAACAAATTCTACACTTTGAAAACCATTCACTAGGAGGGTTACTAGTGTTTTGGAATTAAGCTATAGTTACTTGTTTTTAATGTATGCGCACACATTTTTCTGCATATGTTTAGATAAAAATCAACTGTAGCCCAATAAAAAGGAATAAAAAAGTTGATTAGCATAGTTTTGAATTTTATTGTCTCTCTGGCTATTCCTATTCCAAGCGTGTTTCACTTTGCAGATTGTTTTGCTTGGTTCAGACTAGTGCAATCCTAGCAGTTTTTCACTGAACACAGTGAACCTCCGATGTCTTGCTGCTCTTAGGGGGGTAGCACTTTGGTTGCCAAACTTCCCTTGGCACTTTTGAAGCATTATTTGTTTATTTACTCTTCTAAAGGAATGAAATTCCATGCACCATGGTGATTTCTTGCTCTCCTGTTGAGTCTGAATTTTTAACTGAAACCTAAGCCTGAAGAAGCAGTCTTTTAATTGCTGGTTAACCTTGCTGGCTGGTTGTAGCCGGAGAATGACAACAATCCCGTGTTGTTCCTCGTCACCCATGAAATAAATTGGGAGAAATGTGTGGACTGAGTCTTGGGGGTTGCATTAATGCCAACCACAAAGATGCTCCTGCTCAGATTGTGCTGCTTTGATTACTGAACTGAGTTATTAGATCCATGAAGAACACCCATTTAAATGTAAATCCATTCTCCTTCTGTAATAGATAAATGTGCTTTGCCTTGAATTTGTAAGCAGAATACATCACTTTGATATACTAACTGGAACTGAATAAAGCTAGGCAGTAGACCAAGCGAAGGATGTGGATGGCTTTAAAGCAAAGGGAACAGAGGAGTCCATCAGTTCATTAATTAACTCCAATTTCTATTTTAATGAATTTTCTCTGGTTCTTGTTTTAGCATCCAGATGCTTGCAAATGTTTTTCCTGACAACAGACTTCTGTTGGCGTATAATAAATTTTAATTTGAGGTCCCTGTCTCCTGTATCACAGGAATAGGTTTGCGGTATTTGCTTGGCTGCAGCATCGAGGTGCCAGGTGGTCGGGTGCTGCGCAGGGCCCGATGCAAACCCGTGTCAGCTTTGAGGCCAGTCACAGTGCAGGGACAAAATCCAGTGGGCAGGTTTTCTGAAAGAGGAGAAGGAGCAGTGGTTTGGGGTCTTGGTGTGCTCCTTGGGATGCTTCTAGAAGGCAGGTGGCCACAGTGGATGTCCACAGAAGCTGGCTGCTCTGGTGAAGCTCTTTGCTCCTCCCAAGCAAGGGGCAGTTTTGGGATAGGTTGAGTTTTGCTCCAGATTGCCCTCTGGATGACTCTGTTGTTTGCTGCTAGTAATAGAGGGGTTGAGAGAACATAGTCCTACCCGACCCAAGTTGCCTAGCACGTGTGAAGGTAACCCCTTCTGCAGCTGTCCTTCCGAAATCCTAAAATTTTCTCCAGCAATTGACTGCATTTACAAATACCAAGGAGATCTTAGCTATTTGTTCCAGGAAACTCTTTAAGAAACATAATTTCAAAATGACAATGCAGCCATCTTTCAACTTCCCTGACGTGGGGCGAACAAAAACCCCTGCATGTCTCTGCTGGGTGACTGCCCCGGAGCAGGGGATGGAGGACACAGCCTCGCCTCGGGCAGTATTTTGGGGAGGGAGCAGCGCTGGCTTAGCTCTTCACATGGAGCAGAGCTAAGCGTATTCACAGGGCCTTGGAAAATCTTGCCCAGCAGCAAAGCTGGACTAAGCACCTCTGAGGTTAAACAAACGGCATGCTTGTAGTTCTATCTGAGCTCAGTAAGAGCAGGAACTGTCCTGGGGTTGAAGACCTCGGCTGAGACACAGAGAGCTGTCTGCAAGGACATGTTCACCCCCCCCTCCTCGGCCCTCCAATAAAGGCAGATGTTTTCCTCTTGCTGACTTTCCATAACTCATTCTGCCAAGGACTCCCTGCGTGCTATTGAGCAAGCTGCTCGTTCTCCCTCATTCATATTCTTTTTTGCCATTTGGCTCCTGCACCCTTTTGTTTCCTCGCAAAAGAAGCGCCGTGGAAGAGGAAGCATCTCCTCTATTTAAATGGCAAAGCAGGGCCGTGTCCCCACAAATAACTACAGCGGTACAATCAGGGGCCACAGAAACAAATGAGCGAGTTCCGTGTCATAGTCTGTAAGAAGTTTTCTATTTTCTTCATTCTCGACTAGGTGATGCAACTGTCCTTGTTAAAGGATGAATTTCAGTACTCTCCCCATTAGCTGGATGCGTAATTCTTTTAAACATCACAGTCATCTGTGGAATGAAACAGATTTAAAATCTAATAGTAATAGCCGAGTAAATGCATCTGCCAAGCGTAGAGCTTCTCAACTATTGCTCATTGTAGCTGTAATTAGCCAGTTAAAGCCATCAGACATCTGTGTGTTAAGAGATTAAGTCTGTCCTGCTGCTTTCATTAGCTCTATGAGTACTGTTGCATTATCCCTCCCACTTCTCGTTTCGGGAGCATATTTTTTGTAATCATTGTGACCAGATTCTGTAGGGATGGTTTTATTAAAAATGCCCTGGGAAAAGCATATTACAGATGGATCTGTTGCTGCTAGTTCAGGTGGGGGGAATGGTTTCTGCTTGTGTGCGGTGTGAGTAGTCCTGTGCAGACTTGAATTAAAAGTTTTCTTGTGATACAGAAGATATATTTTCTCGTGATATATATTATTTGCTATAATCCTTTAAAATACTTGTGTGGGTTTTATCTTTTTTGGACTGAAGATGTTTCTGAACATGCAGCACTCGCTGGGTCAATGAACATACATATTAAAAGTCCCCTTCCTTTCTGGTACCTGCCTGCCCAATGGACAACACAGCAGGTTTTCCTATTTCTTTTTCTACTTCGCAGTTTTCAAGTTGTCCCTCTGTTTCAAACCCATCCTGTGCCTGGACTAACCATAAAAACTGTTCATTTGAATGCTGCTTTAATGGGATTTTGTCTGGCAGCAGGCAACACAGATGATACTGCAAATTAATCTTTTAAAATCACGACAGGTTTGGCTCCATGTTTCATTAAAGGCTCCTCGGAATGAGTCACTGGGATGTCTTCAGTGAAGCCAAACCCAGATTAGTTGCTGTTTCCTTTGTGAGAAGCAGCAGCCTCATTTGAATTAGTGTCTCAGCAAGCCTTTGCAGACTAGTTACTTGGTACAGAAAATGTCCAGTTTCAAAACCTCTTGCTGTTTTTGCCTTTGGCATGAATCGCTCGTGCAGACAACTGCACTTCCAGCACTTGAGAGTGGCAGTGAAAGGCCCAGGCTGGGAGCTGGAGGGACAGAGCCTTGCTCCCAAATAAACTCTAAATGGGGGAAATATCCTTGCAGAACCTGACCGTTGGTTTTGCAAAATGCCTGGTGCTGCTTTTATCACTTCTAAATGCCAAGGAAGAAACTAAATTGCTTTTCAAACTGTTTCCCTCCAACCTGGGGAAGTTTCTGTTGAAGTCCTTGGAGGAGAGAGCTTCGATTAATCCTCTTAAAATTGGTGTGAGTGCTCCAGGTTGTTCTCTCATCAGAGTCCTGCTTGCCCTTGGGTCTTTTCTGGCTGCTCTGGAAATAAGAGGGATGATCAGTTTTCTGCCCATTTTCTGTATTTAATGGAGCACACAGATTGCTGAGCACGTTGGGCACAGCTGGGCAGGTAGGAGCTATGGCATAAGCACCAGCGCTTGCCCAGTGCTGCTTCTTGGCCAGGAGGGCATGGGGCAGCTCCCTGATGCTTCTCGGGTCACGGGGAAAAGAAGGGCTTATGGCCAAATTTCTGCACACCAATTCTAACGCCCAGACCCCAAAATCACCCTTTCTCGGACATAATAAGGGGAAACACCTGCTGCTGCTTTCTGGTCTCTGAGATGTAACTGCAGATTTTTTTGTTGTTGTTTTAAGCCCATATTTGAGTTCTTGTACTGGAGACTTGAGCTGGGCTCTGTGAATTACCTGTCCTTGAACCTCTTTCCATACATTTCTGATCATTGGTTTGACAGAAGAGATGATTAAAAATTATGAGCCTGGAGAAGTAGCAGGGGCAGTGGGATGGAGGAAGCTATTCTCTTTGCTGAGGTTGTGCTATAAACAAAGCCTTCTGCACTTGGGGCAAAACTCTGTCTGGCAGAAAGAAAATAGGACAGTTAACTTGATGAGGATTTATGTCTGATGGGTTTCTCTGTCTTTATACACTGTCCTCCGTGGAATCTGAGTTATTAAAACTGGATGACTGATGTACCTGTACAGACCGGGGAGTGACCCTGAGCCTTTGCTAAGCTTTGAAAACCTTAGGTTCATTTATTTAGATTTTCTCTCTCTAAAACCAGAATGGTTTTAAATAAAGCAAGTTTAGGGCTTGCCAGAGAAGGTCAGTGAAGAACAGGAGCGGTCAGTCAATAGGGATGGTGTGGACGTAAGTCTTCTACAGTAAAGACTGAATTAGTGGGCTGCCGTTTCTGAAAATCTGCTAGAATTAGGGACTAAGTTTTGTGTGTTCATCTACCGTTCTGGATGCTGACTGCTCCACAGCTTGCGTTTCCATGATAGTTACTCAGTATTTCATCTTAAATTGATGATGCATAAGCTAAATATTTTCTGAATATGACTCTTGCTATATGAGATCCTATGGATATGATGGACAGTGTTAATGATCTGTGCCTCACCTGCATTTTTCCTGGTTTTCCCAGTGTCTGGGGGAGATAAGACTTTGGCTAGTGGTGGACTTGCTTCCTGAGGTTTCATAAACTCAAAATTGCCCAGGGTGTTTGGGTTTGAAGGACAGAAGAGAGAGTAGACCTTCTACAGCCACCTGTTTCAGACTTCAGCAAGTAAAAACCTGCCCTAAGAGGCTTTATCCAGGGATGCCATGTGCTAGGTTTCTGGTATCGCAGGTCTCAGAGCAAGTGTTCTTCTATTTCTTGTATTAGTTATTCTTCCCTGGTGCCTCAGGACTCAGGTCCCAGAAAACTTTTTAGTGCAATTTTGAACTTGCAGTGTTCAAGTGGGATCAAAGCAGTGGAGGAAAGGAGTGAATTTATCCCTCGTTTCCAGTTAGGTTTGCATACGAAGTAGCATGTGCGTTGACTGCAGTGAAGAGCGATGCACTGCAGGGTCAAGGATTTGCCTGTTAAGGAGCCCCAAGACAGCCTCCGAGGCTAACAGCAGCCTCTAAGTAATAGCAGGGATCAGGCTACCAGGTCAAAAGCTATTTATTGTCAGGAACTGTGTGTGGCGTTGCGACACGCTTTCAGATGCGCCATCTCTGCACTGCCTTCTAGACACAGCAAAGTATGAATTTACTCAAACTGATATTAGTATTTAATTTCAATGGGCTAATTAAACTGACCAGCAGTAAACCTCAGAGGTCAAGTGTAATTTTGGCTTGTATCAGTGAACTTTTTTTTTTTAGTGGGACTCTGATGAGATGCTGAGAAAGTGTTGCCTTTGTGTCAGAATCCCACTATTCACTTTTGTGTTTTGTGTATTTAAACTTCTGCTCTGTACAAAGGCACTGCTGTGTTAAGCACCACCTTGTTTTCCAAACCCTTCCAAGGGATAGCAGACTTATTTAGGTTTTTAAACAGATATACTAATATGCAGACATGTAATTAAGATCCTAATCAAATGCATACAATTATTTTATTGTGGAAACTCGGAGTTTTAATAGAATTAAAAACGCAGTTGAATTCAAATCCAAGGTAATGTAATCCCCCTCTGTGGTTCTGCTGATTGGAATTTTATATTCCATGCAAGAATACAGGAATAGAAGTCTCTTTTGCAGAGCCCTGTGATGCCAAAACGTGCCATTTGTAATGAGCTGCTCATCAGCCGTGGCTGTATAATTTGTGCCCTTAATTTATTGGGCAATGAGACTCTTAATATGCACTTCATATGTCTCCAAAGGATCGACTTGGCTGCCAGCCTGAAAAATACCAATATTGTCAGGATTAAACAAACAAAGAAATCTAACAGTGAGACTAAATCAATACAAAAGAAATACTTGGATTGTGTGGATGCATTGGGCAAGGCAGGGAAGCGTGGCTCTGGAGAAATCAATGTGCCAATGGCACGCCAGAGGCAGGATGGGCATTTGGAAACACCTTCTGCACTTTAGCTCAATCCTGCAAAATGTAAAATAACAAAAAATTGACAATCTGTGGCACTAAGGCAGGTGCACAAGTGTCAGTGATGAGGCGATTGCCTGACCCACTGCAGCAAATCCTCTTTTCCGGTGTTTTGCCAACTTGTTAAAGTCTTTCCTTCCTGGAGAACAGGCCGTCTCAGCGGAGTGTGGTTCACTGTCTTGAGATTGCTGTCCTACCAGGCAGATCAGTGATATACAGCTGTAATTATGTAGGTGTGGAAGAATTCTGCAGACAATAAAGTGTCTCGAGATGGAGGGGAGCTGAAGAGGTCACAGAAAACAGAACTGACCAAATTTCTGGCCCACTGGATGGGCCAGATTATTATTTTTTTTGATACAAATCTGTAAATAACAGCTCTATGACTGACTATATGTGCAATTAATTGCTTTCCACTGATGTTGGACATGAGTCTCTTTGATCTGTAGAGTGTTTGCAGTTTCAAATCTATAGTTTTTAACTGAAAATCTATGCAGCTGAAGGAAATTAAAGTTTCTCCAAATAGGATGCTACCAGTGTGTGTATGTTGTAGGCTCTGATGACTTGAAATTGGCATGTTGCATGTCAGATGTAAGCCGAATCAAAATTTGAAGCTGCTTTACTTTTCATTGGGTTTTTATGGATTCTCATAATTAGCTAAAAACCTCTGAACACGAAGACTTCAGAGAGCTGCTGACTGTTAGGTCCCCGGGGCTGGCTGCAAAGCTGTCATCTTCTATGGACTTGGAGATCTGATCTCACCAGGGACTCCCCCAAAACTGGTAAAGCAGACAAATAAAAATGTGTAATTATTCCCTATGATCCATTTTCATGGGTTGCACATAGAGACTGCTAAAGAGGCAAAACCCAAATGGTCAGTGAGAGCTGCGTACCTGACTCCTGCTTGTGCTTTTCCAAGACGCGTGGTGCCATGAAAATTCACGGTGGATGAAAAATTTCCAATTACCCAACCAAACCGAATAGTCGGAAAGGAGCAGGCAATTAAGATGCGTGATGCTTTGCTCGAAGTGACGGACCATAAATCACAGCCTGTGGAATATTGCATTTTAATGCTTTGTGCTCTGCGCACTGCAGCGCAGCCCCCGCCGTAGCTGAACGCTGAAGTCACTCCTAGAGGGAAGCGAGGGAGGTCAGGCTGAAGCTATTAAAAGGTGTCAGCCCTTTGGTATGTTGTTTGCAAAATAAAAGAAATGAGGTTCATTTTGCCTGCTCGCTCTCGCTTTTAGAGGAGGTTTTAAGGAGCTTCAAGTGGGTTTCTTGCTTGCTCCTATTTAATGAACGCAGTTTATGGCATACAGCTGAGAAAATGCAGTTAGCAGAAACGTTAGTGAGAGAAATTAGCAGAAAGCGTAACTCGAGGCAAAGCTCAGAGCTAGCTCACTAAATTTTGCAAGGAAAATATTAGCTCAGTGATGTGATTGGGTGCTAGAAAATCTGTGTAGTCAAGTAACTCAGTCAAAAAAAGTCCCGCCCTTTTGAACAGAAATGGATGGGCCAGAGTAACAATTTCCATTAAAAAAACCGTGAGAATGTTGAAAAGAAGCAGCACGAAGTTTCCCTAAACTTTAATTTTTCTCCTATTGCTCTTTACTTGTATCTTTAGCATACACTGCCCAAGCAGCCGTTAGGACAACACAGAAGAGGGGTGGTGCTCAGCTCAATCCCTTCCTAACCATGGGGACTCAGGGCAGCTGCTGGATGGTTCACGCGGGTGGGAACCTGGCCTTGCTTTGTTCTTTGGCTCCATCCATAAATTGCTGCCAAGCTGGCTGCTTCTTCAAGAATCCAACCACCTCTGTGTGGTTTCCTGCCATTTCACTGTCTCTTCTGAGCTCTGGTGTTTTCTCTGTGCCTGAAGTATTCTTGAGAATCGGATGGTTTTGTTTCTTTTATTCTGAGGGGTCAAGTGCACACAAGGGGATAAATCAATGAGAAGGAAAAAGCAAACCAACAAAACCCAACAACAAACCCAGCAAAACAGAAAGAAAGCAGTGATGTTCCCTGTGACTGTCAGTGCATTTTACCTTCCAGTAAACCAATTCTTTGTGAGTAGCAGCGAGATGGAAGAGACTGTTCCCTTCCAAAGGCCAGAGCATCCTGGGCATTAAGGACAATAAAAAATGTTTTTATAAGTGCATAAACAAGAAAAGAAGGAATATGGAGAATCTCAGTCCTTTATTGGATGGGGGGATGTGTTAATGACCTATAAAGGTCGTGTACAGGGTGATGTCCTTTCACTGTTGGGTCTGGTATGTAGGCAGGTCTCAGCACGTGTCCTCTCATGAGTCCTGAACTCAGCTGGAGGCAGGGACCACCAGATAAACTCCACAGCCCCCTCTCCCCAGCTGGATGTCTCGTTGAAACCTTGCCCTCTTGTTTGGAAACCAGAAGCACAGTTGGGTCTACTGCTGTTGGGGGGTGACCACCTCTAGGGTTGGTAATTTTGGGCTGTACCGTTATCCAGCAACCTCCTTGTTGCAGGACTGGGAGGCTGTGCTGCACAGAAGGGTGAATCGAGGAAGCCTGTAGCTTTTCTTTGTCATCCTTTCCAGGTCAGCTTTTAGAGTAAAGCATAGCAAGGATGTCGGTAGGCTATGGATGTAAAGATTTGTCTGCATCCAGGTGCTGAGTACTAGCACAGGGCTAGCTGTATAGTGCAGGAGTGTTGCACAGAAAGGGTGATCTGGATCCTTGGAGCAGTGTGTGGCCAGGGCTGATCTGCCCTGGGTGGGACACCACACAAGTCCTGTGAGGAGCAGCTGAGGGAACTGGGGTCGTTTAGTCTGGAGAAGAGGAGGCTCAGGGGAGACTCATTGCTCTCTGCAACTACCTGAAAGGAAGGTGTGGGGAGCTGCTGGTCAGCCTCTTCTCGTAGATAACTAGTGATAGGACTAGAGGGAATGGCCTCAAGTTGCACCAGGGGAGGTTTAGAAATGAGGAGACATTTCTTCTCAGAAAGAGCAGTCAGGCACTGGAATGGGTTGCCTAAGGAGGTGGTGGAGTCACCGTCCCTGGGGGTGTTTAAGGAAAGGTTGGACGTGGTGCTTAGGGACAGGGTTGAGTGGGTGATATTGGTGGTAGGGGGTGGTTGGACCAGATGATCTTGGAGGTCTTTTCCAACCTTAATGATTCTGTGATTCTATGATCTCCAATCAAAATGGGTCCTCCCTACTTTTCTTCTTTAGGGATGCAAAATTGTGTCTTGCCTTCTGGTCACAACCCAGTGCTTGATTCCACTTGCACTCATTTGTTCTTGTTGAAACTTAATGATCAAAGTATAAGGTACAGAAAGGTGTCCTCTTCCTTCATGAGTCTTGCATGAGTAAGTCATATGCACGCGTGTGTGTGTTTCATTGTCTCCTTTGGCATCCTGTGTTTGGAACTTGGCAGATGAAGAGGTCACCCATTGGCCTATCCAAACGTTAATTCA
Organism: Anser cygnoides; assembly: GCF_040182565.1. Lineage (NCBI taxonomy): Eukaryota > Metazoa > Chordata > Aves > Anseriformes > Anatidae > Anser > Anser cygnoides. Next base: position 2,527,961 of record NC_089895.1, on the reverse strand, counting down.
GAGATGAAATTCTCAATTTGTTTTCAGGTTGGTAGTCCCTTATTTAAAATGAAAGTGCCTCTAATTCTCTTTAATTTCTTATGCATAAAATGCATTAATGTTAAGGCAGTTTTATGTTTATATGCTATTTGAGCTGCTGAAACAACGTTTGACCTTGAAAGATGTGGGAGTTGGTTTGATATGCCTGAAATTGTCATATAATTTTCCATACCTTGCATCCCTGCTGGAAAATCATAAACCCACTGATTGAGAAATGCCAACTGGAGGATGGGTTGTAACCATCAGCGCACTCGCTTCCATTTGTAGACAGAGCAGAATGCTTGTAAAACTGCATGTGTATTTATAGTCCTGTAACAAACGTAATAATGATGCATGAATTCACTGTGCTCCTAGTTATCAGCACATACTCACATTTTCCAAATGTTTAGAGCCCTCTTCCGAGCACGCTGAAGCTAGAGGAAGATGGTTGCTGAGCTTTGAGCAGGTTTGGGAATGTTACCTTGAAAAGGGGCTTGCAACTTGAAACTCAGTAGAGAAAGAATGACTGGTGCAAGGGCTGGTTATGTATTTCCTTGCGACCGTGCTTCTTTTGCGAGTTTGTATATGTTGGTAATTCAGTGATGTTTTCTAGGATGCAGTTCCTGCATGTGACAACTCCAGGCCTTGCCTTTGGCAGCTGAGTGCAAGCAGGAGTGTGCTGGCTTGTGTGAAGTTACTCCACGTTTCCACCAGTTTAACCAAGAGGAGAACTTTGCCTGTTGTGTTTTATTTCCCATCACAGCACTGCTTGGCAGTGACAGTATTTAATTAAGCCATACGAGAACTGACAGATATACAATGAAACCAATTTACTGAAAAGTACCAGAAATAAGTTATACTTCAAATAAAAGCAATCTGATTTTGGCTAATTCCATTGTAGTGCTTTTTATGAATTCGTAACTTCTTCTGTTTTCTTTTTTTCCTCATTTGAGGCAACTCAGAAGATGTGATTGGAAGCAGAAAGAAGCCACAGTCTCAGATTTCCAGCCAAAAGTGTGCCCCTCTTCCCTTTTCATCTCATGTTTATTATATTACCCTATCAAAGAAAAAGAAAGTCAGTTATTCGTGTTACAGGAAAAGCACTGTGTAGGAGTAACTGAAGGAAAACAGGCTGGAGGCTTTCTCAAGAAAGGAGAAATCTCATTGTTAGCTCCTTATCGACAGAAGGCAATGGCCATGTTAAATGGAGCTGGGTTAACTGTGTAATTAATTCGTCCCTCTGAAAGTCTGTGTCATCTTTGCATGTGATTAGGGGAGGGCAGGGATGAAAGGGTTTCTTTCTGGAGCTGCTTCTGTTTTATTTCTTAAGGTTATTGTGACAACATCCTCCTCCTTCGTATGCTCAGGGCTGTTGTAAAGCTCTTCCAAACCTTGCTTTCCATCAATGCACATCTGCGCTTTGCATAAAGCTGAAAAAAGCCCCTCACCCGCCAGGCAGATGTCAAACCCACAAGTCGTAGCTAAGCCGTGCAGATGGGATGATGTTTGTCCTCTTTGTTACTCATTCAAAGCCCTGGGAACTGAGCAGGGAGTGGATGTGCACGTGCTTTTGCGGTCTCCCTTTGCTGAAGGCCAAGAGTAGGGTTGGCCGATAAGCTGGGAGATTGCAGTGTAGAAGCAGAGGTCTGTCTACCTATGGGTGGCCAAAACTGTGCGCTTTAAAGGAAGAAGCGATATGGTCCATACCACACGTTGCGTAAAAGCATTGGTCATTTTTTCATGAATGACTTCATTTGAATGTTGTCTTCTGTCTCTTACAACAATTCATACTTTGTAAATAACTGGCTTAAGGAGCATCTACATTTATGTTTCTTAGTCTTACCTTTTGTTTTCAAAGTTTTGGGTATCTTAAGGAGCATTTGTTTTTATTATCAAAAGCTTTATTCGTACAAATGCCCCTGTTCCAACCTACCTGCAGTTTTCTTCCCCAAATGAAGCAGAACTGCACCACGTTTTAGGATATATTCTCTGGCTTAACTAAACTGCTTGGTCCACTATATGTTGAGCACACACAAGCTTTGCAAAATGGAGATCACAAATCTTTGCTTTTACTAATTTTTCTCAAACCATTTTAAGACCTCATACGAGGTCAGCAAGAGCTGTGAACAAATTAAGATCTGAATAACTTCACATTTGCCCCTTGGATGCATTTGCACTAATCAGTCTCGTTCCCTTTATCGCTGGCTATGTCACATGCTGATTTCCCACTTCATGTTCTGAGTTTGCATGGCATGGTCGATTACGACCCAGTTTGGATAATTGTCCAAGTAATGAATCATTTATCACTATCCAGAACCCACTTCAGCAAAACACTCAACTGTGCTTTAAAATGCCGTACTTATGAGGAATTAAAATAAGCAATTGCTTAAATGGTCTGGAGGTGGGGAAAGTTGTTTGCTAATCACACTTTTCCCTTACTGTTGTTACTGAAAAATGTTCTCACCTTACAGCATTTTGCAAAAAGTAACAATATGAGATAAATAAATTTGATAAGTAGAATCAAATAAGGGCACCGTGTCATTTGTGATTAAATTTGACACTGTGCTAACATCTATCTTCCATAAACTGTGTGGCAGTGATGCAAGTCTTTCCTGCTGGAATCTGGCTCTGAATTATAAAACTGTCTAAACGTTCCAAAAAGATTTATTTCAATTCAAAGATCATTGATTTGTTGGAGAACTAGAGAGGGAACCACAGTATCGGTGAATACCTTTGAAGTGCTCTTTACTTAATCCTTTGTCTTTTGCAAACAAATGCAGCAGAGATGTTAAATAGAATTGCTTCAATCTGGATGCTGTTCCACATGGGGAATAGTGCTGCAACGTATATGTGTGTCTTTATGTATCTATGTATCTACATATTTGTATATCAGCTGTTACCAGCAGAGTTGGAAGAGTGAAAGATTCAACCTGGGTTCAAGCAGAATTCTTATGATATTACTAAAAATCTCTTATATATGTTTTTTTTTTTCTTTAAACCATTGAATCTTGACTAAATAGGTTGTGGAAGTATCAGTATGTTAATGAGTTGACTCTGTGTGCCAGTAAATGCTCTGTTTAATTTGCTGTTGCAGTTGCAAGAAAATTTCCCCATTAAAATTGCAGCAGAGTGTGAGCTGCAACATGGTGCGTAGTTCCAGGACAAGGCTTTTACACCTTATTAGCACTGCAGTAGGGGGAAAGTACTTTAAAGTGCATTAAAGTAAAAAAAAAAAAAAAAAAAAAAAAACATTAAAAACATATTTGTCAGCTTTCAGAGAAGCTAATGAACAGAAGCATAATGACATATTAACAGCTTGAGGTCCCCTGCTTTTCCAGGGAAAACTTTAGCCTCACATTCTTCTTTCATCTAGGTATGGAAATGCACACTAATGAAAGCTCTTTGCAGGGCAGAAGATATTTGAGGGTTTAAGATGTAGCAAAAAAGGCTGGAAGTGTGTAGCTGCTCCTTTAGTTTGTGTAACATATCGAGAAGAGCCATTAGGAAGAGCAACGAGAAGAGGCTGTGGAAAAAGCCAGAAAAGAGGTGCTAAATGTTATTTTTTGGTGGTGGTGATGTGTCCCCCAAGGGCGATAACTGTGGGAGGTGCCTGATGCTGTCCTCGCCATAAGTATTTCTGAGGCTGAGGAGCAATTTTGAGGGGAGGGAGGCTGTTTTTGCTTTTCATTAACCTAATCTCATCTGAGTTTAATAGCTAAAACATGATAAACCTCATGTTCTTTTCATTAAAGAAACCTGTATCTCTTCGCTCCTAGTTCACTACGTGCTATCTGCCAGCATTATTAAAGGGTTTATCATTTTGGCTCCTCATGCATATCACAAAGGGGTTGAAAGGATTTGATCTACAGCCGAAGAACTTATTAGGTGAATTCAGCGGACCCTTGTGCTGTAATTGGCACCTGAATATGTGTTAGACAGATGGTGCCGGAGATTGTATAAGCAAATTACTTCTTGACCACAGCTACTGCTCTTCTGTGCATTATTTCCCAGATTCTAATCTAGCCTTTATTCTTGTCAGAATACCAATGGAAGCGTGTTTTTTTTTTAAAGTGTAATTTTAAGTTATTTTCTTCTAGAGATATTAATACAGTAAAATGAGTCAAAACCACCGTGGACTTATAAACGTACAGGGTGTTTTTGTTTGTCTCGCTGTAAAGCAGTGTCTGTGGGTAACTTTGTCTATGAGAATAGTATGGGATACAGGTTTCCTGTTTGTAGCAGAGAAAGAGCCCTAGCTGAGCACTGAGCACTTATGCAAATGGACAATCTGAAGCAAGCTGACCTTTCAAGCGAGGAGACTTTCCAGTGCATTGATACGGCCTGTAAATGTGCTTCTCTTCCCTTTTTCTCGAGTTAACTTCATAACCTCTGATGATTACTTAATGATCATCAGAAAAAGGTCCCTTTTAATGAGAAGCATGAAGAGTAGGTGTAGTCTGAATAGACCACGAAAACGTAATGTTTCTGAAATACGGTGTACAGATAACCTGTATGTTTTCATGCTCCGTGTGTAAGCGCAGTATGGCCAGCTCCACGCATTCAAATGTTGTGATGCTTGAAACAGCATCTGTCTCGTACCCTCTGAGAGTGTCTTAAAATCATCTTTGAAATGTGTTTAAAATACACACTTAAATTCTTACTGTGATGTTCTCAGTCTGTGCTGGGCTACGTTTAAGAGCTAGCTTTCCAAAACAAAAAGCAAGCAGTCCAGACTGTTGCATGTTTCCAAGAGATGGGCTCTGCGAAAATAAAGAGCTACTTGGGGGTGAAATAAAGTCACAGCTGCTGTCAGCTACAGTCAGACTAAAAATACTGCAAAAGGTTGTTAAGGAGGAGCCTCCTGGCCACCTTGTCTGGCCTCTCTCTCCCCCCCCACTGTTGTTTGGTCTGCTGTGTCATGCAATAAATCAGTAACGCCAACAGCATGACTCCAACGAGTCCCACAAATACAAAGCACTTTGCGAGGGGAGAATCAGACTGCTCTATGTGAAATTATTCTCGCTCTCTAGTTCGCTCTGTCTTTGGTGTGCTTTATGAGCTTCTTTTCTGTTGCATTCTTGGCGATAGCGATCCTCTTGCAGAACTGCAAGAGCAATTTCTGCAGCAGAAGCTTTGGTAGAGAAGCACCATGGCTGCTCACGATAACCTAACTACAAGCAAGCTGCATATTGTAACATCATAGATCTTAGCTGCCAGCCAGATATCTTAACACCTTTAAGATACCTGAAGGGTCTACACCAAAACCACGAGTCATTTATGGGCTTTGCTTTTCAACGACTCCCTTTTATTTTTCCCCATTACCAGGCTGAATAAAATGCACGCTTTAGCTCATGCTATCAATAAACTCCTGATGACTTTTCCCTAGCTCAGGATTTACTCGTGTAGGAATTTGGAGTTAATGGACCCACGTATGATGCTGTTGCTAAGAAACTGTGGCTTGCCTCTCTAACGCCCTTTTGCAGTTTTGCGAGTGCTTCCCCAATGACAATGCTCCTGGTCCAGCCTCTCGTTTGTCCAGAGGAGGGTGTACTTCGCTTGCAGCTTTCTGCAGCAAGCCTATTGCTGGTCTTGCACGTCTTGTAGCTAGGAGATGTCATAACCTGGCTAGAGACAGAAGGATGATTTAAAAACACAACCCATCCATTTTACACTGGTACTCTGTCGTTTTCATGTTGCCATGGCAAAACTGGAAAAAGATGCAGAGGCAGCCGTTCAGGTGAGAGAACGCTGCCTCTGCGAGGAGGCAGAAAAGCAGCTTGGGGCTGTTTTCTGTCTAATGGGGTGCGTGAAACCCGAGGTCCCTGCTGCAGGGCTTCCCTCAAGCCACCAGTGCAGAGACGGCTGTGTCCTGGTGGAGCAGGTCATCCCTTGGTCTGATGTTTGCACGTAGGGAGTCTGTGAATCACCAGCGAACCCTTAGAGACCTCAGGTGACTTCACGTTAAGGAATGTTTTTTGTCCAAGTCTGTTCTGGGTGTTCTGTTTGACACAGGACGAGCAGCGCAGTTTCTCTGGCTCTTCCTTTCTGTCTGTGATTTCAGGTGTATGGATGAATCGTAGAATTATAGAGTATCCCGAGCTGGAAGGGACCCACAAGGATCATTGAGTCCAACTCCTGGCCCCACACAGGTCTACCCAAAAATTCAGACCGTATGACTGAGAGCACAGTCCAAACGCTTCTTAAACTCTGACAGGCTCGGCGCTGTGACTGTGTCCCTGGGGAGCCTGTTCCAGTGCATGACCTTTTGGTCACCCTTTTGGTGAAGAACCTCTTCCTGATATCGAGCCTGAACCTCCCCTGTCACAGCTTGACACCATTCCCTCGGGTCCTATCGCCGGTCACCAGAGAGAAGAGATTGGCGCCGGCCCCTCCGCTCCCACTCATGAGGAAGCTGTAGGCCGCCATGAGGCCTCCCCTCAGCCTCCTCCTTTCCAGGCTGAACAGGCCCAGTGACCTCAGCCGCTCCTCGTACGATGGAAGTGAAGCTCTTGACCCTGAAAGCAGGAGAAGAGGATAAGGTTTAAAAGATCAGGGGTCCTTTTTGTGCCAAGGTTTTCTCAGTGCTCTTCCCTTCCCCAGGCTGCCAGCTTAGGTGTCTGCACAGAGCTTTGTCACAGGCATCGCCAGCTCAGCCCCCGTCAGCCTTGTACTTGAAATGGTTGCAAGATGTTGAGAAGGAGAAATGCAAGGGGAGATGGAGGTGCATCATTCTGCGTTACGCTGGTATAGGTAGGGGTGAAGTCCACCTTGGAGTTCTGCTGGTGGGAGTAGAGGTGGCTACTACACAGCTGGAAATATTTGGGAAGTTGTTTCATATTTGTACAAGTCTGAGCATACAAGATTTGATATTAATATTGAACTCCGGCAGCCTTGATGCTGATCTTACCCTGGCTTTATAAGAAAGAGAGTAAATAAACCCCTCGCACTGTGCGATCTTAGCTCAGCCTCTGCATTTTCTAAGAACCCGCTAACTGTGACACCAAAATTAGTTCGTGGAGCTGTATTATCATTTTCTTTTCTCTCTCTCTCTCTGTCTTTTTGGCCGTAATTAACAGGGACACTCTCTGTCAATCAAGTGCCAAAATGAAATACTTTCTCTTCATCCATCAAAATGCCTGCACAGAAGGAAATGCTCGTTCCCTCAGGCAGCTGCCGGGGGAGAGCATGGAGTGACGGGCTGGGTTATTAACAGGGCGAACCAACTTCTAATGTTCCTGTTGTTTCAGCACGTTTGGGGCGTCTTGGGAAGATGAAAGGCTCTCAGAAACTTTAAGTCGTTTCTGCTGACAACCTAAAGGGGTTCTTGCACAGGGAAAGATAGACAGTGCTATAGGTGCTTGGCTTCCAAAAAAATGAGACTGCAGGATGTGCCGATCGGTTTTAGGGTTTTTGAGGGTAGCTCGGCCATAGGAGCAGGTAGTGCATATTGGGACAACGCTGTCCTCATGCATGTCTACTGACGATCGCAGGTGGTTTTACAGATGATACCTATTTTTGTTAGGATATATCAGCACTGATTGCAGCTGCAGCCCAGGCAGCAAGTTAATGTACTTTGAGGTCTCCCACCCATCAAGGGCTGGACACCCAGAATTGCTGCTGGTTCAGGAGCATTTAAGCTCCGTCCTCAAAAGCAAGTTAGGTGCCAAAATGCCACCATTACTCCAAGACTCGGGAATCCAAGAACCGCGGGTGTGTTTGAGAATGAAATGAGGTCTGTGAGTCACTTCAGGGGTTTCAACACTTCAGTCAAAACCTTTTCTGTTTACCTAATGCTCTGTGTTACTGAGGAGAGTGTTTTCATTCCTCTCCTGCTCTGCTGCTGGTCTGGGTTTACCTGCCTCACACGCCGCCGAGGCATTGCAGTGCTCTCATCTCTCCGGGTGCCTGGCTGCCATCCCAGCTCCTTGCTTGGGCTTGGCACAGGAACACAACTGGTGGAAAATCCCAGTCCTTCCAGGCATCGCCTGCAAAGTGCTGCTTCCCCAGTTCCATACTGGTGACAGTTACTCCTCTTGTACTTTATAAAAGTTTAATTTCATTGCCTTGCCAAACAATCTTGCTGCAAAGGCTACAGATGAAAACGAGGAAAAGAGGTTAATGCAATATATGTTATCCCTGTCTCCAGGGATATTTGGTTTTCTCGTGCTTTCTGATTGCTAAAATAAATGCCACCAGTGAATGTTTACAAGCACAGTGTTTGTGATCTAGACATAAATGTGAGGGTTGATGGTGATGTCAAGGTTCAAAGCTAAATCACAGAAGCCAGAAAAGTCAAAACAAAGAAGACAGTGCCTTCTTCAGTTAGAAAGTTTAGAGATACATGATTTTACCACTGGTTATTGAAAGAAAAAAAATGCACTTAAACTCTTCCATGAGGCTTTACCACATGAAAAAACTTACAAGGTGCTCACTCCCTGCTGAAAAATCCCACCAATTGCAGCAGAGGTAAAAGCACCTTAACAGAAGCATCTAGAAAACCTAATAAACAAAAAATAATGAGCCCAAATGGGAGTAGCATTTGAATACTATGTAATTAGTATTGAATGCTCTGATTGTTCCTTTTTTTTTTCTGGAAATGTCATAATTTTGACAAATGATCATGCTTGCATGGAATGAAAACATCACTGAAAAGAAAGTGTGCACGAAATTTTGTTAAAATGCTATTCTGAACACGATCTGGGGATGTGCTTAGACATCATCGAGACTTGTTTGTTTTCTAAGTGAAATCTCACAATGGACATGCCTTTCAAAATTTCCGATACCTTTATTTTGGCTGTGGGCAGGAGCTTCTTATGAATGTAAAGCAAGACTTGCATCATTGTTCTTGCGAAGGAGCGTAGCAAGAATAGTTTCCTTTGCTGTAGGTTGTGTTTCCCATTTATCTTAGAGTCGATGAAATCCCATTTTCTGGAAAGTTAAACCTGTCACTTCCGACTGCTTGGAGTAAAGCTGGGTACACTGTTACGCTGGAGAAGTTGAGACATGAAAGATTTTCTAGGAACACGGCTTGTGTTACTTGTTCTCGCTGTATGGAAATCCACTCGAGTTGAGTTTGAAGCTGTGCATACAGACATAGTTGATCACAGGATAATATTCTTTACAGAGGATACTCTCTTGCTACGTTTTATAGACATAGTTAAGAGAAAGAATAAGTTTAAATACCAGTCTGAAAAATCTGCTTTATTATAGGAGGAGTTTATTCAGGTCTGTGCCCATGAAAATAAATGACACTGAAGAAGTGTCTTGAATGTGAAGCTTTTGCTCCAAAGATACAGTTGTGACAGGACTATTAAATACTGAAGATAGTTTCATTTTAACTTTGATTGTATGAATATATTTCTAGATGCTTATTTTTATTCCACATAAATATGTTTGGTGTTACTGGACATAGCGGATCGATGGCTACCAGTTAGAATTAGGCAGTAACTGACCACAGTAATGTCAAAATAACATAAATTACAAATAAGCCAAAACATCCATGGCATGGTACATCCACAGATGACATTCTCATGTGAGTTGAGTGTTTTAAATGTAGAAAAAAAGGCCTGGATTTCTCAGTCTGTAAAACAAGGAAATAGTACTTGTGCACTTCATGGAGTACGGGTCTGGAATGCAAAGGGAATGCTGTAGGAGACACTGAGCAGGGCAGAAATTGATGGTGGGTGGCTCTGCTGGCAGCATCAGCGCAGATGTCGCATCTGGTGTGATCCTCGGTGTCACCTTTATCTGCAGGGGACCCAGACCCCCCTCCCAGGCTCACTGAGACAGCTGGTTTTGTGTGAGCGCCTGATAAAACTTGACCATCTGATTTACTGTACTCAGCTTGTATTGTGTGCTTCCAGTGTTTGAATTTTAGCTTTTTAGAATGCTATGCCAATGTAGGTTTTTTTTTTTTGAGGATAGAATTGCTAAACCCAGCATTTTCTTAGTGTCACTTCTTAAGGTTTTAAGCAGCTCAAGAAGTCTTCCAAGGAAATTTAAATACTTGCTTTAACAGTATCCTCCATCCCTTTTTTCAGCTATGAACAGTGAACACAGACACTTTCAAAGAGAGATTTGCAGGTTGCCAGTTTTCATGACTTCATTGCAAGCGTCATAATTGTTGCTATTTTTCATACGCAGCAAATACAGATTTTTTTTAATTATATTTTAAGTTTCTAACCATCAGGTTAGGAGAAGTGAAAACTTCAGGGCTAAAGGAAAATCTCAAAAGCATCAGCAAAAATACCCAGTTTGTCTGTTTATTTTTTATATCTTGTGATTTTTTAAGCCAGTCTCAGGACTTCTGGTGACCTTCTCTGATTGTTGCAACCCCGGCAGATTGGCAAGACGATATTCATTAGTCTCTCAACACTCACAAGGGCACTGCTTCACATACTTCCAGATGTTTGGTGGGAAACAAATCAAGCTCAGTTGTCTTCTAACAATTTCATTTTATTCAAAACCCAGAAAAGCCCTGCAATTTATTAAATTCCCTTCAGGAAGTGTTTTCTTCCACCTTTGACACCGAGGAGACGGAGCATCCTGTTTATGCCAGGAGCTGCTTGTTAAACCAGAACAATTCATAACTTGTAGTTGAACGGTAGGGAAAAGCCACGCGAGTCCCTCACCCGCGGTGGCATCTTGTGTTTGTGTTTTATGATGTTTCTGTGTGCTCCAGTCCTTGCATTTACGGATGGGAGGCTGGAGCACTAAGGTTCAGGTGACCTATCCAAGACGGTGGAGTCAATTTTGGGCACAGTGGCAACCAGAGCTGCTGTAGGCTCTCCAGAGCCCAGCACCACCATCCCAGCTGCAAGCGCAGCTGGACCTCACTCCTCTGAAGTCAATTCGGAGCAGCTGGATGTCTGGCCCATGCTGCCGTTGTGTTGGCGTGCAGCATTTTTGTCGGCCGCTTCCTTTTTGTCTAAATAAAGTAGCTATTGTTTATGAAATATAATAGCTGCACAATTAGCTAAAGAGATGACAAGTAAATGGTTACCCAGCAGAAACACGAGAGCAGCAGCTCTGAAGCTGGGTGCCACCACGTCGTCTGGCTTTGGAAAGGGCTTTTTGGTTCTTGGCGAATTTGAAGTGAGTTTCTCCTGCAGGAGTTAGATTTACCGGTTTGGCATCGTGCCTGCTGCGTTTCTGCAAGTCTGACAATGTTCCTGGCATGGCAGCTTGCAGCTCTCTGGGGAGTTAAGCATCTCAAATATTTCTGAGAACAACAATAGTCAGGCTGACAAAGTTTGGTGAGGTCCAAATTTGCTGGAGGAGCCGTGGGCTCCTTCTGCTCAAAGCACCGCAGGAGCAGCAGGACCCCTCACCGGCTGCTTTATTCCGTGCTCTCCCTGTCATAAGCATAAACACAGTGGAGGAATTTATCTTCATTTTGGGTCTTTCTTTTAGAGTGAGTGGCAGTGTGTTATTTATTAGTGTAACTAATAGGGCTTGGGGAGGGAAAGTCAAGTTTTCAGGCATGGGAGCACTTCTTCAGCTCTCTGATATTCTCATAGCTCTGGCAAGGCTGTTGCCAGAATAGAAATTTATTGTTCATTTTCTACATGACCCCAGGCAGTATTTTAGCTAGAGTAAACACCAAGTTTTTTATTTTTTAAAAATTTAGCCAAACTCTACTGAGCTTCACCTCACTCCTCTGGGGCGTTAGCCCCGATTTAGAGATAAAGAAACTGAGGCAAAGCACAGTGCTTTCCAAAGGGCTGATAAAAAAGCAGAAAGCCATAGCAAAATGCAAGAGCTTTTCTCCCCCTGTTCAGTGCAGACCTATCTCGGATACAAAACCTCTGGAGTTTTTGAGCATCAGATGGAAATCACAGGTAACTGGTGCTCAAATAGGACATTTGGAAGACTTTTTAAACAAACAACTGCATAAATTGTGACTTTGGTAGGAGCACTCTTTAGTTTCAGGAGATGTTTGCACTATATGTTCAGGACTCGGATGGAAGCCATCTCGCTCACAATGATTCTTCCTTTTTGTGGCTATAGCCATTCAGGCAGTACCGGGAACAGGCAGGTACCGACACGGTGTCTAATACAGGAAGATTTGGACTTATGGTGGTTATGTTACCACTATATACCCACCCTCACAGCACAATCAAACCCTCTTCTCCAAAACCCAACGGCTCTCTGTCTTCTAGCAAAGGACAATTTCTGTTCTGTGTTGGGAGTCCTGAGCTGCTGCCCTAGCTGGGAGCCAGGTGCCCATTTGTCAGTGTGTCCATGCAGATGGGCATGGATTAAGGAAAGGTCAATTTCCGAATGTGCCCAAGCTTCTACATCTGGCCTTTTTTTCTCTAAGGGGAACATGGACATCTGTCCTCAAAGCATGGCTCCAAAATTCTCATCCTTTTGCTGCTTTGTACTAGGATATATGCTTTTCAGTGTAGGGGCGATGTCATGAGAAATTTCAGAATCTGATTCCAGATCGCTGGATTCAGAATGTACCTGTGTGTTTATGGACGGTTTAAAATTGACATTTTAATGGAAATACTTAAAAATCCAGCTTTGAAAGAAGCTCTCACAACATTAAAACAACAACAAGCAAAACCCTGAGGTCTCAATAAAACACTTTGATTATTAAAGAGCTGTCGCTACCCCACAAAGCTCCACTTCTTGATGTCATTTTTCATTTCCAAAAAGGTCAGATTGGTAAGGAGAAACTAATAAGCTGAAAAAATGACCAGCTTCATTTCTGGGCATGTTTTCCTCAGGAGCTGCAGGGCCATTTATTGGTCTGATGGCTTTCTTCTGCATCTGGGAAGCTGTGAATGCAGCTCTTTGCCAGTTACATAGAAAATATTTACAGTCCAAAGAGGCCAGCTCATTAGTAATTACTGTAATGAGTTCTTCACAGTGTTTCTCTGAAAGGTGATTGAGCCCCTAATGTAGACACCAGATATTTTTTCTTCAGTTAATGGTGTGGTAAATTATTCCTGCGAGGGGGCTCATTGAATGCCTCCTTTGAAACAAGTTAAAGACTACAATGGAAAGAAAAATCTGTGGGACTCTTCATACCAGCTCCAGGAGAAAGTATTTATGGAGCGTTTCGGATCTGGGTCTTCCTGATGATTCTGCACACAGCAAGAGTGAAAGGTTGGGTCATGTAAATAGCAATATCACAAGCAAATGGATGGAGCAGATGCTGCGAAGCGTATTTTCCAGCTGTCAAGGTGCATGGCAGCTCAGGGAAAGGAGAACGGGCTCGGTTGCTCAGATGCTGCCTTGGGATCGTGATGGCCGTGGGCTTTGCAGGTCAGCTTCCCATCTGTGAGTGCGAGGTGTTCAACCAGTGCCTTGCTGGTACGGGAGAAGGGGGAACACTTGTCATGAGCTTCGCTTTCATGAAGGCAGATTTCTTCTACTAGTAAGTGAATAAATTCATGGATGTGTCCAAGTGCAATTAGCAAACGCTACAGTGGGAAACGCTTCCTAATGAGAATCGTTTATCAGGCAAACCGAAATGTTGCCTATCTTGCACGTTGGATTTTTTTTTTGGACTCAGCAAAAGACCCTTTAAGCAACCTCAGAAACATATGTAAGGTCAGGCATCAGTTACAGCTGAGCTCCACAAAGATCTTTTCATACACTGTACGCAGCTGGAACACTGCCACGTGCTGTAACCCCAACGTGCCTTCAGTGTCAGAGCCTACACCTGCGGGGCGCTGGGGTGGTCCCAGGTCGGGGGCTGCAGCTTTCACTAGAGCAGTCCCAGCTTCTCCTCAAACCTGTGCAGAGGGATGCAGTTGTTGCTGAGGCTCTGAGAGAGGGTCTGAGAACCGGCTGTGATTCCTCATATGGCTTCGTATGAGCGAGGTCATTCTTCTTGGTGCTCAAATCACAGAGAAGATTGGTCTTCGACTGTTAAAAAAAAAAAAAAAAAAGTCAAAAGGATGACCAGATCAGTTTTACCTTCCCATCCAAAGGAGGTATCAGCTGAGACGTGTCCTGTGGGATGAGGAAGCTCCCTCCTGGACACAGCGGTTGCTTCGGGGGACCTGAGTCTTGTGGACATCTGTGGGCGACCGGCGTGGTGGTGTGGGTAGAGTCGGGAGGGGTGGTAAAGGAAAGGCCCGAAGCGCCTGGAATATTTCTTCCTCTCCGCAAAACCCAACCCCGTAGCTGTTATTCGAGAAGCTGTTTTGTAATATTAGGCCACAATGAATTGCACAATTTGCCCACACACGTCAGTGCCTTTCGCTGGGTAGTCAGAAACACTCATTAGAGGCAGGCTTTCCCTGGCAGCCCACACATTAAAGACTTCTCTGTGCTCGGTGGGACAGATTTTCAAAGGATCGGTGCACTCCGCACGCCTGTTGCCTTTTCTCTCAGTGGGAGCACATCTCCAGCCACAGTGACAAGTGCTGACTGCTTGCAGAAAAGTCCGGCTTGAACATCTTCTTGAGTTTTTTTTGCCACAGAGTCAGGTGAAGAGCCCAGGGATCCTTTCTCCGCGTCCCTTGTTAAAATTATTACCGTGTGTGTCGTCTTTCATTTAGTCAGTCCCGCTAGTGAGAATTAATTTTAGGCTTTGCTGGCTTTTGCCCGTAGATCTCAGGATATATCACCTACACTTTATTTTGCATTCATCTGGGCAGTAGCTGGAGAGTATGAAATGGGATCTCCTGGAACAACTTAATTGCTTCAGCCTCTTCCTCGAACCAGTAGTTGGCATGAATGTGTATGGGTATATAGATGCGTGTGCGTGTTTTTCCCCTAATCTCTGACAAAAAGCATTAAGGCAATTTCCTTTCTCCCCTGCACGTCCTTTGGTCTCTGGGGATTCGTGCCCTGAAGCGCCCTGCAAGAAAAAAAGCTTTGATGACCCGCTGTGGCTTCTGGGGGTGGCAAATGGTCCTTGCCCAAAAACCTGCGCTGTGCGGTGCCTCGGATGGCAGCGGCCCTACCAAAATACATCCTTTTCTCTTATCTTGTAGGTGATGTCAAAGCAGTAACGGAGAATTGTTACGGTTTCTTCACCTCTTGAAATTGGTCCTTGCAGTGAGGAAACGTCGAAATTGGAGTGGGAAAAGCTGGGAAGCTGATGGGGCTTTGGTAGCTGTAACTTTACGTAGCTGCTTGTCTCGCTCATGGCGTTACTGATGTACTATCAACCTGAAGCCATGAGGACTGATACGGGGAGGGAAAATAATGGTGGTGTTGTGTGTTGTTTTTTTTTTAAAGGCATCAAGATGCCTTTGAAACTGAGCAGAACATACCCATGCTTATATTTCAGGTCCGTAGTCAGATTTTTTTAATCTCGTGTTACGTATTTGCAAAGAAATTGCCAGGTTTGGTGAAGTGCTGCTCAGCAGAAATAGTTACAGCCTAGCATCGAGAGGGATGGAAAGTCTCCCGCATTAGCCTTCTCGCTTAGATTTTGAGTGTGTACAAGGCAGGGAGTTCCTCTTCATTTGGATGAGGAGTATCGGGTATCTCTGCGTATATGATAGGGGACCATGGGAGGCTGTGACACAGGACTCCCAGAAAATGTGTGTCAGGAGTAGACATTTATTTATACCTTTTTTGTTTTTGCTTTGGTAGCTGGAGGTTCAGAAACTGGTGTTTTACTTCCCCAAAGAAGACTCAGGCTGCTTTGTTTTCACAGTTTTCCATTGTCTGCATGTTAAGCAAAGTTTAAAAGCTTATAAAATCATCACAAGTCAAATGCTGTTTTGTTTTTTCTGCATTCATGCTGGAAAACATTTCTTCTGGTATCTGTGGCATCTCTCTAGACTTGGAGAGTTACCAGTGAGAGAAGCATTTGCCCCCCAGAGCTTAATGCGCCCCAGACTGCACAAACAACACTGAACTTCCCAAAGGGTAAAAGAGAAAATAATGGGGAATATGGAGCTGTCGCTTCAGACAAGGAGGTTAAAATAACTTTAGATAATATCATTTTGTTTGGGTTTAATTACTTTAAAACGTGAAGGCTGAGAGAAGTGCTCCGCGTCCTGGTTTCTGGTCTCAGCACGGAAGTGGAGTGAGGCCACCAACTGGAGGAGGGCTCGGGTCGATGTTCACATCACCCCCAGCAGAAGCACGCTCGTGGTGCAAGTCAAAACTCCAGTGTATGAAAAAAAAAAGGATCCGTCCTCAGTTCTTCACCGGTCAGGAGAGATGGGACAGGCTCAGAGCTCGTGCATTGGTGCTGGGACAATGGCTTTCAGGACTTGGTGTCTGGCGGAGCTGGGGGGCTGCCTAGGAGTGCTGGGGATAAATCCCACCCGTGAGTAAAATTATTATTTAGTAACAGAAGATGTAAGCTTTTGCTTGAAGGCCATCTGATTTTTGGTAAAATGGAAAGTTGTATGGCACGGGAGCAACCCCTGTGTGCACACGAATGGAGGAATGCTACACCCTGATATTCTTCCTCTCAAGATATAAAACTAATTTCTCTAAGAAGGCTAAAGCTTCGTGTGGCTTTTATTTCCCTACTTTCATTTTTGTTGGAGGAATCACACCAGCACCCTTTGCTGGCGTGAATCCTGCCCGATGTGCAGAGGTTTGTAGCCTTTGTGCTGGCAAACCCTCATTTCTAGCGGTGTGAACAGAGCACAGCAATTGTCTGTGGGAAAGAGAAAACACTGGCTGAGTACAGACAGCGTACACAGGGAATTTCCAGAGGATTTTGGTCAGAGAACTAAAAATATTGTCCTGGGTTTTGGTGCAGAACTTGCGCCTTGTGCAAGGAAACCAGGAACCAAAGGGCAACGTGCAGACCTCACTGGATGAGTTGCAAGCCTGTGTTGCAGTTCCCTTTGGTTTGATCTCAGGGTAGCAAAGCAAGAAAAATGTTCCTGTGGGAGTGCAGGAGGAGGACGCCGTTTCGGGGCGTTCAGTCCTTCCAAAGCAAACGCTGTCGGTGAGGATGGTTCTGTGCTTTCACCCCTGCCTTGTGCAGACCTACCCGTTCTTTGTTGCGGAGCGTCTGGGGAAGCTTTGCTCCTGAACAGGAGTGGTGTCTGGCCAGTCTTTGCCACTCTGAATTTCGTGGTAAGATCTTCTTTGGACAGAACTAGGTTGAATGTATTTCAGTTGCCTGATGTTCTTGAAATCAGTTTGTCAGGTAGTCCAAAATAACACATTGCGTTATGCATAAGCAGCCGGAGCAGAGCAGGGTCTGCGATATGAGGCACGGCTCAGCTTGCTGGAAGCCACGAGCTTATCGAGGGCTTTTGCTGCGTGAGACACTGGCAGAAAGAAAATACTCTGAAGAGTTACTTGAGCCTCATTTATTTAATGAGCCTACAGTAAAGATGAAAGCTCACCACTTGCGATGGTTTGAAAGCTGATTGCGTCACAGACTTTCCAAATCGGTAGAAATGCAAAGGTTTTCATTGTGCAGAGATAAATTTTGTCATTAGTTCATATCGTTAGAGCCTGTGTAAATTGCAGCATCATAAAAGGCATAAAATTGCTAGGGGACTTGTGTGAAACATGGCGATTCTGATTTCTGATGTGCTGCCACACGACTGGGAGCAGAATCCCATACAGAATACCTGGGGTTTGACCCTGGGGGAGAGAATTTTAAAGATTAACAGGGTTTCAAGCACTGATAATCATGCAGAGATAAAATAAGTGCTATTGTAGTTGATGGTCTTGCTCTCTGTACCCTAAGTAATAAATAAAAAGCCACTTTTACCTGTTTGTGCCTTTTGTGTGGTCTGAAGGTCTGGGACCCAGCACATGCAGGGAGCAGGTCTCTGAGCTGGGAGCCAGGAGGCTAATTTTTTTGTGTTTTTATTCTAGCAATGACCTGCTACCTGACCTTGAGTAATTTGCTTTCTTCATGGCTATGCAATGCTGCTCTTTAGATTTGCCAGATCTTAGGGGAGAAGGCTTACAGGCTTGTTTCATAACAGAAGCTTCAGCTGGGGTTTTGTGAATGCTAATATCAGATGAATTTATGAAGAGTAATATTTGCAGCTAACGCTTCCATGTCAACATATTTAAGTGCATCTTGTTCCCATCCTTATCTCAAAGAGAGAAAATGGCCTGGGCTGTCCCCGCATTTTTCATCCCCTTTCTGCTCTCTGTCTCCCCAGCTGTGGAGTCACTGCACTCCTTGAACGACCAGATCTCCCATTTTATCGTGAACAAGTCAAAAACACTGGATGAAGACGAAGATGCCTTTCTGCCCAGCGAGAAGGAATCTCTGAAAAGTGCCATGATGCTGATGAGGCACCTCTTAATGGATGCACAGGTACAAAATCAACGCACTCCCATCTGTTACAACAAGAAAGGCGCTTTGCACAGACCCAGAGGCATTCATTTTCAGGGATGGTTTTAGCAGTGCAAAGCAGTCCCTCAAATGTGTTTAAAACGGACTTGGGCTTCCAGAACACACAGCTGCAGCAAGGCCATCTCAGTGCAGAGAGCAGCTTTTGATGGGCCCTAGTGTTAAATTTAGGGTTGGAGATTGATATACCTGTGGATGGGAATCCAGTGTCAGCCCAAGCAAAAGAAAATCATTTTGCCACTAAGCATCTGTGCTGATGCCACTTTTAGAAGTGCCAGACACACAGCTCAGCTGTCGGTTTAACCCAGCTCCAAAATGTCAGCTAAAAGTCAGGAAATCTTACGCAGATGTTGCTTCATGTCTTTGCTGCTTCTACACAAAATCTCTCCCTCTATAAGTTTATTATGTTGGAGTGTTTCCTTCAACCTATAAAAAAAATCTGAAATATTTACTTTATATATATTTATTTTTTATACTCCCCTGTAGTCTTTATTTGCAAAGCCTAGATGGAAAATGGCAGCTTGCACTGGAGGGCTGGTGGGGAGGCAGGGAGCCCCACTATCTGCTCCAGTAAGGCTCACGCTGCCCCTGCACTCACAGCTCTCCAGGGCTCGAGAGCTCCACTCCTGGGCCCCTTTCATGGGGGATTTTTCTTTTTCTGAATATTGCAGCTTGTGCCCCTCACCTCTCATTAGAAGCCTAACAAGAAAATAAAAGCAGAGGAAATTATTCCTGTAAGGATTAGCTGTGCTGTGTGCAAAATAATCTTTCCCAGGATTTTTTCTGATCACTATCCCATGCCAACCCCAGTTTGCCCTTGTAGGTACCAGCCCGGCTTGGTGCTGATAGCATCACCACAATTAGCCACACCTCTGCTAACCAGATGGTCCCCAGGGCTCGGTTTTCTGCGACTCATTGCCAGCTCTTTGCAAGTACCTAAATGGAAAATGCAAACAGAGAAAACCACACATTTTCATGTTTTATTCCCATATTCTCCCAGGTGGAGCCTGGTGGTTATCTTATCCGTCTCTCTCACTTTCAAGGCCCTTTGGTCCTAATTACTTTAGCTAATAGGGCTTTTGTTGCATGCAAGAAGTGAGCTGGGAATCCCTGGTGTTAGTGACATGTAGTTTAAATTTGGATATTCTTGCATGCGGAGTGAGGGAAATGTATTTAGGTGTGCTGAAGTTTTAGGATGCTCAGTGCTTACAGTCCAGTGGGACAGATGGACGGAGAGGCAGTTGATCCCAAAGACCAGAGATGCCACCCTAGCAAATGTCCACTCAGGCTTTGCAGGCTACAGAGCTCACCTCTCTTCTGTGCGTCTTTAGTCAAATCACCTGTTTTTTCCCCAAATCACTGACTGGGGCATTGCTGCAAGGACATGGAGAAGACGAAGGGTTAAACTGCATTTGGATTTGCACATGCAGCCTGTGCTGCAGGTGGGAATACCTTTGGGGAGTCAGGCGTGAGAGCAGGCAGATGCTGACAGGCATCTGCATGCTGCAGATGAAATAAATATGGGGCAAAAAGTGCCTATGGAAGAATTCCTTACGCAGGAATTCTTTTTCTAGCTCCTGAGAATTGCTTTACTGCTTATAGGCTGTCCTAAATGCACACAAAGCGCCACCTGGGTGACTGGTGAAGGAAATGCCAACAGCAGTGGGAAGTGCCACGGCATCCCCGTGGGGCACCTGGGTCTGCTCTGAGGCAGGGCAGGGCCTTGTTGGGCCTGGGGTTTTGGAGTTGGAAGGATGACAAGGTGGGCAGCAGCAACAATGAGCAAAAGGATGGAACCGAACAGGGGACAACTGAACAGATGACAACATCAGGTACCAAAAAAACCCGATGAAATAAATCTCCTGAGGAACGGGAGGAACACGAAGCTGGCAGCAAGCTGCCCAAACAGGAACATCACACAGGGGTATGCGTGGAGGGCACGTGCTCATTGCCCTGGGGCTCTAAGTAAAAAGGAAGAAAAACTGTCACCAGTGCAGTTATTTCCTTCCGTTTCCCCTGATCCCAGCCCACGAGGATGGGCGCTAAATCAGACGGGCTGTGCGAGGCTCTGCACAAAGAAAAGCTGAAATCCAGGGTTTGGCCCTTCTGCTTCCTCTCCAGCTCTCTCTTGGCACGGGCCTGATTCTGGCTGGCAGATGGTTTGGGGAGAGAACATCCAGCCTCAATTTTGGGGTAGGAATTAGCTGGATTGCTAACCCAGCAGAATCGGCTGATGCGAGGGGTGGTGGTTGACGGGCATTCCTCGCTTCTGTGGTGCTGCTTTTAAAACACACCCTTGGGGATGACTGCCTCAAAGTGCTGCGTTTCTGACGTGGAGAGAGAGCGTACAAATCTTGTAACTCTGGACACCAGCAGCCCAGGAGACATGGCTGAAGCAAATGCTTCCGATCCAACAAGGATCTAGCTTTGCTCTTGGGTAGGTGTTTTTTTTTTGTTTGTTTTTTATTTTTTTTAGGTGAATCACAAAACTGATCAATGGCCAGTGTTCTTCCACTTTGGACAAATGCTCAGAGTAATTTTCGGTGGGGTTGTGCTGTGCGCTGTGTGCATCCATCCATGACGACGAGGAGACAAAGCTCCCCGGTGGGGAGCAGAGGAGCCGCAGCAGAGCCATGGGCAGTTCGCTCAAGGTTTCAAAGCCAGAATTTTCAGAAATTTCAGAAAAAGCCAGAAAGTTTCAGAGCCAGAATTTGGGCTCCATTCTTCTGAGTGCCAGCCCAGTCCCCTCATTAGACCATATTTATTTATCTGTTGGACTCTTGGAAGAACTGTCTTCCCTGTCTGTCTTGTCAACTTGGAGGTCACTTGTTGGCAAAGGCGGAACAGAGAAAGAGCCCCTACGGAAAACCATCTCCTCCCACATGCAGCGGGGCATCCTCATATGGAGATCGGGGCACAGCCTTGAACGTTTTGCACCGATCCTACACGATGCCACTGCGGAGCAGCGTGGGCGAGTGGAGCAGAGAGCTGCTGCTGGGGCTGGCCAAGAGGATGGGATGTGGAGAGGTTCCCCCAGCAGCGTTTGGGGACAGGGAATAAGCTCGGTTGAGGCCGTCAGCTCAGATTCTGCCCAGGGGAGACAGAAATTTAATGCAAGTCATTGCAGTCTGCGGGGATCTTGACCCTGGAGGTCTCCATCCAGCCCAGGGGGGGTTTTCTCATCATGAAAACACCCCGCGGGAGGGATTGCTCGCTGCCAGCCACGGAGCATCACCCTCCCTTCAGCGAGGGCTGCAGCTTTGCCTCCAGATTGCTCATTTCTGCTGTTTGTGTCGGGATTTTGGCAGTGCCGGCGCGGGGGTGTCGAGGCGCCGTGTTCCCTCAGAGCACTCAGCGTGCAGTCTGCGCGGAGGGCACGAGAGGGGAGAAACCTGGGGGGAAAACAGTAATGCTATGTGAACTAAAAGCTGTACCTAGATAACGCTGGTATGTAAAAGCAGATGGGGAGGAAAGGTACATTTACGCTCTGTGACATGTTCCATCCTCCGCATAGTATAGGGATGAATAAACAATTTCATTTCTGCCAGCCAGCCCCGTGCAGGATGCTATTGCACGGGTACGGCCTTCTATGATAGATTGTCATTGCTGTCAATCACTTCTGACAGTCCTATTATGCCTGGGAAGGATGTTTGCTCTGTGCGTGGTGTTTTATAATCCTCAGAGGTGGAATTTTATAGCCGAGCAGTGTTTTTTCCTCCAGCGTTTCCCTCAGCAGGATTTATTGCTTCTGAGAGACACGTGACTAGAATCCATTACACCTCCCAACTTTAAATCTTCCTTCAGCTATGCCTAAATTACCTTTTTTTTTTTTCTTTTACTTTCTGTTTCTAATTGCTGTTGTGAGAGACGTGCCTGGTGTGGAGAAGAAGGTAGCCAACAGCTAATGGCTGCGTCACAGGTATCAGATCTAATCCAGCGGTTTGCTGAAGCAATTTGTCTAATGAATTGACAAGGTGCACCCAGGCACCAGCAGCAGCCTCGGGTAGGTTAATATTCTCCCTTATAAGAAAGTACATGTGTTTAAAAAAAAAACAGACTCTTTCTTATTCCCGGATGCCTGACCTTAAAAGCCAAGCTTTCAGGAAGTTCTGAACATTTAGCTACTTCCATAAAGCGTTGAATTGACTTTGAGTGGATTTTAAGTTCTTTGGGAGAACTGCCATCTTTTCACTCATTTCCTTTCTCGACAAGGTGCGATTGTCATCGGGGCCCACTTAGGCACTGCTGCAGCAGGGGTGAATACCCAGAGATACAATCTTTTGGTTTGAACCGGACTTTTCAGATGTGGACATACCGTGAATGATGAGTTAAGATAGGATTAGCCTAGTGTGGAGCAGCTGGCTTAGATTTAATTGGATTTCAGTCGTGGACTAGGTGTAATTCAGTGAGCATGAGGATGTAGAGATATTTGACTGCATCCCTGCTGAGGGGCTCATTGCATTCTTAGGTAAAGAAAGAAAATAAACCAGGTGGTACTGCTAGATGAGTTTGTTAACAGAATAGTACAGATGTTGCCCCAAAATTCAATCAGGAAGAACCTTTTCATTTACAGTTGGAATTTTTTTGTTGTTGTTGTTGCTTAAAATCACCACCATGAGCCCTTGAAGTTTGACACTGGGGTCCTATAAAATAAATGATTTAAGGTGAGAGGAAGCCTTTCAGTTTTGCAAAAAGGAGAAACCTCC
Source organism: Anser cygnoides (assembly GCF_040182565.1). Lineage (NCBI taxonomy): Eukaryota > Metazoa > Chordata > Aves > Anseriformes > Anatidae > Anser > Anser cygnoides. The sequence goes on along the minus strand of NC_089895.1, from coordinate 2,504,975 downwards.
TTGATGCGAGTGACTTCTAACCATTCGATATCCCACCAGCTGTTTTTTTTACATATATATATTAGCCTCCAACCAGAAAAAAAACATAATTTCTTGAGCTCTTTCAAATTATACTCTTTTCTTCAGCAGTCTCTGAAAGAAAAGAGTACACAGTGGCGATAGTAGCTGCAAGACGAGTAGCAGGAGTGCTATTGCATCAGCTGACCTTTAAAAATAATTCTCATTTTCTACAGAGGCCTGTTGTACAAACCCAACCGTGTTGTTGCAATATTGTGCTTGCTAGTTAAATGCTTTCCACCATCTGCTCTTCAGACTTGTACCAGACCAAGCTTTAGGAACAAAACACTGTGACCTTTATTTTCATGTGAGTGGGCTGTATTAGTACCTACAGGAAGAAATGGGAAGGGAAAATTTACCCTTTGTTTCAATAAACTTGAATTGTTTTGAGTTCTGAAAGCATACTTGCCACACTGATGTGTTGTGGGGGATGCAGAAGTAGATACGACATTAATTCCCCTCTATCGAATAATATAAAATACAATTTTAACCTGGTGTTCACGCATGGCAGTGTTCACAGTTTGTAAGCAGGTTCAGCTTGGAAAAAAGCATCAGATAAAATCAGGACAGGGGAAAGTGAAAAATAAACCTGCTGTTCCACACGCTGTATTTTTAAATTAATCTTGTCATCCTATTTCCATAAGCAGAAATCTTCTGAGCCCCTTCCAAGCCAGCAACCCGTCTTCTAATGATCGTGCTAGGGCTAGCCTGAAAAGGAGCACAAAGGACTCCCACTTCTCTTGAAGGAGAAGATAAAACGCGGCATCTAGCAAGCTCCATCAAGGCCCGTGTTGTCTCTAATGGCATCATTAGCATGTGTTACACGAACCTGGTCTGTGGCGCCTCTCCCTAAACGTGTACCTGACAACCCGCTGCCTCTTTTCATGGTCTGCGAGAAGAGAAATTGATTTGTGGATTGCTTCTGGTAGCTCAATCTATTAGGAGAATGATGTGCTGTATAATGAAGGGAGATCAAAGGTATCCTTAAAATAGTGGGTACGCAGCAACGTGGATGCTGCTGCCTTTGCCAACACAACCCCACACATCGTTAGTTACCCACAAATGGCGAGACCTGGAGGAGCTACGATCCCTGTGAACGTCACACCTTGGCTCTGCTTAGTATTCATCGCTTGTTTTTAACTGCCTGCATACGATTGGGTCGTATGGGTTTGGTTTCTTGAGGCTGATTTTCTCTGTCCCTCTATTTTAGTGGAAGGGAGAGACTTCCCAAAATGTCTGATGCCATTTCGTTAGTCGGGTGGTTTCCTTCCACCGCATGGACAGAGGAAAAGACGGGGTTTGTGCAGCTCCTGGTGCATGTCTGAGGAGGCCAAAAGCCTACCTGGTTCACACCAACCTCTCACGTGTCTTTTGCCAGTGAGGGCCAAGCTAATCCAGATTTGAAGATACTTTTTCTCTGAGTATTTAAAACTAGGAAATTTGCACATGGATGTGTGGTTGCATTTGCTTAAAGTTTTAAGGCAGGCAAGTAAGAGTCACCAGTTATTTGTGCACATCACTGCCAAGGGCCTGCTTTATGTGGCATTTTACATAGTTCTAATGCAAAATCAGTCGGAAAGCTTTACAACAAGGCCAACTCCTTGAATGTTTGGCTACCTCGGGATGCTGAAGGCTGCAGCTTGGGGGTGATGCTGCCTGCAGCAAGCCCACCCAGCGTTTCACTCTTGCTGACCCCCACCTGTGCCATCAGCCTGGTGCGTGGCTGCTGAGTCAGAACAGCTGTGGCTGCACGTTTGTCCTCAGCAGGTTTGTCACCCCAGGGTCGCTGCGGTCATTTAGGCACCGCAGTACCCTGGCCAGCTTCCACTCCCATCCTCCCTTGGGACTGGAGAAAAAAAGACGTTCTGAATTTGTTAAATCCTTCTCCGTACCATACATGGAGGGAACCTAAATTCGGCTGGTCTGCCATGCATGGATGTGTGCTGCTGCTGAGGCTGCTGCCGTCCCTTTGCTCTGGTGCTACAGTGTGCAAACTGGGGAGGAATCCTGCAAGAAAGCCAGCACGTGTTAGGTTTTTTGAATGGTGTGCAAAGCTGAAAAGTCGCAGAGAAAACCCTGTGTTGTTGCAAAGGGGTTGGGAATCAAAGAGTGGCCAGTGGCAATGTGATCCCATCCTGCTCTTCTCTTTTTGCACGCCTTTTCTGTGAATCGGGCACAGATTTATTTCTTTGACATTTGGGTGAGCTCTCACTAAGGTTTCTGCTTGGGACCATAAGTCAGGGACTTGGCTTTCATTTGCTTCTGCCTTCTCCGTGTTATTGCTATGCAATGGATGGATTCTCTTGCCTGCAATCACTGCGAGAAAATATTTATATCGCTGGGTAACAGTACTGAAAAGCAATATTACATTTGCCATCACCTAAGTGCTGCAAGAGTGGAGCTGTTAGTAATGCATTAGGTAAAAGATGCTGCAGTACAGTGTCATCGTGGCTCTGATTTCCTTCCCTCTCTCTTATTTTGCTCTCCTTTGGTACTGGAATATGCTCATTATTCAGAGTTAGGTTTGATATCTCTGCAAGCTCAGAGATACTTTCAATATTTGCAACCCTGCAAGAGTAAAAGACTCAAAAAAAAATAATCCCTTCTACAAACAGGAAGATACAACCTTGTGTTTAAAGAGTGCAGCGGGGAGATTCTCCACAGGTCTGTTTTTCAATTAATTGCTTATAAATTAGTGGAGACTTTTATGTTTTTGTTGTTGTATGGAGGTCATGCCAGGGGAGAGGTCGAAGCTGGATGTTGTGTAGCAACCCAGTACAGTGCTTCATGGAGAGTAACATATATATGTGTGTGTGTCTATAAAAGATACAGCATTTGAGCAAGGTAGATGCCTTTCTTGAAGTCACGGGGAACCAAGACTAATTGAAAGAGGAAGTTTGCAAAGAATCCAAGATCTCTGCAGACAGCAGGCACTGCAAATCCAGCTTGTACCCAGACAATTCCAAAATCCCTGTTTGCTCAGCCCCTTTGCTCACCAAAGGCTCTCCCACCTACGAGCAGCTGGCCAAAGACAGCTTTTCAGCCTCAGAGACCTGGTAAATGTGAAAGAAAAGATGATGGCAATTCCGTGTCGCTTAAAAAGTGATGCGTATTCATGACTGGGGGGGTGCATGCATGAGTGTGTGTGTAAAACCTCTGCAAGCGTTAATTAGAGTTCATGAGAGATAAATGAAAAGTATCCTCATAAATGTGGAAGGAGCAATTAGGGAGGCTAGAGTGTATCTGCTATCGCAGCGGTTTATCAGCAATGCAGATTTCCAGCTAATAAGCAAAGAAAACACCAATTGTGGAGCAAACAAATGGAACAGAAAATCCCGCCTAGCTTTCTGTCCCCCGCTCTGTTTTCTGAATGAGTCAAGGAAATGAAAACTCGCAGAAAGCGTGTTTTATTCTCTCCAAACACCACTCGGTAGTCGGGTGCGAGAAGCCTGTAGGAAGGCAGAGATAAAAGGGGGACAGCCCGTGGCGATAAGGTGTCGTCATTCTTATCTGCCTCAAGATGGGCATGGATGGAGCTGGTGTAAAGCAGGTTGCAGACACTCGGGCTGCACGGCGTGCTGCTAGCATCCCTGCTGAGGTGGTTCTGCTGTGCCCCGTGCAACCAGGAGGTGAGATGGGGGTTCCCCTGGGAGCTGGGCTCCCCCCAGATTCAGGGGGCTCGCCCGGCTGCATCGTGCCTGCTCCCTCTGATAGCTTTTGCCTGGGCTCTGCTTCTGCGAGCAGGCAGCCCCTGCTTGCCCCCAAAGGCAGCTCTGCCAGTGCTGCACCGTGGTAATAAGGCACCGGGATGCCCACGAGCTCCGTCCCGAAGCAGTTCCCCCAGAGCCGAAGCCGCAAGCTCGCTGCCTGCCTGAGCCCACCCGGGATGCGCACGCAGCCAGCCAAGCCCTACGCTTGTATTTGCGTCTCCGAAAGGCTAATAAATATTTAATGGCTCTGCGAGATTGAGCGTTTGCATTCTTTCCCCATGTATCAACAGTTGCTCTGAGTTCTCGCTTGAGAAAGATGAAGTTACTTCTCCAGACTTGTGCCTCAGATGCTGGATAGCGAGCTAATTTTGCAAGCAAAAGCCCTTTTGTTTCTGAAAGCAAATGCTGATAGAAGAGCTGGTTTTTAGAAGAGAATGTTGGCCTGCTATTGATACTGGAAAGAGGCAAAAATATTCAAAACAGCTCTGGAAGTTAACCCTGGCAGCAGATCTTGTCCAGATGTTGCAGTCCTGTATACTTTAACTCCTTCTAGGCCCTAGGCAAAGCTGCTCTGCGAAGAAAGCACTCAGCACACGTAAGCTCTCATTTCACTTGCGCAAGGATTTGGCAGACTCCCTTGATTTTCTCTGCTCTCCAATTTTCAGAGCAAGGCGTTGGATTTGCTCGTTGTGAGACCCCGTTGCCACTTTTCTGTTTCCCCTGTTGGGAAAAGGTGTCTGCTATTCGTTGTGTACATGTGAGGGTGTAATTTCATTCCCATCGTCCTCGTTTATCCCTGAGTTGGGAATAACACAAACTTCACAGTGGTAGTGTGAGACTCTTCATTAATTAATGTGTGTAAAAGCTTGGGGATCCTTAGGATGAAAAGTGTTTTAAAAGATGCTGTTAATAATAAATATCAAGTAATGCACCTTGGTACCTCTTAGCAATTAATTGCTGCTATCGTTTCTGCCCAACTCTTCCCCGAATTAAAAGGCTTTGAGCAGGACTAGAACCGTGAGTGGAGTTGGGACCAATTAACGTGGAATCGGACGTCAGTGTGCGTATCCTTGATCCTCCTGTCATGGGAGCCTCAGGAAAATCTCCATGGATTTTAATGGTGCAGTGTCAGAATTCAGCCCCAGACGTGTCTGTGGGACTGCTGCTGAATAGCCTGCCTTCTCCTGCTTACTTGGTTGCTTGGTGATTAAGTTAAAAGCAAAACCATCCTAGTTTAATATTAACGTCAGTGGAATCATTGACTCTTTTTGCAAGTTAAATGTTACATGAAAATTTTTGTTATAAGCGAAGCGTAATTTATTATTTTTTTTCTGTTGATATTTGAATTTAATTAACTCTTTTGTTGGAAGGTTGATAGTTGGTGACCTGCTCTTTCTGCTTAACCTCGTCACTGGTGTGCAGAGCCTGGCTCATATGGAAAATCCAATAATTTGCTGCTCAGTCACCCAGCTCAAACTTTTATTAGATTTCAAGCGCACAGCACCTCTAAAAATGGAGGCTCTGAATATGTTTCCCAGGTAAATAAAGAGCTGCCAGAGAGAGGATACCAGATCTTTCAGAGATATCAGCTGTCCTTTGCTGGGACGCACACTGTTACTGCTATGAAAGGTGACACCACTGAAACCTGGCATGAGAGGGAGGGCAGAGCAACCGTGTTAATTAAGACCTTGCAAAATAACGAATACGAAAGTTGGTGCTCGGTAAGGGGCAAATTTACAGCAGAAGCCATGGTTTGGGTTGCAGAGGATGGACTGCGCTGCAGAAAGCGAGCGGTGGTGCCACTGGGGGGAGATGCTGAAGAAGAGCTGGATGGCTCCGTCCTGCACTCCCAGAGCAGCCCAGAGCCTAATTCCTTTTAATTTTCCTCTAATAACATAAGCATTTAACTGTCCCTTGTAAAAGGGGTCTGTTGCAAACCATCTTTAAACTTATCCCCGTTGACCTGAGAGTACGTGCAGCACTTTCTGGTTGCTGGAGGTGCTTTCTTTAAGCAAGACCACGCAGCAATCGAGCAAGATAAAATAACAAGTGATGGGGTCTGAGTGCTGAGCCTCTTTGTGCTGACACATCACCTGGTTTTTCGTCGTGGTCTTGCTGTTCGTATGTCTCTGATTTGGGAGGGTTTGGCTGGGGAAGGGGAGGCGGACTGGTGGTTGGTGCACTTAGCGTGATTTCTTGCTGCCGTTCCCTAATTTGCAAAAAGTAACGGGGGTCCTGTACAAGTGGCTGGTGATGTATGTGAGCCCGGTGGCCGTCTTTCTGGTTTCTTCTTAAAATAATACTTTTTTCCCTGCCTGTGAATTAGTGGTTAATGTTTATTTATGCATGAGAAATTTCCCCAGAAGTGGCTTTAGGGAAAGAGAATATATGTACTATGTGAAAGCCAAAAAAGTAAGGTTTTCTTTTTGAAATATCTTTCTAATCTCCATTCTTTCCTGCAATAGTTTAAAAAGACGTTTGCTCTAGGACTCTTATAATAGCCTAGCAGCTACGTTAACAGTTAGAAGCAAGCACATTTGTAAAAGGAACAAACACAGAGAGAGGTAGCCTGGGGGAAGTCAAGATCTCTTAATTTTCCAGCTTAAAAGAAAAGAAAGGTACAAACTGAATGCATCCCCCCTGAGCCAGGGAGTGCTGCCCCCTTTGAAATTTTGCTCCAGCTGACTTTAGGGTAGCTTCTGCTGTACTTTCAAGTGTGACCTTCCCTTTCTGGCTGCAGGCTGCCAGAGGCTGAGCATGCATCACCTCTGTTTGCTTGGTCTTTCTCCAAAGAGGAATTCAGAATCACCATATGATGTGAGTCTTACTTAATATTCCCCAATTGTTCCCTTTTCCCTTCCAAATGATGTCAGTCTCCATTATTTTTGGCGTAATGGTAATAAGAAGGTCTGTTTCTCTATTTCTCTTTTTCTCTCTTTTTCATGTTTTTAACAATCTTTGCTCATATAAGGATTTACGTTTTCCTTTTTTTCTTTTTCTTTTTTAGCTGTCTGGTTTAGTCTTACATTGCAAATGACCCAAATAAAATAACGAAAACTGTCCTAATCTATTACTCCCCAGTTTGTACATTATTAATAATGAAGGCAGTGTAATTAGGCTGCAGAATGCACAGTGAGCACAACATTAAGATGTCCTTAACTAACATCTGTGGCTGATGCTTGTCTTATATTGGCAAACACCGCCAAGATTTTACATGAAAACAGCATTCTCATCTGACATTGCTTTTACAGAGCACAGTAGCTTTATTTTTTACTAGCTGCCTGATTAAAAAAGGAAAAAAAAAAAGGCACAAAATTCATAGCTTCCTCTGCAGTGAATGCTTGGCTCTATTTAAGCCATGCTGAAGGTACAGATCCTGGTCTCGGCGTTGTTGGTGCTTTACTGAAAACTTCTCTTGTTAGGGAGCAGCGGGCAGAAACCCCTTTCCAAGAGGTGCTTCTGAGCACGTCTTGCCACCCCCTTTTCCATCCCTGGCAAACCTCCGTGGTCCCCATCACGGTGCTCAAACGCAGCTGTCTGCAAGGAACGACCTGTGACACCTCTCGTCCCTGGAACCACGGGCATCAAAGGTGTACCCGAGATGTTTCGGCTTGTTCCCAAGAAGCTGGCAGGAGATCTTGATGTTAAAGCTTGCTCAGTGCTGCAGGAACATCGCTGCTGATGTGCCCCATCGCTACCCTCTGTGACAGCTTTGAAAGCTGAAAGACCAAAAAGGGACCTTTGGAAGCAGAGGGACGTTTCCCAGGGCAGGTGTAGCAGCCTTGGCATCTTTGGTGAAGGCTGCAGTTCCAAAGCAAGCAGGTTCAGAGTTGTTTTGAACTCATCCAGATGAAATTCTTCAAACAGAAGCCAAGTCTGGGGAATATTTTCAAAACTCAGCCTCTCTGTGACTTCCTAAAGTAATTCTTTCGGTGTGCAAAGTTGCATTCACACAAATGGCATCCGGTCTGAAACAGGAGCTGAAGTGGTCCTCAGATTCTTCCCGTGTGGTTAAAAATATGATAAAGGAAGCAGTTCCCATGATTACAGACTTGTTAAAACCCCTATGAATAATGCACTTGAGTTGCTGGAAAAAAGCAGTGGCAGTGATGCTGTTACTCATCTGAATGCATGGAATTGAAGGCGTAATTATAATTTTTCCGCCGGTTGCGTCTGCCACGGCTGTGACACTGCTGGGTGTGTGCTGGACCAGACCCCCCCAGCTCCAGGCTCTCCGCTCCCTGGGCAGGATTCATCAGAGCTCTTTCTTTATTAATAGTTGGAGTGAAAAGGCTATCTGGAAAGTGCTCTGATATCTTCCTCTCCTAATTCTCCTCCTTGGTGAAGGAGCCCTAAGTCAAAGTAATGGCTGCTCTGTAGGCATTCACTTCCCCAGGCTTTCTTTTGCCAGGTTCACTCTCTGCCACGCTGCTGTCCCAGTAAAGCTGGGAAAAAGCTGCAGGAAAAGCCAAATTCCTCCTGACTGCTTGGTTTAAACTTGGAAACAAAGGCTTCAGAGCTTCGTTGCAATCAGTAGCCACTGTCCTTGCAGCCAAACCGTGGACCTGCTCTGCCAGCAGTGCCCCGTGGTCAGTTCCTTGCCAAACCCTCCAGACACACCTGGATCTTTTGTCTGGACTGGAGAGGAGGAGTGAGATCTCACTGCACAGAGCACAGGTGGCCAAACATTGCTGTGTGCTGCCGGAACAACAAGCGGGCTTTGGTAGCAGGTACTGCAACAGAGGCTTTGTATATGTGCACAGCTCAAATGAGAACCGAAGAAGGGATTTTTAAAAAGGGATTAAAGGGGTTTTAAAATAATGTTTACAGCGAAATGTTGCATGGGATAACTATGCTCTCCTCACTTATCTTGTTGATGCAACCCTCGCTGTCAAATCCAAAATTATTAGCAGACCCAAATCTCACTGCTGCGCTTACATTACTCATATGATAGGTGATGACTCTGCACAAACAAGAAAAGAAGCCAGTCCTACAGCTATATTAATGTAGCCGCTCCGCTGAAAACACAGGAAAAATGCAATGTTTGCAAAAGGGGGCAGGGGGATTGATAGTACAAGGGATTTTGTTGTGGCACATTTGAGAGTAGTGCACACAATGGAGAGTGAATAAAGACCTTATAAAAATACTTGGCAGCAACTCCTTTAAATCTTTCAAGGTATGAGTTTCTTATTTTAGTTGATTTACTGGTCTGACAAAGAAGTAATCATCATTAATCAAAATAACTCACTCCTACTCTGGATCTGAAAGCTGAAGTTAGATGAAGGTCATGGAAAAGAGATGATAAACTAGCTTGGGGCGTTTAATGGTTTGAGTTTATTAGGGAGTCCATTCTAGAGGGGAAACAGGTTTTGCAAATGCTGATTATTTTTTAAATGGATTTTTTTTTAAAAAAAAAGTAAGGTTCACATCTACAGCAGATGCACAGACGTGATGTTCTTAAATATGCATGAAGGGGTGATTTCCTGACCGGTTTTAGTAGGAACAGCTACCGTATTGGAAAGCACTTTGTGTTCTCCTGGAGGCAGAGAGGAAAGTAGCGATTTGGATAAGACGTTCAGGAGCTGAGGAGCGGTAGGGTTCTGCAGGTGCCAAACCGCATTTTTTGAGGCAACTTGAGCAATTATGACAGTGACACTTCTGAGAATCTCTCTTGTGCGTAAATGAAGTTTCTGTCTTGTGCAGAAGTCTGTTTCTGTTTAGGTAGGAGCCTTGCCTTGTCTTTCAGTGGTGCAGTTTCATTGCTGCTTTCCGTGCCCTGCTCGGGTTGCTCCAGTCCACGCCGCGTCCTGCCGAGGAGGACCCCGGTAGGCACCTTACTGAGCAGTTTGCGGGGGGCTGAGCCCCAGAGAAGAAGCTGAACAGGCAGTAGCCCGAGAAACCTTCCAAATGCTCATGCTGACGGCTCTTAGTGAGTTCCTTGTTTTGCCTTGAAAGGCGCTGTGATAGCTAAAATATTACTGGTATCCAGTGTGGAGGTAAGAGGGTAATACCTAAATTCACCCAAAAGCAATTGCCTGGAGCAGTGAGGGCTGCCAGTGCCTGCAGATAACATCAGTCCACGTTTTGGTACCAGAGTTGTCAGTAGCTGTTTTGCCAGCAGCATTTACTGTTAAGAAACTAACTTGAGAGCTGCGTACTGCGCTGGGGTAACATAAAGTGTGACTTTAGCTGTGATGAAGGGACGATACGTCCCTCAGAAATTTTATTTAAAGCCAACCACTTTGTGATTGATGAGGTTTGTTTTCTGTTCTCTGTTCTTCCTCCCCCATGGACACATCTGATGGGTCCACACCTTTTCATTTAAAAGCTTCCATGAGGTATTTGAAATTTCTGAAGAATACGTGTATACATTTTTTGCTTGCATAACCAGTGACACGGACACTCCCGGGGTCTGCAAGCACTCACGGAAAACAAACTGCAGATCAGCTCCCAAATCCTGGGGACCAGGCCAACATTATGAAAGCTGTAAGTTATAATATAAATAGCACACACCTATCTCAGCTCATGAATTAAGTTATATTTCCAAGAGATCTCTTGCGGCAGCCTACTAAAATAATATATTATGTGCTCAGAGGCAGCGTTTGCCTTATGCACTGGAAGGGGGATAATTAAAGGCTTCTCAAGTCCCCAGCGTGCCAGCAGCTGCGGGGCCGTGCGGGCAGCAGCTCCAGGACTACACGTGTCCCTCCCGCAAGGATAGAGCCCATTACACAGCACTTGTGGGGAATAAACCTGGAGGGCGAACAGCTTCTCTGCTCAGGATAAATACGTAGAAGTAATCCACTGGGAATCACGCAAAGAAGTGGTAGCAGGTGGCAGCACTTCTTGTCGCCCTTCAGAATTTATGTTTAGAGGCAAAATGGAGGGGAGGAGCCAATTAGTGGGATTACTGAGCTTCAAGAGGCAGGTGCTGGCATTCCAGCTAGGAAACTGCTGCTTCCTATTCGATGAGGTGCAGGTGCTTTGTATACAACACAGGCTTTGGCCACCAAGTTTGGTTAATTGCAGAAGCAGAGGACAAAAAGAAGTAAGACCTGATGGTGTCTTGCTTCTCAATGAGCGGAGGACCCATCGGACAGCGTTAAAGCTTGATAAAAATGGAATTGTCAGGAGTGAGCAATTGTGTGTGTTCAGTGTGGCAGCCATGAAGGTGATGTGTCCTATGCAGTGGGCAACGGGGAGATGCTGAGAGCTTGTGCACTATAGTTCTGCTGTGTAAGCGATAAAACAGCAAAAGGGCCTTGGCTTTGAGCAGAGTAATAGAATTGTAGACATACGTTCCTATGTAAAATGTAGGAAAACGAACAGCTGAGAACAAACCCGTGGGTTAGCACCAGGCCAAGAGGCTGAACTAGAAATCCTTTAGCTCGTCTGGCTGCAGCTCTTGCTCGATCCCAGCTGCCTTTCCCTGGCTGCGAAGCAGATGTCTTCCCAGGCAGGGTGCTGGGAGCGAGACCCAGCCAGCACTTGGGAGGGCAGGGGAGGCGCGGAGCCTGGCTCCTGCAGGATGAGCGGGTTCTGCAGAATTCAGCAGCAAGCTGTCCTGCACGGGGAAGGAGTGCCCTTGATGGAGGTGCAAAGCAATGGTTCATGCGGCTTGGTCACAGGTTACAGCCAGAAAACCTTTGCCACGGGGAAGAGGCAGAACGGTGGAAAGGAGCCACGCACGGCGAGGGGAATTTCTGGGAAAATAAGGATGCTGCGTGCCTGGCTTGCCTCCGGCCGTGCACGCTCTGCGAGGGATGGCAAACGGAGCCAGCGCTGGCCAGGACCCGAACGTCAGTTTTCAATTACTCTGGGATCAATACAAAGTGAAACAGGGAAATAACTTCTCTGAACTATATTTTGGGGCATTCAGGCCATGTTTCTGGTTAGCGAGGTGGCAGCGCTGAACATTTTGGAGTTTCTCTGCTGTTAGTACTGGCTGGGTGCTGCAGTTACCCATCTGCTTGGCTGCGTCCTGTGTTCCGGTGTGTAAAAGTCTGGTGGCTTTCAGTTCTGCAAAGGATGCTCTGCAGCAAGCAGCCTTCTTCTGAGAAAGCAGAGCTCCTGCGGCCTAAGTAAGTGCCTCAAATGTATTAACGGGATTGTTTCTGGCTATTTTAAGATGTGGTTGCTTAGAACAAAGGGAAAATAGAACTGGTGGTCAAATGTGGTTCCAATATAGAAATAGTTGAGTTTCCTGGCATGTTGCTGGAGCAAATCTGAAGTCAATAGTTTTGAAAAGGTTGTAGTATTTGTAAGAGATGGCGTTTTGGAGATAAGAGACTGAATGGTTACGGTGTATAGATACATGTTTTTTTAATAGAAACATTTTTTCACGCTAGCATTTACATACAGACGTACAGATGTTGAAGACCCAAGTCCAGACTTTGAAGGCTGACACAGGCAACTCACAGCGAAGGCAGGTTTTGTTAGAAGCTGTACGTGAGCTTGGAAGAAAAGGCAGCAAGGAAGAGAGAAGGGCTTCTGAAGTGAAGGCAGATCTCTGGAGCTTTGGATGAGCTTCGAAAATGGGTGGACGCTTGGGCTCGTTATCATTAGACAGTGACTCGAGTTATTAAAGGTGAACAGATTGCAGGCACTGAAAAAGGCTGCATTTGTCCAGCCCCTTGACTTTCTGTGGTTTCTAAACAGCGCTGGTAACTGGGAGCAGATGACAAAGTCCCTGAGCAGAAGGATGGCTCAGTAAAAAGCTGCACGACAAAGAAGCCTCCTGGGTACATCAAGGCCGATAACAAGGGTTTTAAACAATGCCTCGCTCTGTAGGTGTCACAAAAAAGAGGGCAGCCAGAAGGCAGTCGTGTTTCTGGCACAGGCTGGTTGCGAAGCACTTGGTGGTATTACAGTTCTCCATCGCCTCAGGCAAAGGAGGTTAACTACGATGCCTAGGATAGAAATCTCAGTGCTGCGCTCTTTGTAAAAATGAGAGATCTAAGCAATGCATTTTAAAACCAAATCCCCAAACCAGGGAACAGCTGGAGGTACTTGTGAATGAGCCAGGTTGAGGAACTGGCAGGAAAGTTTTTGAGAGTTTCAGAGCCTCTCGTAAGGAGCTGAACCGAGAGCTGAATCTGAAACGAAAAAGCCCAGAGAGCAGCCAAAGTGGTGAAAGAGCCATAATTATCTTCTAACAAAGCAATTAAAATCTGACAAGCAAAGGCAGTCTTGGGCTGCGGAGTGAAGTTGATGGAAGTGGACGGGGCTCCAAGTGTGAGTTTCACAGCGAATCCAAAATACGTGGGGGAACAAAGCGCCTGAAGCCAAAACCTGGGTGACATTCAGGGTGAGTTACAACCCATGGAGCTTCGCTAAACTATGAGCACCTCCCAAAATACCCAGGGAAATAAGGAATGGTCTCCTACCTGGGTCTTCCACTGGGCGCTTCATGATTTTCCCTTCTAGGGTCTCCAGTGGCCCAAACTGATTTAGCTAAAGACTATTTTTTTGTATTTTATTTTTTTCCCAGTACCCTGGCCTTGCTTGCACTTTGGGATAGGAGAAGAGCAGGAAAGCCATTCTGCCATTTGCTATGGCTTAATTAAGCCTTGGTAAAGAAAAGTAGTTTTATTTTGCTCTTGTCTCTCAGATGTGAGAAGAACAATATACATGTGTGTGCCTGGCTGCTTTTCCTCTATGGCTGAGCCCTACCAACTGGCTAAGGTGCGAAAACCAAAAAAAACAGACCCACGTACGGCCCGTCGGCCACATCTAACATGGCACCGTGTGTGAGCTCCACGTTTTCTCACGTTTGATAAATCTGGCGCGGTTCCTCGCAGATCTGGATGAACCGTACGTGCAGGTTGACTGCACAAATGAATTTAATCATTTGCACAAAATCCATTTTGCTTCTCCACAGAGTAACGATGCTGATTTTATTATTATTTTTCTTTGCTTTAGCCGACAAAGTGTATCTCGTTGGTTTTTGAATAATTAATGCTATGGAATTCGGCTTTGATCCAGCAACATGCCAGGAAATGCTGGGCTATCCAATCTACTGCAAAACAGCGTTTTCTAGTGCATTATTTTTAATCCAGTGCTGTAATGTGGAGAGCCCTGCAGTGCATTGGCTAATGCGGCTTCTTCTGTCTCTTCATCACAGCGGTTGCCTTGTCCCTAACCTGTGCGAGCTACAAATCCCATTAGCTTAAAAGCAACATCATCCTGCTTGCAAACTCCGACCTGTTTTTGGCTATTAGATATCTATATATTGTCAGCTTATAATTGGGGTGCTTTAAAACCTGCTGGAGCAGCAGAACACCGTCAGGTGGGAAAGTTGTACACGCTTGGCGCCATGGGTTTCGCCAGGCAGCTTCCCATTTAGATCGCTGACTGCTCAGATCTCTGCAGGAAAGGTCATGAGAGCTGAGCAGGACTTACCTGGGAACTGACCACAAGGGAAATCCTGCCTTTATTTTCCAGAGGAGGGAATATTAATAATGATACCACGCTCCTCTGACTGTCTGGGGATATAGCAAACAGGGAACACAGTCAATAATGTAATCAAATTGATCAATATAATCCATAACATAATCAACCCCCCCCCCCTTTTCCCTGCTGTTTGTTGTATGTAGTGTCAAGAGCAATGAACAGCTCGTTATCGAATAAATGGACATATTTTGCTCTTTGTTTCCTATAGAGCAGTTAGGTGGTGAACTTTTCTAGCTTACCACCCTTTGACACAAGGAAAATAAATTTGGCTTAGCACCTTAACAGTTAATTTTTAAAGACATCGCTCATTAGAGCAACTTAAAGAAAATCCAAATCAAATGAGCTAAATAAGAATGGGGTCTCTTCTGCGGATTTATAGGTGGCAAACTAAAATATCAGAGGGTCATGTATTCATCTGTCAATGTATAATGTAATTAGACAAGATAATTGGGCGAACTAAGCTTTTACTGAGGGCTGAAAAATGTATTAACTTTACTTCATTAGCTTTGATAGCAGTGCACTGTCGTTGGAGATGGGTGTGAGCTGCAAAACTGAGTCTGGATTTAGATTCAAAGCAAGAAATTTTCCAGTGAGGAGCATGCATCCAAGCAGGTTTCAGAATGTCCTAGGCTCAGCTTACAGGAGAAACAGGATCCTAAGTTTGTCTTCTTGGTTGAGGAAGGTTCAATAACTGAAACGGCAGGGGCAGTTGTGAATATGAGCCTGGGAATGGCTCCTAATTCAATCAACACTTTGCAAAAATCCCAGTGAAGTAAATAATCTGTTCACTTCCATAGCAGCTTTCACTGTGGTGAAAACCTGGGCTCTACTTCTACCTCTTCTACCTTTTTTTTTTTTTTTCTTCTCTAAGAAGGGTTATGAAAACCATCTAGAGATCTCATACAGGGCCCCAAGAAGCAGGAAGACATGGAGACTGGGGCACTTGTTTTGTGTCCTTTCTTCTGCATGTTTAACAGCCCATCCCAATGCTTGTATTCCTTGCATGTGTTCATGGCTTTACGTATTCCCTGCTCTCATTTTTCATAGCTGGCATGTTTCAGGTATTAAATGTGAAATGGTGGTCACAGACCATGTAGGAAAAAAGCAAAAGTGAAGTCAGCAGGAAGGTTTAGAATTGCCACTGAAATAAAAAGCATGCTGCAGTACTCAACGATGAAATATTAAATGATGTCGTGGCAATTGTGTTAAACTAAAATAAGCCAGCACATTTAATTTACGCTACCCAAGCTTTCTGTTCACCACGAACTGGAAGTTCTGTGGTAGTAATCAGCCAGCTATATTCAGAGGAAATTGTTGCTTTATGGTTTAAAGTAGAAAGACTCTTAGATAACCACATATTGCCTCCAGCAGGACCATTCTTTAGCACGTTCTGTGTCTGGAGAAGGGAGCAAATAGCAAAAAAATTAAGGGAGAAATTGAAGAGCAATGGCCTTGAACTGATGTAGGTCCCTAATTCAGCGAAGCACTCAAGCGCATGTTTAACTTCTAATCTCTGTCAGCTTTGATGAAGGGGTTGTGAACCCAAAAGCTTTTCCACTTTTTTTCCAGTTATACCAGCTGGCCTAATGACAGATATCACTGCAGCCTAAAGCTTAGCTTCTTATATCTGCAGACCATCACCTCAAACAACATTGCTCCTGCCTTAGGCCATGCAACCTGCCAAGACACATTGATTATTGATGCTTATTGCTTACTGAAGAGCCAGCACAGGCTCTTCTTGGACCTGATTTCCAGCATCAGGAGTGAGATTGTCTGGGGTCCTTTTTGCTGAAGTAACGTAAACACCGTGTTTTAATGTTCTAGCTGAGGACAGAGAAGAGTTATTTCTCATAGCCGTGGGCTTCCAAGTTAATCAAACAACGGTGTGCATCATCGTAGCGGGTTTGTTACTGCAATTTAAGCACCACGTAGGAACAGCCACCAATGACGGGAAGAATGAGCCATTGGTATGAGCCTGAATTCCCTCAAGGCTTAGCATTTAAGGTAATTATTGCACTTCTCCTTCATGTTTCATGTTTGGGAAGCTCTTGGATAATTACGAAGTTCAGAAGGAAAAGCACATGAATAGAAAATTTGTGTTTTTTCGAAATGGCTTTAAAGGTGGCTTTTTGTCTGGCGTGAGCCGTTCTATTAAGCTAATAGACAAGAAGGCAGCCTGGTCACTCATAAATACGGCCTGAGCCATTTACAGCCCCTGTGTAAGCTAATACAACGAGCAAATGAAGGGATGTCGTGCCTCAGCCGTGCTGAGCTGGTGTGGTGTGGCAGCAGACCATGCCCATGTAAAGCACCGGAGAGATGGCACCGCTTAGGGGAATGAGGATGGAAACACAGCCCCATTCCTATGGAAAACCTGGCAGCAGGGTGTCAACGGTAAGAAGGATGGCAGATAAACCAGGGGGATGAAAACCAAGCGTGTCCATAAAGTCCCATCACTGACTCTAGCTGCAGAGGGGGAAGTGTCAGGCTCCATCCCAGCCAAGCACGTGGCTCTGGGAGAGCTTTCAGTGCCTGAGGACATCAGTGGCAACTGGTGGGGTTAACAAAGCATTTGTACCCCGTGCTTTGGGACACCTGTCATTATAGATTATGCTTTGGATAACCCTGAGCACTGCCACCAACACGCATTTCCAACACTCAGGTATCGTGAGCTGTTCCTGATTTCTCCCTGAGAGTGCAGGAGGTTTTGGAAACCACTGCTTTGGTAAAGCTCTCCAATAGGAGCTGGATGATGACGTGTGGTGCTGTGAAACCTAGAATTTGAACATGCCAGGTTAATAAACACCAGCAAGTTGCTATAACTCAGAAACTTAAGGCCTTAATTTTCACAGTTGGGCTGCTAGATCTAATTAAGGCTGGTGGTGCAATTCGCTGGTTGGAGAGTAACTGCCTTGTTTAATTTATCAGTGGCTTTTGCTAACTTTGTTTATAAAAAGTGCCTGCCATATTTTTTTGGTAGAAAAGACAACCCCTGACAAACTGGATAATGCGCAGGGGAGCAGGGGCTGAGCACTGTGGTCTGGCCAGAACTGGAAACCAAGGCAGGAGCTTGTCTGGGGCTCTTTAGCAACAGCAAAGTCTGAGTTTCTCCCTAACAAACCTCTGTTTAGGGTCGGAGAGCCAATGTACCCAACCTGTTCAATCCTACAAGCAGGAGCTGTGTGTTAGCTCCTGTATGTCAGCTCCTGGTTGTTCATCCCTTGTTCCCAGAAAATTTAAATTATCGTGTGTTGGGAACTTGAAGGCCTTTGTTTGCTAGGATCCCGTGACACCATGTGGGGAAGAGCCCCTCCTGATCTCCTCACACAGCTGTCTGAGCAGCCTTGCAGATTTCTGCCATCTGTCATACGTGGGGTGACCCACAGGTTCTTTTGTAGCCCCTCAGTTGGAGGAGCAAGGTCAGTAGCAGCAGAAAAGCTGGCAGGTTTGAAAAGCCAGGCTATGGGGAGGATTTTCTGGTGACGCAGGGATGTGTGGCTCTCAGCACAATGCCAGAGGTTTGCTCCATGTGAGGGACTTTGTGCTGCGCACAGCGCTGCGGAGCACCTGGAGCTGCACCCACGGCCTTCACGCATTGCAGGGAGTTTGCTGGATCTCAAAGAGATACAACTAAAGTCCACAGCGGGTTGTTCACTTTTATAGATAGGAATATTGTTAAGTAGAATTGGTACTTCGCTGTTATCTCGGGTATTTCTCTGATGTATTTGCAGGCCATTGCATCAAATCCCGTGGGCAGGTTACTGACAGCTGGGTGCAGATGGCTGCAGTTGTCAGAGGGTGAGAGAGGTGGCCTTCTGCAACGCTGTTCCCCCAGAAGAAATATAGGGTGTACAGGCAGTGTAAATGGACTCCAACACTCCTGTGTAGCGCTCGTTAACTATAAAAATTTCCAGAACAGCTTTTATTTGACATTATCAGCTTTTCTAATCACCTCCCCTATTAGGAGATCACCTGGGAGAAGAAAATGACACTAAAGAAAACTGGCCTGAGCTGGTCGGTTAGGTTACAGAGCTGCTCCAATTCAGGAGGTAGATATCATCTCTCTTACCTTCCTCTCTGCAGAGTTATGTTCACAATAAACCTGTTCTTTTTAGCCTTCAGGTAATCAAATACCTGCTGCTAAGTAAGTCCCCTGCATTCTGAGCCTGACCTCTCCGTGCGTGCCAACTGCCTGCTTTTAGCTGGCCGATGGTTAGTTCCTCATACCAGGGTTAGGGCTGGGCAGCCCCTATTTCTGCAGAAATAGGTTCGACACTGCGCTCAGCCCGCCTTCGGTCAGCCACGATCACTGTGCTGCACGCACACAGATCGCTTTGGTATAAGCTGCACCAGAACAAGAGCCCTGCAAAGGGACCAGGAACCCCTGGCTTTGCCAGGAACACCGTGCCACGTTGTCATTTAGCTAAAAACCCCGTTGCACGGTGAGAAGTTTGAGCTGCAGAGTTGCAGTCGCTGCCCTGCTGTTGCCAGTGGGACCTGTCCCCGTCCGGATGGGTTGGGGAGGTTGGGGCTCCTCTCCTGCATCCCTCCGGTCGTGCTCCCTTGTCAAGCAGTCCCCTGCTTGGCTGAAGTTTGGCCGTGCATATGCTTCAGGGACTCATTGCGCTGGATTTCCCTTCGATGGTAGACCTCTAGGTCCTCGTTTTTACCCAAGGAGCTAAATATTGGGCTTCTGCTGTCTGAGCACCCACTGCTCCAGGGGCAGTCAGTGGGGAGCCGCGCGTACCGCACGTTTTGGAGCCCATTCAGCTTTGATTTGCATCTGGTATCTAGGGCAAACCCCGAGAAGTGTTGTGTTTCTTCCAGTCTCGCTGATGTCTGTGATTTTATCCGAAAGTCTCCTGGTATTTGGTGTGGGTTTTTTTTCCTTAATGTTCCAGCTTTCGCTGTCAATTGATTGTGTCAGGAGTGAATCATTTAGTTAAAAATAAAAGCCCGTGTCCCCTGAAACACTGAGCAGCAGCTGAAAAACACAAAAGCTTGGAGGAAGAGGGAAGAAGAATCTCAAGAAAGCGGAGCTTTTGATTGCGAAGCTTTCCCCTAGCCGAAAAGCGGAGGCAGAGCAGGCAGTGCCAAGCAGCTCTGGAGGTGGGTGGGGGTTGTGTAGGGGTTTCTGGATGGTTCCTCGTAGTTCGGAAAGGCCGGATGGCTGGGTTTTGCAATAGGTGAATGAGAAAAATGTGGGGTTTGTAAAAGGTAAATGAGGTTTCAGCAAGGAAGTAAGGAACTGGGAGAGTTCCCCTGGGTGCACGCTGGGAGCACGGGGCCAGCCCTGCAGCAGTGCTGTCTCCACGTGAGTTTGTTCCTTTGCCAAATCTCTGTAGCAAAAGCCTTAAAATGAAGAAATGCAGAACATCTGAATGAGCTTGAGTGTTTTTCTGTGGGAAGCACTGAGCTGCCTCCCCAGGTGGGAGTATGCTGCGAAATGACGCAAAGGTAACCAGGGCAAGCAGGGTGCAAGAAGCTCCTTCGGAGCATTTTGTAGCACTGGTGCGCGACAGAAACCTCTACTGCGCGCAACAAAAACCTCTACTTTGTCACCCTGTGCAGACCCGGTGAGCATTACGTATTTTGCAAGGGGTATGTAAGCCAGAGTTAGTAGTGTTCAAGGGCTCTGCTGTTCCCATGCAGTCTATTTGTTTGGATGCTTCCAGTGAGAACCCATGAACTCAGTGAAAGTAAACGAGGCTAAAAAAGTCAAAAGTCACGTTACCAATTTCCTCCATCTTCCTTAAGCCAGCTGAAATGCTAAGACTCAAGCATCTCATTATGTAAATGTAAGAGATGATTCTGAAATTAACTGGCTTCATTGCTTGGACAGCTCTTTAAAGCCAAAACAAACGTTTCTGTTCAACTCTTTGCACTTTCAAAATAGTGGGTGAAGACATGATTTGGGCAGAATTATGCATTTGTCTCCCCTTTCCTTCAATTGAACTGAGAATCTGTTTTCCATCCCTCTTGTTTGAAAAAAAACCCCCCTCCAAGTGTATGGTAGCTTGTGCATGGTGGTTTAGCTCCACTGACTTAATTCCGAATTGCAGGAAACCAGGGACGTGCTGTTTCATCCCGGGCTGGATGTTACAGCAGGGCCGGTGTGTCCGAGGAGACGCTGCTGTGTCTGATCTCATCCTGCCTCTCTTCATCCCAGGCAGGTTTTTTTCGATGGATGCCAGGAATGGTAAATGGCAGGTAGCAGGGCTCTGCTTTGCTCCTTTAATCATTCCTTCCAAAATTGGTGATTATAACTCATTAAAAGCAACAGATTTCTTATTAATGACCGTTTTGTGCCAGCACTTGGGGCTTCACCGTTGCTTTTGCAGACCCAACTTGGCCATGGACCTCTCCGGGAGGAAGCCACCGCCGTAGCCTGTCCTGGAGTTTGCCCCTCACCTGGTGCTTTAAGGACTCTTAAATTCTGAGAAGTGTTTCATTTAGAAACTGTTCTCTAAGTTTATGTATTTAATGTATTTCTTGTCCTTTTTTTATTTGCATGGCTAATGGCGCTAGCACGGAAGATTTTATCCCTACGCGTTTTATCTGCTGCTGATGCCAGCTCTGCACAGACTCACGCTCTGCCCGTGGTTTCCCCGTGGCTTTGGGTGCCGGGTGCTTTCCCTCGGCAATTTTCTGGAAGGGAACGTGGTGGGGAGCTCCTGGCGGGGAGCTGCGGATAGGTAAGGTCAGAGGCAGGCTGGCTGGGAGGGATGAAGAGGTTGCAGTAATAATTTGTTTGATCAGAAGCGCCTTCCCACCTACAAGCAGTTAACGTGCGCTGGTCCCTGAGCCACAAAAGCTTGTAACTGACTTGTTTATCTACTGCTTTTCGGGATGTTTTCATTCTCTGCGTAACGCTCACATCCTTTTTGCTTAATCCTCCTGCTTTTGTGTGCCTAAAAGCTTGTGGCAGTGGCTCTGCTGAAAAATTTTTAAAAATAAATTCTGAGATTCAGGGGCTTGTTTTCCCTGAAGCCCAGCAGCATCCACTTTGGGGCTTCATTTCTTTTTTCCAAACAAGGTTGCCTAGTAAGTCATGCTTTCATCCTTCTAGCAGCACACGATTAAAAACCAGGGGCGTTTAAGGGGTGCAGCAAGAAGTCAGGGTGCATCATGGCTTTGCATTTCCCTGCCGCTTTCTTCCAGCTAGGAGTTTTCCACCACGCTTTGTACTCTCTGAAGGGAAAATCCATCAAACTGTGCAAGACGAGGGGAAAGATCGGAGCTGGGTGTCGCAAGCCTTTTTGTCAAGCTGCACCCTCTGGAAATGAAGACTAGGAAAAAAAATGTTTTTTCAAGTCTGATGTGAACTGATTAAATACTGCAAAATCACCTTAATGCTATTCTAATATTTTATTTAACATTTATTTATTTATTTATTTTAAATTTCTTAATCCCTTCTAAACATTATAATGAATGCCCAGACCAGAAGCCTGCATAGCTGTAAGATCAGAATCTAACTGGGGCAAAATGGGATGAAACAGGCAGTTTAATAAAATCAGTTGAATTTTTCCGTGCTCAGTTACAATAAGCAGGTCATGAAAAAATGAGCCCCTGTGTTTTCCTAACTCTCAAACTCATATGAGACGTACCAAAATAACCTATTCCCCAAGCTGAAAACAGAAAAGTAGGCAACATTTATTATTTTTGCATTTTTCCCCATGTTGCATTGCTTACATCACCAGACCCACACTAGCTGTACTCTCCCGGTTACCGAGGAGGATACATAAAAATTTGCTAAATACATTTTGTTGCCAAAACATTTCTAAGCAAAGTTTAATTGTGCACATTCTGTTGCTAATTCCTCTTGTAAATATTGTGTGATATGTTTATTTTTTTTTTAGTGTGAGCAGCTGTAATGGTCTGGGAGACAGCTCTAATGAACAGATGTGTGTGTCAGAAAAAAAAAACCACAACAAACTATTATCTGTCTCTTTTTTTTTTCCACCCAAACTTGCTATTTTTTGGCAATTCACATTTTAAGATGCAATTTTGCTATACACCAAGGGTAAAACAGGGGCCTTCAGAAGTGTAAATTTTCTTCTTTGTCTTTAGACTGCTTGATGGTCCCATGGTGCATCACTTGACCGTGGGCAAAACTTTTACATTTTCCTCTCCCTTTTTTACCCACCCGTAAAATGAAAACCTGGGAATTTTCTGTTCCAACTGAGTTTCCTAATGTTTCCTTTTGGTCTGCAAGAAGCTCGTATAAAATACATGCGGCAAAGTTGGCTGTAATTCAGTGGAAAATGAGGTGTAGCTAATGCATACAGAGTTTCCAGAACCCTAAACAGTTTACATTAACATAACGTATGTAAGGAAACATAATAAGGAAGGAATTTGGCATCTCTGAACTACATGTCTTTATTTGACTGTGGTCTAATTCTGGCTTCACCTGAATAATAGAAGCTTTTCTTGTGCTGCAGCAGAGGCAGGATTTGCTCTTTTTGTTCGCTGGTGCTCGTAGCCATCATTCCCTAGGAGGTGTCTGGGAGCATGGCAGGGCTGTGCAGCTCTCAGAAGCAGCCACTGGATCCCTCCGTCTTCCCTGGGATGCTGGGATCCTTTCCCAGTCTGCTCCCCTTACAGAAATAAACCCTGCTTGTTGGTGGACGTCTTGTACACCACCATTTCTTGATGCTGGTTTTCCTGTGAGAAGAAAAGGAGAAGATTTAAATCAGTTTGTCATTGTTTGGGTGATTTTTTTTCTCAAAGCCACCTTTGTAGAAGTGAATACCGCGGGATTTTCACTCCTCTCCTTCGACTGCTCTTTCTCAAGCAGATACATGCCTATGCATATATGGGTGTGTATTTATATATATATATATATATATATATATATATATATATATATGTAATAAATGCTCTTATCACTTTGGGGGTGTATTTCTCCATCCCCAGTCTGAATTTCACTTTTTCTGTCTCTTGCCTTTGTTCCTAGCTCTGTCCCCGTTCCTCAGCTGCTCCTTGCCCCCACCTCATTGTCACTGACATGCTGCATTTCGGCACGTCCTTCCTCTCATCCGCCCATCGGTCACCTTGCTGTGCTGTATGTCTTCGGGATCTTTTTCAGCCTTGGTTGTAATGGAGCGTCCCAGTAACAGGTCGTTTGGGTGGCTATTCTCCCCTCTGAGGTGAAGGTGAGATTATTCGAGGGTCATTTAGGAGCAGCATGATGTCCCCCCCAACCTGCAACGGGAACCTGTTATTATGCAGCTTGAAAACCCACTGGCAGCTCCTGCACATACCTCATGCTGCAAACTCATATCTTATTTATTGTCCACCATTTAAATTAAGTCACATTTAGTGTGGCTCCAAGGCATCCTTTCCCTCTTGAATCTCTGTTTCCAATTATTTTCCCCCAGATGTCATTAGCTTGTATTTGCCAGGTTGCATCTCATTTTGTTTTCTGTCTTTTTGGTTAATAACAAAAACATGAGGGGTCACTTTGAGGCGGTGGAACTAATGGGCAATCATGAATATTAGGGAAGCTTGAAAAATTATTAGGGTGATGAAATCTTTCTCATGCTACATGCTAATGAAATCCCAGCATGTGGCTGTTTCTGGTATAAACCCGTTGCTAGACTGATTGAAATATCATTGTGCATGCTTTCTTCTAAATATATATATTCTAAATATATATGCGTTTATCTCCATGAAATTGGAGCTCCTTATTCTTCTTGCTGTGATCTCTCATGTGAAAGATATTAGGTGGATGTCTGTAAAATCTTACAAAGTGGCTGTTCCTTAACACTTTGTGCATCTTCTGGAGGGATAGTCTTGGGGAGCCAGCCGAGCACTCGGGTGCTCGGGACGTTACACCTACAGCTATGCAGTGCAGGGTGGGACTTAGTGGCCCGCTCATCTACAAGAAGCTGGGCAGAAAGGATTTTTTTTAATTTATTTTTTTGCTAATCAGGGAAGTGCACTCCTTGGAGTTGCAATGAGGCAAGCCTGGCGAGATCGGCCCCAAGCAGGGGAAGACGTGTCCTCCTTGTGGTGCGCCTCGCTGTTAAACCCCAGTGTCTTGACCCCACTGCTCTGCTTCTGCACGTTTCTCCGAGAAATGCTGCTTTTAGCCAGAGCGACCGGTTCTCAGGTATTTATAAGATGTGCTGTTTGCTTCTCACTCTTCATAGCCTTATTAAAACGTGAATTATTTCCTTACTTTTCCTATTGCCAGGACACACTTGTAAGGTGAGCAAAGCCTTACTGGCATGGCTTACAAAGGTAGCGTGCTGCAGGAACCCAAGCAAACATTTGGTACAGTTTTCTGCAATCACTCTGTTTTGTAGTCACCGAACATAACTGAGGCTGTTTTGTGGCAGTTAGGTGCAGTTGCCTGGTCTGAACTCCATACCTCCAATTTTTTCTCCCTTTTATTGCATGGGCTAACAGGAAAAAAGACCAGCATGAGCACAGCTGCTTGACCTGTAACCATCCCTGTTCTTTTTAATCTCACCAACAAGTGTGATAAAGATTGCATCCCTTTTATTTTGGCCAAGCCAGTTCATTTCCTCCTTAGTGCTCCAAAAACTTTAATTATTTGCAGGGAGAAGGTGCCTGTAGATGAGTGAGGATTGCATTGCTTGGAAGGAAAATACACTGAGGAGCAGAAATTGGCTCAGCTGCATGAAGTCCCAGTCTGGGCTGGGACCGAAGTAAACATCTGTAGCTGAATAACTGCATTAATGCAGAGAACACATAATAAAAAGTGCGGATTGTGTGCTGGCATTTTTTTTTGATTCAGTACAAGCAAAATTCTCTCCCCAGAATGAATGGCAGCTATTCATGTCAGTGAGAGGAGAGAGAAGGAGTCGGGACAATTTTACTAACCTTTAATAAGGCTCTCAATCTATTTATAAATCGCCATCAAAGTGTGGCTACACATTCAGCAAGTCAGCAAAATAAAGACAGATGGCAATAGTTTAGCTCAAGCACTCTTTTTTTTTTTTTCCCTTTAATGCAGTAAAACCGTTAGGGCTTTTGTCGCTGTTTTGGCTTCGGTTAGAGGCCAGTGCGTGACGGCGCTGCAGCGAGGAGCCTCTCTGCTGGGAGGGCTGGGGGATGCTCCTGCCCTTTCAGCAAAACCCAGAGGTTGCAGTAACCCCTCCGTGCTGCTGCCGGTTGGGTCTGGTGCTGGCCTGACCCCCCCGTTTTTCTCCTTTAGCTGGCAATGGCAGCCTGCAATCGCACCGTATCGTTGCAGCTCGCCCTGGGCGGCCTGACCCTGCCTTCTCCCAAGGACTTTGGTCTTTTTGGGGGGCCTGCAGGGGGCTGGCAGGGCTTGGAGGCGGTGGTGTCTGCTTTGTCATCCCCTGTCCCCGTGTAGATCTCCACCGAGCGCTGGGCTTCGTGCCCATCTCCTCGTCTGTCTCGCAGGCACTCGGGCCTCCGAATTTCTGCAGTTTCTGTAAAATCCCAACAGAGCAGATCGCTCTTCTAATGGCACCCAGGCAGCGAAGCGGAGGGTTGACTTTGACGCGGCACCTGCCTTTCACCTACTTTTTAGTGGCTTTTGATCAAAATCGATGCTTTCTGGAAAGAACTTTGATCTTTTCTTGCCTATCTGTGAGGGACAGATGTGTAATAACAGAGAGTAAATGTTTGGTTACTAAAAAGTGGAAAAGATGCCTTTAAAATTCATTTCCTGTAATAGCATAAAGGGTATCCCGACAGTCCCTCCAAGCATCTTAATTTGAGGTGCATCTGCTCTCGCTATTGCGAGTATTTTCAGTTAATTATTAATTGCAGTAGGGATTTCTTCTCAGTCTCAACGTTGTTGCAAAGTGCCTTAACATCATGTCAGCAGAGTTAGACATCGCTGGAGCTTGTCTGGGGCTGCGTCCCACGTGCCCTGCTGTCTGTGAGACCACGTTTTGAGCGAGGAGGGTGCCGAAGCACCCCGCAGCCTTGGACCTTGTGGCTGTGTTTAACCTTTGTCACCCATTCCCTGGGCGCACAGGGGTGACGTATGATGTCCCCTGCTGTCCTTGCATGCCCCCAGCATGGCAGCAGGCATGTGCACACGTGTGTAAGTCAAATTAGCATGGTACAGAGCTTTCTGCCTACCCGATTCCTGGTCTCCATAAGGCTGAGATCTGTTTTCCGGACTGCAGACGATTTACGTGGTTTGGTAGAAGTGGTTTTACAACATTGCAGCAGTCTGCAAGGTCTGAAGTTCGCTTTGTTAACAAGGGCAACACAGATCTCTGAGCTTCCGTACCACTTTAAATAATCAATAAAATACTGCTAAAAAAAAAAAAAAAGGCGCTAACAAAACAAACAACAACACGTATGAAGTGTGTCTGCTCAAAATCAGACTTTGGCCCGATAAAATCCCCGTTTTGTCCACGTGCAATGGCTAGATGGAGGTGGTGTGACCGTGCAGGGTGGTTCCCAGTGGCTGGGGTGGGAGGCGGCGCTGCAGCAGCAGGTCGCCGTCAGCACTCTGCACGTCGATGGGAACCTTTTGTTCCCGAGTTCCTATAAATAGGTGCCGGGTTTTTGTGGCACACCGAGCTAGCTTCTCAGAAATCATCAGGTGGGATGTCTGGCCCTTGCTCTGTCTCCGCCAGGCACAACCATCAATTTTGGCCCTAAAAGCTGCTGATCGTGCACGTCACTACGCTGCAGTTTACTGGATCCGAAGACCTCATGCTTATTTAATCTTTTTCTGTTTCCACATTCTCTATGGAGCAAAAGATGAGACTGGTACGCTACTAACTCCGTACACCAAAACCTCCTTGGGTGGAAGGAGAGGCTGCTATACCTTCAGCAGACCCTTCCTGAGTCTCTTGATGCTGGTGGGAACTGTCAGGGTGTAGTTTGATGTACTGCGGGGTAATTTGCAAGGAGAGCTTTCTGCTTAGCTGTTGAGATAATATTCTCTGGAATTATATTCCGGGAGGTTCCTACTGATTTTTCACATCACATTAAGCTAACCTCTTTGGCTTTGTGGCATGCGTGTCTTGCAAATGTGCTCCCTTCATAAAAGCTTCAGAAATGCTCTGAATCCCCAGACTGCAAGGGTTGCAGCAAGGAACAAATTCATGCTATGTTGTCATAACAACAAACAATGATTTGAAATGCAGATTTTTCATCTTTACTCTTTATTTGTGATTGAAAGCTGTGGAAAATGGGGGATTTGCTGTACTGAGATTTTGCCTGTTAGAATAAGAACGTGATAATGGGAGTTGGTAGGATGCCCAAGGGATGAAGAGTACAATTTATGAAGCATCTAAGCCAAGAATTATGTATGTTTATGGGGTTGCCCATCCAGCTATTTCCATCGAGCCTGTAAGACTGGTGTCACCGCAGCAGAAGCTCTCAGATCTCTGGAACAAACAAATGTGACTTCTTGTACCGTGGTTAAAGCACGAGCCTCCAACCTGCTGTGCTCGGTAAATGCCCACCTGGAGTCGTGCCTGTCCTCTCCTGCCATTGCAAACCTATGGGATGCTCCAGAGCAAACCCTCCCTGGGGAAGAAAAGCATTTTTCCTGTGGCCTGGTGCATGCCTGGTGCGGTCCCCAGGTCCTAGAGAAAATCCCATTGCCATGGGGAGTCCTAGGGGGTGATTCCCACCACTCGTCCTCCCCAGGGAATGTGGTTTCTAGCATTTTCTCTGTTGATCCTGCAGGATTGTAACAAGCACCAAGATTTGGGGAACTGCATTCAGACTGAAGAGTTTGGTTTTCAAGAACAATGCTTAGTTTTGCTCTTTCCACCTCTCGGTTTGCTCCGTACGTGTGGAGGTGAACAAAGTGCCGAGTTAAAGGCAAAGGGAGAGGAGGGTTAATGGAGCAGAAGTGTTTCAGGGAAAGTTTATGCAGTGCCAAACCAATGGTTGTGTAAACAACAGCTAACATAGAAAACCTGGGTGGCAAGACAACATCATTTTGTACAAGGGTGCTCCAAATCGCATCCCAGTGATGCAATTTGCTTTTACAACGTGCTTTTGCAATATGGAAAACAACCTGCACTGTCACCAAAACATGAATGCTGGGTGTTCAGGATCAAAAAAAATGTGATCTTCGCCCCGTGAATGGGCAGATAAATAATGGAAGAGCAGGGGAAGGTTTCTCTCCTCTCGTTATCCAAGCAGGCAGTTGGCATCATAAACACGTCTGCTCGTTATTTTGCTTTGCTGAGCAGCCCTTCTTCCTCAAGTGGATGAATCACTTTTCCCTAAATTATCCTCTCACCAAACGACAGCATTATAACTGGCCTTTGTTTATGAGTTGTCCTGTCCAGGACCCCGCAGCAATGCCATATTGTTGTCTCCACATTTCAAGGCTGGATCGGGTTGGACGGACTCCACTGTGCTATGAAGAGCGGTGCTGCAGGGCCGCATCCTGATACGGCATCCAGCAAAAGTCCAGTTTCCCCAAGGAGAGATTCAATGGTGAATTTAGAAACATGTTAGCGCAGCCTTGCCTTGCCCAGGTAACTTTCAGCCCATTCTGCTGGTGATGCTAGCAGTCCCCATGGAGGTATTGTCCGCTTTAATTTCTGCTGGGGTGGCTCCTGTCCATCCCACCGAAAAGTGGGCATCGTAGGGACAATAGAGGGCTCAGGGATGCTCTCACCAGAAGCTTGCAGGTTCAGTGGGCAGGACTGAGAACGAGGGCAGAGGAATAGAAGGGGATGCACCCTTGTTTTACGTGCAGGAGAAATTACCCGTACAAGGGTTTGGAGCGCAGGGGGTCCGGGGCAGAGCTGGTGAAACTCGGCTGCTCTGGTCCCCAGCCACTGTCTGTCCCTTTTAATATTTTATACTTAGATAATGGGAAATCTCATTCTCCACGTGAACTCTCATCTGTTGTTGTTAGCCTTTTGGGCTTGATTCACTCTCCCTTTGTTACTCTTCATGTTTCGTGATACCTCAAATGCCAGAAACCTTATTTTCGCTGATAGGATTTGTGATTTCCTTAGTCATCCATATCTGTCTTAGCTCTTTTCTTGTACCAATATTTCTGAGAAGCCGACTCATTTCCTGAGCTTTCAAGAAGGGCCTTTTCTTTTCCTTTTTATTTCTAATCCTCATTTCCTTTTTCTGTCTCTGACTATCCTACCTCTGCTCCCTCTCCGATGCTTTTCCTCTTACACCTCACTTTTCTCAGCTTGCCTGGGTAAAATCTAGCAAGTTTGATTTTTGTAAAGGAATAACCGTAAATAAAGTGAATATGCTCGATATGTCAACACAGGCGAGATTCGTTGTGAGCAGTGTAAATATTCTTGAGATCTGAGAGCCCTTGAAACAAATCTTTTCACCATTTGGAAAAGGAGGAGCTGATCAAGCGTGCCCGTCTCTGCGGAGCGCTGGCCAGGCAGGCAGGCACATCAGCAGCCTGCCGTCACTCTCAGACGTGTGCTGCTGGCATCACCTATAGAAACAGCTGTTAGACAAAAAAAAAAAAAAAAAAAAAAGACCAGAAGCAAATCTCAGCTCCAATTATTTCTAGTGACAGGTGCAATCTCCAAAGCTGCAGAGATTTCTGCTTGTTTCAGATAACGCCCTCCGCGCTGGATGCCTTCCTCAGAGCCTCTTTCAATTTTGCTTTCCCGGAGAGCCGTGGGATGGCTGGGTGGCTGTGGGCAGGTGCTGGGGGTCCTGCGGCTGCTTTTCCTCCCCTGCAATGCACTTTGTTTGCAACATAAGAATATGAATTATGTACTTTCACCTCCCTTTTCTTATTTAAAAATAATTCTGGAGTAAATAATTCCTATTTAATGATAATTCGCTGGTTAGGATATCTCACTGCTATGGCTGCTGCAGCAAGGGCAATGGCTTCATACAACAGATTCGTTTGCTAAATCGTACCATGCATTTTATCCCTTGCAGTGGAATTCATTCCCTTCTCCCTCCCCTGTAGGGTCACAGTTTTCAGCCTCTCTCTTGCCCATCTTTCTTACCAACTACCAAGGCAACACATTCTTAATATTTCAGCAACATCTATTTCTGCTGTCAGCAATCTGATCTCGCCGTATTTTCTGAGGCCCCTTGTGTCTCTTTCAATGATCCTTTCTTTGTATTCCACACTTGGAAAAAAAAAAAGTTGTTTGTCTTACCCACCAGCGCAATTTCCATTTTCTTTCCCGTGCTGTTCTCCTCCCCGTGCTCCCTTCACCCCATACGTGGTTCGCTTCTGCCTCAGCCAGGCCAGGGGCTCCTCTCTCCGTGTTGATTATTTCTGCACCTCCCTGTTCCTGCTCCCTGCTCTGTGATGTATTTATTTATCGCTTGACAGCTCGCAGCAATTCCAGGGCACGCAACTATTTTTCTCAGGCTGTTTTCTCCCCTTTGATGGCCTCGGTTGCTTTCCTCAGCCATCCTCAGCCCAAAGCTGTTGCCATTTACCGCCCATGAGGAGCAAATTGCACACCTTGACTAATGGCAGGGGCGTTTCGTTTGCTTTACACGAGCTGGCGATGCGGTCGGCGGTCCGTGAGCACGCACCGTGCTGGGTTAACTAACGCACCCCAGGGAGAGGTGGACATTTCTGGAACAGGCACAAAATGGGTATGGATGGACAAGACTGATCAGACACGGATGAATTAAAGCGTGCCGGGTTTAGGGTTACAAAATACCTACGCTGCACTTACTGAGCAGGTTGCGTTTGCAGACAGGCCTCCATCCAGCCATAAATTTGTATTCATAAAGGGAAATGTCTCGTCCTCCTCGTGAATAAGACATGCAAGCTACCGCAGCCCTTCTTTGAAGGCTTAAACAGCGCGTGGCACAAACAGTGCCCTCTGCAATGTTACTCCATCTGCACGAGGGGCGTTCTCCAGCCGAATAAATCAACAGAAAATCCCAACGCAGACAACACAGATCGAGACGTTTTTACTCGTGTTAGCAGATCAAAGCGAATACTAGGCTTCCCATTAAGGTTTGTTTTAAAATGAACACGTGCATTAAAACCCTTCCTGCTTTGTTTACAAGAAGGGTGCTAAATCACGTCATCCTAAATCACGTCCCGCTTCGTACGGCTATGAGCAGAGAGGCAGGGCTTTTATGTCCGGGCACGTGCTCCTCCAGCACAGCTGGGGTGGGACCAGGGGGTGGCAGGAAAGCTGCTGGGCTGTCACCGGCCCTGTTAGCATGGGGCACGCTGCACCAGCACTGCAGCGCTGGGGCCACTTGGTTTTCTCTTTAATCATTTCGGCGTTCTGTCTTCCTGCCTGGCCACGTGGATGAGAGCAATAACGACAGGGAAATTGAGTTATTTTCCTCCTAAGTGTGGGGATGAGGAGGAGCGGCTCAGCCAGCTCAGGTCACCCCGGCTCTGCGAGGGCTGCGAGCACCGGCATGCCGGCAGCCGAGCGTGCGCGTCCTGTACAGCAGCACATTTCTCCCAAACCAGGAACACTTGCTCAGGAAAAAGAACAGCCAAGTCCCTGAGACTCACAGCACTGGCAGGCCATGCCCCGAGGCCTGAAGTGTCTTCGTAAAGGCCAGAGAATCGGGTTTATGTTCCAGGGTTTTTCATAAGAGCCTGAGGGCTCTCCTCT
Source organism: Anser cygnoides (assembly GCF_040182565.1). NCBI lineage: Eukaryota > Metazoa > Chordata > Aves > Anseriformes > Anatidae > Anser > Anser cygnoides. Next base: position 2,473,225 of record NC_089895.1, on the reverse strand, counting down.
TGCTGTGGTTTATCGAGTTCTCATGCATAAGATCGATTAAATTTGGTTACATGCAGCTTCTTGAGCTCCTGTTTTATTGCTTCTGGGTGGAGGGGAGCTGTCAGATTGAAGTGTTCTTGTTCTGGTGCAGACCTGGAAGCTGTGGAAGGTCATTCTCACCTGAAGCTTCCTGACCAACTTAACAGCTATGAAAAGTTAATTTACTCTAACGAACTCTGGATAAAGACTCAGGTTGCTTCTGTGCTTTGTCAGGGTGAATCTGTGCCTCTTGGGTTTCATCAGCTTCTGGCCAACACCATGCTCGATATTTTAAAAGACCTTGAAAGAAGAGGGTTCATAGGATGAGGACAAGGAGCTGTGGGGCACCTAAGCCATACGAAGGGCCTTGTGATGGAGAGCCTAGAAGACATGCAAGCCCTCCAAAGAGCTTATTAAGGGTAAAAACATGCACTGCTATTTTACTTGAACACAGCCTTGTAGCTGCTGGGATGGTTTTGCACGGGAAGTATTTTAATTAATTCCTGGGGTAATAGGTTGGGTGGTGGTGTTGTCTTGGAGGGGGACAGCCTGGAGGGGCTCCCACCTCACCATGTGGGCAGCTGGCTTTCAGTTAAGAAATCGGGCTTGAAAAACTGGCTTTTTCCTGCTGAGTTCCAGGAACGTATCAGCATTTTGGTGCTCTGTGCTCCAAGCAGGATTAGTGCTGGATTTACTGCCTGGGATGTGTTTGATCATGGCTTGAGGAGCACCATGGCATGTGGCAGCTGTTCCTGGCTGCAAGGGATCCCGAAACTGATTTTCTTTGTCTAGCTCTTAATAGTCCATCTTCCAGTGTTTTGCCCTTTTCCAGTAATCAAGCGGTCTGCCTGGAGCTCCTTTAAAATTTGTGGAAGAGTCCAGGTTAGTCGCTCTTAAAACTGGTGGCTTTTAATAGGGGAAGCAGCAGAAGCGTGCATTTCCTCACGCCAACCAAGCACGGCGTTTGGAGAGGCAACCCACGGCGGGGAGATAAGGCAGCTGGCCCAGAAAGCACTCAAGTCCTTCAGATTTTCCCTTGAAGCGATGTGGAGAGCCATCCGCCGGGATCAGAGCCTGGCTTTCCACCTCTGGAACAGCCACCACGGATAATCCCAGCCACATCAAAACCCACGAGCAGAGCCTCAATTCTCCCAGGTGCTTGGTGCCCCGTGGCTAAGCTGCTTTTGTGCACTACCTGCCCTCCCAACGCCTTGCTACGCGCCCCGTGCTGAACAGGTGGCATCGCACTGGCAAGGAGAGCACACGAAGCGTTTCCTAATCCATTTCCAGCAGCGTCAGAAATCGCTAAGAGCCACTTCACAGCGAGCTGTGAGGAGAATTTTTAATTCTGCCTCTTTGCAGCACAGGATATTTTTGGCCTCTTTGGCTCTATTATGATGCTAAGTAGTCTAAAAATGTCTTTTTTCCCTGTTTCCGTGACTTTAGATCAAATACGGCGTGTCATCTCTTTGCCAGCAGATCGTGAACGGGGTATGAAGTCCTGATGGCATGTGCAGCAGCAGAGTTGCCCGCAGTTGTCTGAGCGGTGAGGAGCGTCTCTGGCAGGGTCAGTAGGTCTTTGGTTTATGCAGTTCAAACAATTTGCTCATCTTTTAAAACTCCCATGGGTGTTTTCCTCCAGCCAGGGAGAAAATCCTCTTTCTAGGTGCTCTCAGGTGCAGCTGAGCCGCTAACAAAGTTGTTTGCAATGAACGTGGTTCGCACACGGCTTGGAGGTGAAGGGCGCGGGGTGCTCGTGCCGCTCGCTTGCGTATCGCCATCAACCAGCCCAGGAGTGTCAATTTTTGTCGGTAATTTTGGCAGCATCGCAGTTATTTTTAATCAGCTATTAAAGACTTGGTGGTTGGTTGCCAAACCCCTGTTTAGTTTCAATGGAGCAATTTGCTCTTCTGCTTCCCATTGCGCCTGCATCCATTGCACGACAGTATCCGAAGCGTTGAGGCAGGGCTGTGCAGCCCGGCTGAGGACCCCGATGCTGCCAGGCACATCCCAACATCCACGTACACGTCTACACTGGCACGGCGTTCTGCAAATCTTTGGTGAGCATCGTGTTTTGGCACCTGCTGAAGATGAAGCTCGTGCAGGCAGCAGGGAGACAACAAAGGGCAGAGAACATTTCCTCCTTGGATTTCAGTGCCCTCCTGGCTCCTCATGAAGGTGGTCTCCCCACCAGCTGTGCCGGCAAAATGAGGTGCAGAAGCTTCCACATTGCCACAGGTACTCTGCTTCCTCTGCAGGGGTGCAGAAAACTTGGGGCTGGTGGATGCATCCTGAAATCCCTGCAGCCCTGAGCTGCTGCTGGGAAAACTGCCGTGTCGTTTTTGTTTTAACTTGATGGGTTTTCGTAGTATATTGTTATAGCAACCATTAATCATTTTGCAGCCTTTACGTCTCCTTGATGGGGAGGACAAAAGATATGCAAAAGGGCTCATAAAGGGAAAATATAAGTCAGTTTGAGACAAAATTCCCCCTGCTCCCAGAAGATGCCACAGCAAAATGGATTGTCACAGCCAAAGCAAGTGAAAACTACTCGGCTGGTGGTGCTGGAGTATTTTTTCCTGCCTTGCCATCAGAGCAATAGTACACAGTTACATTAAAAAGCAAGGTCTGGACCCCACGCAGGGGGTCAAGAAATACAAAAGTAATACTCAGTAGCATTTGGATTCATGCACCATTGTCCTTTTAATGTGATTGAGCAGACGGGCTTGGTAGCTGCAAATCAGAAATCCTTCGGCAGAGCAGCATGCCCTCACGTAGGAGTGGCAGTGGGGGAATCCAGATTTTTGGAATCTGTTCCCAGCTCTGTTGCTGGGAATCTCATCCTGCTGAAAAGCCCCTTTGGCTCTCACCTGCACGTCGGCTCTTAAATTCCCTGAAAAGATGTTTTCTCTAACAGCACCTTTGGAAATAGCTGGGCTTCTATAGCAACTTCTCCCTGGTGAGTTCATGGCACTGAAAGTGCGTTAATGAATACAGCCACCTGCAACCTGTCTGCTTCTGCGTGCAAGCCGGAGCCTGAGGAGCGCTCAAACCAGAGCTGCTGGGCAGGGGGACCTGCAACGGGTGTGGGGACAGGGTGGGAAACTGCTCGCATCCCAGCAGGGTGCTCGAGCCCCTCATTTTCCTCCTGGAGAAGCGCATCTTCTCTCCTGATTCGAATTTCAGATCACGCCCGTGGCCTTGACACCGAAAGAATATGAGTATGAATATGCATCGTCCTCTCACCACGCTTTGCTGCCCTCCCCAGCCTTCTACAAGGAGGCACCGTGCCCCGGAGGAGGTGGCACAGGGCAGCTGAGCCTTCCTGAAGGTGCTCCAGGGTCCCTTCGGTCAGGTCAGCAGTCTGCAAGCACAGGGTGAGGCACAGTGGGACATCTGCGGCCAGAAGAAACCTTTGCCTGCAAGGGAAACCTGCCCCAACCCTCCTGGGCGAGGTGAGGACACCGAGTCCGTGGGTAGCCTGCTCCAGTCATCCATTTAAAGTGTGCAACAAGTCAGCGCTAACGAGGACTGAAGCTTCAGCTCAGAGCACATCCCAGCAGCTGGTCGCACAGTGCCTCATTAGCTTTAACGCTAAAAACTTCTGCGAGAGTTGGTGCTAACAGCTTGCTGGTATATCTGCTCATCTAAGGAGGCTGCAGCCCAGGAGAAGTTCAGACGTTCAGATCCTGCAGGAAGAGGTTTACAAAACGGGATGAGGCGATCCAAGCTGCGAAAATTCAATCCTCAGTCCTTCAGACATCCGTCCTCTCTTATTTCCCCCTGCTCCTTGTTTCAGCCTTGTTGGAGGCCTCCTATCCCCAGTTTGTAAAGTATTGGCACCGGTGACCTGCCTGATATTACAGTTAACGATGCATCTTCTCGATACTGTAAAACACAGAACTCGTTCCTGAGGCTTGGAGGCAGGCTACCAGCAATTTCAATCAAGCCCCTCATGGTAATTTTCCTGAAGTCCGCCCAGCCAGCAGGTGAGATCTGCTTGCAGCTGGAAACCATGGGAATGTGCTGCAGCTGCTCCCTGGGAGATGGGCAGAAAAAGGCTTTGCTATAAAAGCAGAGGAGCCGGGGTGCTTTTGGGACTGTGTTGTAATGTAGGCAACACCTCCTGGAGGTCCCTGCTCAGCTCTGGTGTTTGTGCAGCTCGTGCCTCATCTGAGGTATGTTGGAATCCTTGTGTTTTTGAGGCCCAGCCCTGATTTTTCATATTGGTGTTGCTTCGTTAAGCAAAATGACTGCAGTTTTCCTGTCTGGCTGAAAGCTTTATTTCTTTCAGTAAAACAAAAAAAAATGAAGCCCTGTTTCTGTGATCCTGAGCTATTTGGCAGCAGGTTGGATATCACTGTATTCACAGGAGATGTTATTACCAGAAATACAAGCAGGTTATTATTACTCATGCTCAGCCTGGCTTTTGATGGGTCTCTCCAGGATCTACGTCTATTCACCATTTATTTTCATTAATGATTTGGGTGATATAACAGATGATACTGTTACAAAGCTTGCAAATGATAGAGGGTGGAAGAGGCTGCGAGCACTCTGGAAGGCAGGACAGCAGCTCAGATGCAACTTGGCTAATTGCACTGCTGCTCTGCGCAGGCTGGAATTCAGGATAAAGGGTAGCAGAGCCTTCCTCCTAGGAAGGACAGATCAGAGCTGTGAAATGGGGAATAGTAAACTTGGCAGAAGCATGTGCTACAAGTATTTAGGGTCTGTCACGGATCACAATAAAAAGTATGGCTCAGCAATGCGATGTGGTTGCTAGGAGAAAAAGCAAATACCCTTCTCAGAGAGCAAGAGTGCTCTGTGGGAAGTCACTGCTCAGTGGTGTTCGTCACGGGATGCATCAGGGCTGAGTTTTAGGGGAAAATCCGCTGACCGTCAGGATGGTGGGACCCAGGCGTGGTACCTCTGGAGGCTGTAGGGCCCTTGGGTGGTACAGCTGGTGGTAGGTCCCCCTGCCTCAGGGCAGGAGGTGGCACTGGCACCTGAGACCTCCCTGCTCCTCGTGTCATGGTGCCACCGATGCAGCTGGCTCATGGCGCAGCAGTAAACATGCTTGCGCCGCTAGTATTTACAGCGGGGTGTCCAGATAAAAGCAGGTATTTATGTGCTTGCAATAAGCTGAGATCTTTATCTGTGCAACTGCTCCTGTTTTGCCTGTGTAGAAAGGTTTGGCATTCTCAAGCCTTTAAATATTTTATTCAGAAAATAAACCTTGAGTTCTTCATGTCTGAGCTAAACAAAATCCTAAATTGCTTCAGAGTGTTGGAGTTATGCTGCCTCAAGAAAGTGTCTTTAAGGGAAACCAGCCTGAGCTTTGCTTGGGCAAAGTTAAGCCTTGACTTTCTTCCCCACTGTCAAAATTAGAACCAGCTTATATTTATTAGTGATAAAACAAAATCAGAGCTTCTTCCACATTTCCGCAGTAAAGGATAGCCTGGTTGTAACAGCTACATCTCTATTAAACTCAGATATAAGTAACCTAGGTTTTTCAGAACCAAATCTCTCTTAGTCCTTGTTCTAATGCTTGCTCTTTTCTGGATGTCTGACTGCATCATGCAAGCATTAAGTAGGAACCGTCAGGTGAGAGCAATGGGAGTCAGATGGTCACTTGCAAGGGCTGGGGGGGAGAAGGAAAGATAGTTATAGAGTCAGAAAACAAATCCACTGGAACGTCCCATTGCCAAGTTGCCTGTGAGTTATTTATGAAATAATAGTGCTTCTCTTGGGTATCGTAATTTCTCATTTTTGTTCCTTAGCTTCTGCTCACTGTAGTGAAACATCTCAGGCAAGTGGAAAGATGCAATCTTGGCTGAAAGCAGGAGAGATGGCAGGGAGGAGAGGGACAGCTTCCCTTCCCTTGGCTAGGGCAGCAGCCAGGGCTAAGGACTAGTGCCAGAGCCCTGTATGGGGACGTGTGGTGTGAAAACTCGTCCTGCTTGTGCTAATGCTGGGCACGCAGGCAGCACTGAGCAGATCTCCGCTGCTGGGCTTCAAATTGAGGTTTGCAGATGCCTGGGAGCTTTGGGGCTCCTTTATGGGGTCTTTAGGATATGAGTAAGAAGGACGTGGAGCTTAGGGACATGGTTTAGTGGTGGATGTGGCAGCATTAGGTGATGGTTGGACTTGATGATCTTAAGGGTCTTTTCTGACCTCTGATTCTGTGATGCTGATGGAGAATTGCTGAGATCCACAAATTGAAAAATGGTTGCAAACTTTTGTTTTAAACTCCAAATATACATTCTTATTTTTTTTTTTTTACATTTAACTGCATTGCTGGTGCATGAAAACACCGATTTCATTTGGTGGGCAGTGGGCTAGTGCTTCTCTAAGCTTAAAATAACTTTTAATTTATTTCCTAGTTTTAGCCTGTTAGAGGTCTTATTTTGTTAGGGCAGGGGTGACCTTGGATTTTTTTCCCCTATCATTGGCGAAGTTGTTCTTTGTTAGGTTTCCACTGGAATAAGACAGTGTCTGATTCTGTAACAGTTTCCTTTTCAATGAACTACTGGCAGAGATCCTTGTGAAGGCTTTCTTTTGAATACATTCTTGGCAAAGCTCTAGGTAATGAGATTTCCACTGAATAAGCTGTTAGCAGAGCATCTTTTAACTCAGTTCAGAGTTTGAGACAAGCCCTGAGCGTTGCAGGGTCCACAGTTGGGTCTGTGGTTGTGGCATGGGGCAAGGAGCCTGGTGGCTGCCCCTGCTGTGGCTGCAGAATGGGTGCATCAGCACTTGTCCACCTGGACTCTGCTGAAGCACAGGCAGGGCTCGTAAAATCCCCAAAAGTCTTCAAAATGTTTTATGAGGTGCAGTGACAAGACTATTGAGGACAAACATTTCTGTCCCTGTGAGCTGAAATCAGCTCCAGGTTTCCTATTCACCAAGGTGAAGAGGGGTGATCTTGAGCATGGCATTTTCAGGTAACCTCTGTCACGTCTTTAGAACTCGTATTCCTCCTGCCTGTGCTTCTGGAGATTCTCCATCTTACTCCTTCCTTTAATTATTGGGAAAAAAAAATTGTAGCAAGTGTCCAGGCATTGTAAGCAACATGTTCCTCGTTCCCCTCCTAGCTGTCATGTCCTTGTTATTCCAGCTTTCCATCTGAGCTTGGGATTATGAGTGGCAGGCTTTCATGCTACAAACCTTTACAATGGGATTAAGCGGATAAGGACAAGCAGAAAATGATTAGTGCTCTCCTGGGAGCCTTTAATGGCTTTTTAGAGGCCCTTGCAGAAGAAACATCTACCGAGCTGTGTTGTGCAGGAAGAAGCTTGCGCTTCCTTTAGCACTGATTTTAGAGAGGCTGCAGCTCTTTGGGTAATAAGTATTGATTCCTCAGAGATCTTGTGAGAATTGTCAAGTGAATAGACTTAATCAGAAGTGGGATTCTGGCTGTAGAGCAGAAATTACATAGAAAATCACACATTTCATTAACTTTTTTTTTTTTTGATGAAGTGAGGCAAAGTGAGAAGTCCCCGCTCCCCTCCCTCCCAGTCCTGCTGCCCTGCAGGACCAAAAGCAGCATCCTGCATGCACACAGTGCCTTTTTGTGAGAAAACGCCCTCAAATCCTTCACATGAGGTCCTGTGCGCTTTTCCGACCATGCCGAGACAACCCAGGGGCTGCAGGGGCTCCCTGAAGGGAAGCTACCCTTGTTGTGCTCCTGGGTGGTGGTGGTTCCTGGTGGACGACAGGTTGGCCAGCAGTGTGCCCTGGTGGCCAAGAAGGCCAACGGGATCCTGGCGGGCATTAAAAGGAGCGTGGCCAGCAGGTCAAGGGAGGTGATCCTCCCCCTCTACTCTGCCCTGGTCAGGCCTCACCTGGAGCACTGTGTCCAGTTCTGGGCTCCCTGGCACAAAAAAGACAGGGATCTCCTGGAAAGAGGCCAGCGGAGGGCCACAAAGATGGTACGGGGCCTGGAGCATCTCCCCTGTGAGGAGAGGCTGAGAGACCTGGGGCTGTTCAGCTTGGAGAAAAGAAGACTGAGGGGGGATCTTATCAATGTTTATAAATACCTGAAGCGTGGCAGACAGAGGGACGTGGCCAACCTCTTTTCAGTGTCTGTGGGGACAGGACAGGGGGCAGTGGCCACAAAATGGAGCCCAGGAAGTTCCGCCCCAACATGCGAAAGAACTTCTTCCCGGTGAGGGTGACGGAGCGCTGGGACAGGCTGCCCAGGGAGGTTGTGGGGTCTCCTTCTCTGGAGATATTCAAGGCCCGTCTGGACGCCTCCCTGGGCAGCCTGCTCTAGGGAACCTGCTTTGGCAGTGGGCTGGACCCGATGATCCCTGGAGGCCCCTTCCAACCCCTACAGTTCTGTGGTTCTGTCTCATGCGGGCTGTGCAATCCTGTCCATGCTGTGTCCTGCTCAGATTTAACATATTTGTGGGGCATGGCAGAAAGCTGGGTCGACTTGAGTTACTGCCCTGCTGGCTGGGCAGACAGGAATTACTGCTGCTGTGGGCCAGAAGGGAATGGTCGGCCCTTGCTCCCCATCCCGGTTACTTCATGTGGCAAACTGTGACTTGATTTTATTTATTTTTCCCCTTCTCCCATTGGTTTGACATAGCTACCATGATGGCAAGGACTTCCTGAAGCACAGCTGACAAAAGTGAGAGGCTTAAAGTTTGTGGCTCTCCCTCGATGCTGCCCTTCGGGAGCAGCAAAAGCAATGGGATGAAACAGTGCCCTGCGAAGGGCTGAGGAGGAGGCAGCAGTGAGGGCGAACCCAAGGTGACGTGGGGCTGGGCAAGGCTTCCCTCTGCTCCCGGCCATGCTCCTCTGACAGGCATGTGCAACCCTCTGCTCCCAGCCACTTGCATCTCCCCAGCAAGTGCTGCAGACAGCAAAACCTCCAAAGCAGTGCCATATTCAGCAGGCTTGTTTTGCGTGTTTTAAATAGCTGCTACAGGGAGCTGCAGTCACTTCTGTCAAGTGAAATCTGATTATTCCAACAGCATTCGGGTGTCAACATGGCTTACACTTTTTATACAAAACAGTCTGCTTTACGGGGTGGGATGGATGTGCAAGTAAACAAATACATGTGTAGCTCTGTGAAGAAGGAACTAGTTTTAAAAGTCTGGAAGGCTTCCTTGTTGGAAGCACGACCCAAGTGCAAGGCGTGAGAGGAGCAAAGGTAGCTAATGGGTAACAAGGAATGTCACCCGTGGGGGTTGGCTGCCTGATGCTGAAAGTAGCAGCTCCTTGGAGAAACACCGGGTTGCAGGATAACGTGGCTAGCAGCCAAAGCAGCCCTTGCATCTTCACATGCTTCCTAAGTCCTGGCTATTAATCTGTCTTCCTGGGTTAAAGTTCTTCTAGGAAATAACAAATTAACATGGAGCGTCTTGAAGCAGAGGCATGAGGTTGGTTAGGTTCATCCAGGCCATGTGCAGTAGAATTGGACTGGTTGTGGCTGAGGCACAGGGAAGGCTCTGAATTTATTTAATTATTTTTTTTAATTGATCCTAAAGCTGTATGGGCTGCCGCGTTCTCCAATGCCCTTATTAAGGGTGACTACAGAACGAGCTGGAAAAAAAGATAGAGGGAAGTCATTGCCATGCAGGGATATTTGTCTGTTCCCTGGTTCTAGGCTCTAATCCTCACAGTGACTCATCCTCTCATATTTTTCACAAAGCTCCTGACATTGCATCGTTATTTACCCAGATAAATCTGTTTGTGGAGCTCACCTGCCCTGTGCACCTCTCGAGCACAGAAAGCATCCTTCTGCATTCACCAGCTGGGTCCGAGCAGGAGAAAGTCTCCTCCTCTGGTGAAATTTGGGTGGAACTTTTTGGGAATCATCACGTCAGGTTGTTTTGTGAGTGAAAGTCACACCTGAAATGGAAGGCATGGGAGCTGAGGGCCTCGAGGACCCGGGGAGATGAATGTAAAGAATAAATTCATCTACTTATCAAAGGATTTAAAACAAACAAAAAAACATGGTGTTGAATTCAGGTCATAACCTGAGCACCCCCACACTAAAACCCTCTTCCCAAGGGCCCTGGGAGTGGCTGGCACCTCTAATAAATGGGATCTGCGTAGCCTTGAGGGTTTGTGGGGATGGGGTGACCTCGCTGTTCCTGGGAGCCTGCATCACTTGGGGCTTGAACCCCAGTGTGATTGTGGGTGCTTTGTGCTTTTGTGCACATACCAAGCCTCTGCTGGCATGCCACTAATCCCCTTCATCTGCTCAGCTCTTCGCACCCCGTTAGCTTCTGAAATATTTGGGACCAGGGCTTCTGTTTTCTATACAATGTGCCTCAGGAAGAGGGGTCTCAGAGGTGCTTCCTAGGCACAGCCACAATAGATGTGATTAATGTGTGGTGTTGCAGTGTGACTTCTATTTAATTTGTGGGTGAATGGGGTGGTTAGGAAGGAGCTGTTCAAATATTACATAGCCTCGTGGCAAGCCTGGATGGAAGGGGTTCTCTGTTCGGTGGCAGCTACCCCTGCAGCACCAGCAGCATGTGGCTCGTGTTGGCTTTACCATCCTCAGTCCCCCTCTATCCTAATGCATGGGGGGAAAAAAAACACGAAAACCTACACTTTGAGAGAATCTGCCTGAGTGCAATTTTCTCTAAACACCTAATTTTCTACCAGGCCAATTGCACCTATTTGCTAGCACGCAGCCGTGACACTGTAATGACTTGTAAAGCACTGGTCTGGGTGCTCTGTCTGCGTGAGAGCAGTCATGGCACTGAGCTGCTCCGCTTCATTCTTCCCTGGCCCAAACTGCTCACAACATCCTGCTTTTATCTGGCAAGAGAGCCTCCCAGCACCTTGTTGCTTGGGTTGGACAGCTGTAGTCCATTAGCAGTTGCCCAAGAGCTGAGCTCTGCCTCCCAGAGAAGCTGAACGCTCCGGTTGCCCGTTTTTCCTAGGCTGAGATTTGACTTGGGAGACTCCTGAGCACAAAGACAGACTTCTTCCTCCGGCTGGAAGCGTGGATGGAATTTAAAGCAGGTGGGGAAGGATGCCATAAGAGCTCTTGCTGTTTTTCACCTTTATTGTGCTACACGCGTCGTGTAAAAGGATGCATCACTGGTACTTGAGACAAGCTACATGGAGAGAGAGACCCACAGAGGCCAGTAGAGATTCTCGTGCTCACCTGATTTCAAAAAGCACACAGAAGATCAGAGGAACAAAACTAAAAGTAGTAAAATAGGGGGGAGAGATTTACACATCTTTGGCTTAGAAAATTAGCATTAACATTGAGGTATTCTGGACAAACCAGCAGGATGTCTGGTACGCTGAGCAGTAGTTTGCTGGAGCAGGTCATGGATTTGATGGACACGAGTAATGGTCCTGTATGTGCTGCAGCAGATGGCCTCAGTGGTTTTTTTCTGGTGGGCACTGAACACGTGTGGCTGAAGCCAAGTGAGCACGGAGTGTTAACGTGCCCCCTTGAGCACTGTGCCACTGGGTGCCCAGCCTGGGAAGCAATTGGGATTTCCTCGTACCTCCTGCCCTGCTGGTCCCTAACAGAAGCCTTCCACTGGACGAGATGTGGAGGCACGCTGGGGGACGTGGGAGCGAGCATGTATACACAGGGGTGGTAATAATACTCCTGGTGAAGGCTTCGTGTGCCCTGCCTAATCCTTTGTTTGCCCTCGCTCTGCATCAGCTCGGCGAACACCAGCCATCAGTTTAATGAAGGGGAAGCAGGCAGCGTAAAGTGAGCCGAGAGAAACCGTCGGGCTGCTGTCTGTTGCTTTTCATTTCTGCTTTCTCAAGAGAAGGAACTCTCAAAGGTGGCTTTGTGGTTGGTTTTGACAGCACCTTGCATCCGCTGCCATGAGTTCGCAGCAGCCTCAGCCCCGGCGTGGTGCCGCTCGCCGGAGCTCAGCCTTGGTTTGCCCACTGCAGCGAGCTGCTTGGTCCTCAGCATCGCTCCCCACTCCGCTTGGCTTCTCTCGGCGTAAGGTTGTGACTCCAAGGATGCAAAGCAAGCCATTGCCTGCTCCCTCAGGATGAACAACCGGTTTTCTCACCAAAAAAAATGACTTGCAGGGCTCTTTTAAGTTGAGTTTCCTCCTTTTAATTGAAACTAACCTTTTCATTCCCATTATTTTTTGCTGGCCACCACGTTGCTGGTTGCATTTCTTGGCTTTTGACCTCCTGGTCCAGCACTACCTGGGCCACGGTGTCTCATTTGGGAACCACCTCTGCAAGTGGAGAATTCCAGTATAGGAACAGAAGCAGCTCTCACATGCTGGTGGGATCACCCAGGTGCCACAGGTCTTTTCTTCCTGCCAAATCTCATCTCACTGGGAGTGTTTTTTTCTTCTCTTAAACTACTATAACAAATCCTATCGATCTGAAGTATAAAAATCATCATTTCCAAGCACGTTGCATCCTATGGTGTAAGAACACTCGGTAATGAAACTTTTTAGGTCATTAGTTCATAATGATCTTTTAAAAAAAAAATCTCCTTTGTGTAAGTACTAAGAGGCTATTAAGTTGTAGTTATTGACTCGGTGGACCACATGAGATTCAATCTAATGGGGCAAAACAAAGCTCAAAATATGTTCCTAAATATTTATTTCTCACCTCCGGCGTTGTTACTGTTCTCCCAAGTAAATAATTTGGCCAATTACACGTTTCTAGATACGCGCTGCTGTTGCACAAAAAGCACATGTGAAAACTGCTGATTACAGCCGAAGAAGGCTTTTTATCCAGAAAATCCCCCTCAGTGAGAAACTGTTAAAATGCCATTAACCCCACAGCCTGTGAACGCCCTGACTCCGAGTATTTGGGTGCAGCAGGGTAATTCCTGGCTGCCAGCACCAGTTGCCAATTTCTTCTCTGAGGCTAACTTTCGGCATCTCTCCGTTCAGTGCAGCAGGACTTCCCTCTCTGAGTAGGAATAGATAACCTCATCACACCCAGTAAGTTATAAGGTAAAACTTGCATGAATTGAGTATGCTTCTTAATAGCCAAAACAGCCCGGTCTTGCTGCCTGCAGGCTGGGGACTCTGTGGTTGTCCTTTCCCCAATAAGAATTATTTCCGCTATGCAGTAATAAGCATCCTGGGTATCAATGAATGTTAATAAGTAGTATTAAAGATGATCTGCCCTAGGGTTTAAAAAAAAAAAAAGTGAATCATGGGATTATTTGGTCTGACACTTTTTTTCGACAGTTTTCTCATGTCTGCATGCATTGCCCACGTGCCTGGAGATCCCCCAGGAGGGATGGTTTATCCTCTGTAGCCAGCATGGCTTCACCACCTGGCCGTTGCTTCCTGATTCACCTTTTTTTTTTCCTGTGAAAGTCCTTAAAAACCGTATTCCAATCCCTCCTTGGTCTTCCTGGCATAAACTGAGCAGCTCAAATTATTTGCGTATGAGTGACTGCAAAGTCAGATTTATGGGATCAGGCCTCGAATTCCCCATCCCTTCCTTCCCAACACATCCGTCTCAGGGCACCGTGTGCCTGCTGATCTTCTGGGTGGGTGAGCAGGGTGGTATGTTAAAAAACCAGGGATCGATGCCCTGTGTAAATGCCTCAGGATCAACCTTTCCCTTTGTGTGTTTGTACATACAGATTAGGTATGTTGCAATAAATCAATGTACACCATTTGTATGGAGTTGCTGGAGGTTTCTCCGGGCTGCAGGGATAAATCAGAGGTTTTACCACTCTTTCATCAAGAACCATCGCGAGCTATTGATTAGACAGTGAAATGTCCTGGACAGCTTTTGATTATTGTGCCTTCAGCTCCTTAAGCCTCGCTGAGCAGAATTTAGGCTGCCGGGGGCACTCCAGCACCTCTCCCCTCATCGATGCCTGGAGGACAAGGATATTTTATCCCGTTCATGAAATAGCTCAGCCTTGGGTGCAATATTTTTCCTGATCCATCAAATCTGAAGCAGCCTGTAATTATTGAAAATTAACAACTTTTAAAGCATCTTGGCAAATGGTAGCCATTTGGAATTCATCACCATTTTAATTGGACAGGAGACAAGGATGCTCGGCTCGCTGCAACGCTCCCCATCTCCCACCCACGCGCGGAGGCTGCTGCAGGGTGCCCAAAGGAAATGAGCCGTGCTGCCTGGTAAAAGCCTATTTAAGCGATCAGCCATAGACTGGCTTGGAGTATTCAGCAGTAAAACAGGTTCTCTAGAAAATGAGATTGCCCCTGGCACTGGTAAATCCATTCGGAGAGTCAGGTGGATGTGGTGATGGTTGGGAGGCAGTGGGTATTTCTCTTCCTTAATAATTTATATAATGAGAGGCTATAAATTAAGTAGTTCTGAAACATGGGAGCGGATCCTTCTCTCGTCCTAGTTCTGTACCTGGTTCAATCTTGCCGATTTGATTGGCTTGAATCCTGGGAGAGAAAGGTTAGGTAGAATTTCTGAGACAGCACAGAAATCCAAGCGTCTTCCTGGGGATGTGGTGGTGCCTGTGACCGGCTCTGCTCCATCACCAGCCTCGTGCTTTGTCTGTGGATGTCTCCCCTGGGCCAGGAGGTGACTAGGAGGAGGTTTTCTGTCTCGGGTGTCCCAGACCTAGCTCCTGGGGAGCGCAGCCAAGAGCGTGCCTGAACCAAGGTGCTTTTCCAAACCAGGATTGTTTTGATGGGGAAAAATAGAAAATAATTGCAGCCTCCAAGGAGGCAGCAGGATGCAGGCGGTGTTCCCTACCCTTGTTGTGTGCAGGATGGCACAGAGGAGGAGGTGGGAGCGCGTTGGGAGCAGCTGCACCTTGGTGTTTCCCTGTTCTGCCTGCAGTCACCTCCTGCAGGGCAGCAAGAAGCAGGCTTTGCATCTCTGATGTTTTGAGGCAGGAGTGATGCTCGAACACAGCACGCAGCCTGGTTTTAGGGAAGTGCCGAAGGGGGAAACCCGTGGGAGCTGCAGGCGTTTGCATCACCAGCCCCGACCCACTGAGCCGTGTAGCTGGGGTGGCAAAGCCAAGCTGCAGCGTGGCACAAGTGGGAAAAGGCAGGCTGGAGAACCTGGGCGATCCCCACGTGCAGTGGAAGCACAGGAGCTGCCACGCTTTCAGGCCCTGATGGCAGGAGAACCTGGTGTACCTGACTTGAGGCACGAAGACAGAAGGGGAAGGCTTGTGTCGTCGTGCTGGAGGCGTCCGCGAGCCCAGCTTGCCTGTTGTGCCACGTTAGGCTGGCTTTCGGCACGGTTCTGGCTTCTGATTAAAACAATACAATGTGTTCGGCAGCCGGCAGGAGGCTGAAGCAGTTCGTGCGATGTGAAATGTAAGAGATGTTTCTGAAGGCAGAGACAAATATTGAGCACATCCAAACTGGAGCCAGGCCCCATCTCTCTTAATCTGACTAAACAAAGCGGTAGATAAGGCTTTTGCCGAGCAGGAATTTCAATTACTCGCAGGAAGTTTTCAAATTAAGGAGGAGGAGGCTAAGAATGGAAATCATTTCCTTAGGTTTTGAGTTCTGCAGCGTGATGAGCTGGTGTTTAGGAGCGATGAAAGCGATAAGGAGCTCTGCAGCCCGCGCTGGTGCCCGTGCGTGGCAGTTCTGTGCGGGGAGCAGCACCTGGCTGCTGCTGGTTTGTGCCCCAGTCTGGCACTCTGGGTGGCGTGAATGAACGGTGTTCCCTGCTCACCATCAGTAAGGGGCTGTGTGAGCACAGAGCTTTTAAAATAACTTTTTTTTAAAAAAAGGCTGCAGGAGGAAAGCATCAGCCTGGGAAAGGAGGCCCTACAGCCCTGCTGTTCTGCGCTGGTAAATGCTCGGAGTTGGTGATGGGATCCTGGCTGTGATGGGATTGTGAAGGCAAATTCAAGAAGTCTTTAGGTAGGACAACGCTGGGATTATCTTGTATTTTTCCTAGAGTGACCCCTTTTGTTCCTTCAGCCCCCTCATCGTTCATGGTGCTCTGCTCTGCGCTGTCCCAATTCCCGTACCTCTTCCCCCGTGCAGAAGCAGGTGATGCTGTTGAAGCCAAGGTCTTCTGCAAGAGAAGCAGGGAAGTTACCTGAAGCTGTGCATCCAAAAGCAGGTTTTTATTCTTTATTTTACTACTAGAGGCATGAGACATGGCCCAGCAGCAGGAGGGAGGCAGCCGGGAGCTCAAGGTGCCATCTCCAGAGGCTCTGCAGCTCCTTCAGCCCTGCCAGGAGTGCCCTGACCCTGCCACGTTTATCTTTCCAAAGGAAAAAAAAACAGGGGCAGAAGATATCAGAGGCCACCGCGGCACCAGTCTCTTGTCATTAACACCAGATCAGCCCAGGGAATGCTGCAGGTCCCCACAAAGCCTCTGTGGAGGCTCAGTCCATGCTCAGACCCAATCAGGGAGCTCACATTCTGAGCTCTTGGCCAGAAACTACTTTATTGAAGAGGCTAAAATAAGCCTCAGTTATTTTTTCCAGGATGCTAAATGTAAGCCATCCTTTCTTAAATAATAAAAAAAAAAAAAAGAATACTCAAAAAAAAAAAATCACTGAGTTGAAATGGAAGCTGGGGGTTGGACCAGATGACCCCCAGAGATCCCTTCCAACCTCAACCCTTCTGTGACCATCATGTAAGAACTCCGGCAGTGGGACATCTGAGGAACTTGGATTATTAGATCCAAAACCATGGATTGGGCTGTGCTCACTTTCCCTGGCCACTCTCATCAAATTTTTTGGAGTTAGGAGGCTGGGAGCAGGAGGAAGCCCCCCTTTTTTGTTGCTGGCCCCATTGCAATCAGCAGAACGTCATTTTTACCTATAATGCTTGTGCATGAGGTCCAAGCGGGGAAAGATCACAGCCAAATTTAATAAAGCTACTCGCGTTTTCGGAGTTGTTTTATTTATTTCCTCTTGTGGTGTTATCACCCTCCTATTAGGCAGCAGAGATGCCCTGGCTGCCTTCAATCTCTTTCCATCAGGCTACCACATTGATAATCAATTTTTCAAAGCATATCTCTTTTTTCTGGGTTGGAATTATTTGGATTTTTATTAAATAAATGTGCATTTGTGTAGAATGGAAACTTTGCTCCTTATCAGGATCATCTGTCTTGGTGAAGTGACTTGTAACAGCTGTTCCATGAAGAAAATCTGATAGAAACACTCGGAAGGGATGCAAACACAAACATTAGTCACCATGGGAACAAAAGTTGCTGCGAGATGGCTTCAGAGGCTGGGTTTCCTATATGTTCCTCATCCCAAATATTCACCGGGGATTTTGCCAGCCACTTTATTGAAATCCATCTAGGAAGGGCTCTGCTTGCGAGCATACAAATGGCTCTGCAGCGGCCCGTCTGAATTTTGGTACCGTGCAACCCTGCTACTAAAAGGGATGGGGTCACTGATCGCCAGCAGCTCCCCGGGGCTGGTGAGGGGATAAAATAGGTTGTAAAATATCAAAGGACGAGGCTGAATTTTGGTGCTCCCATCTGCCAGTCCTGTGCGTTACGATCATGCATCGATGGAGGATGCATTGCCAGAAGGGCTGCAATTAAAAAACGGTGCCTCTGTTGAGCTGCCTCCTGAGATAGCCCTGAAGTTGCGCTTATTTCAGCGATCTCCAAGGGTTGGGGTCTGGCAGAGGGAGCTGCCAAAGAGCTGCTGAGCACTGGCCGAGGTGTTTGGGAGCGGGGCTGTCTGGGAGCATCCTGCCAGGCTCCAGGTGGCCGCCCGGAGGTGGGAGCGCAGCGTCTCCGCGTCGCGCCGAGACCTTCCTGTGAGGGAGCTGCTCCTGGGGGGTTTGTGGGCCTTCGCTCTCCTTTCTTGCAGGATTTCCAAGAAAATCCGCAGTCGTCATGGCAACCGCTGGCTCCATCCGCGGTGCTCGCCGAGAGCTGGTGGCCGTAAATGGGGGTGCAGGGCTCGGCAGTGGGGATTGCTCAGCGCTGCTCGGACTTCGGCTGTGGTGAAGGTTTGGGGGGCCGTACGGACCCGAGGGGCAGCCGCAAGGTGCGTGGTCCTGCTGCTGCTGCACCCCAAGCACCAAATCCCTTCCCTTGTGCTCTGCCTGCCCTGCCCCAGCGGAGTGACCAGGGAAATCGTTATTAATCGTCCTAGTATCTGCTGTGGCATCCGCCCCTGCATCCTGACCTTAGCAGCCCATCCAGAAGCTGCCTTTCACCTCATCACGCTGCTCCTGCATCCAGCGTAATATTTTTTTGACATCTGGCGTGAAAGCCAAGCATTTCATAACCCATCTCATCCAGCAGCATTGCTGCACAAGGCAGGAGTTGGGTATTTATTTGTATATATTTTATTTTTTTTATAAAAGCTGGTGGTTTTTTTTTCGGTGGGAAGTTTAGGCTTCAGTTTTTCTCCCCTATTATCCTCCTCCTTGCTTTATCATTCACTGCCTCTGCCTGAAATCCGCTTTACAGCTTCACCCTTCTCCCCACGCACTGTACAGGCATTTCTTGATCGTCCCCCCAGTCCAGTGATGCAGACAGACCTCGGAAGGAAAACTACCTCAAATTCTCAGCCGCCCCTGCTCAGCCTGGGGAGATTTGGGTCTCAGCTTCCTTGGCCCCCTCCTGCCCTTTGCAGCCCGTTTTCTCCCAGCACATCCCTCTCGCACCAAACCCAGCAGAATAAATTGCCCCGGCTTGGTCCCCACCCGACCTCGTGCCATGCAGCCCTTGTAGGGAGCCCTTCGGGATGTGTGAGCAGGGGGAGATGCCTCCTGGGTATGTGACGGCGCTTGCAGGGGCTTTAGGGGGTGCAGGGAGAGCCCACAAATCTCCCCGGTGACTTGCAGCAGAGTGAGAAGGGCTCGGAAAAAGGGTATTTGTGTGACTTGCGAAGGCCCCCCTGCTTTGCATTTTCTCCAGTTATCAGCCCTCAAAGATCTCCTTTAAATAAACAAAACTGCAAGGATTTGTGATTAGGGGGAAAAAAATATATCTTGTTCTTTTGCCTCCCTTTTCTTTTGCGTGTGCATTGAACCCAGCTCAGCAAAGCGCCGCTGTGCGAGCGCACCCCTAAGGGTACGTGCAAGGTGCGATGAGAGCCCTGGTGAAAAGCACCCCCGGATGGCTCAGGATAGGTGAAAATGCTACGAGAGAAGAAAATTGCTCCCCCTGAGATGGTTACATGGTGGTGGCGTGGCTGGGGCCAGTGTTTAACCTGGGTTTGTGCAAAGCCCGACGGGCGCAGGCTGGCTGCATCTCCCCATCCAGCATAATCGGCTCTTTAATCTGCTCGAGAGACTCCCGAGGGCTCAGGCAGCGCCGCAGACCAACCACCTCCCTCCTTGTGACGAGGCTGGTACAAAAAGAGGGGGGAAAAGGCGCATGATGTGAATTTATTTGCATCCCCTAACAATAACGCAGTCATTCTGCCTGGGAAGTGCGTGTCCTGCTTAATGCCCCTTTATGCGTTTTTTTTGCATTATGCCCGAGCGTTCGCTAATTTATTTGCAGATTGATTTTGCAGAGGTGGGAAATGAGAGCAAGAAAATGCCTTTATTTCATTTGATTTTGACTACTTGGATTGGCTCAATCCACGGCAGGTTGGAAAACACCGGCTCCCGGAGAGTCGCCGGAGCAAGCCCTGAGCCCTGCTCATTGCATTTCCTGGGGAAATTGCTGCAGGAGCCGCTCCCATCCAGCCTGGTTTTACCCCTTCCATCTCAAAGCATGGACCAGTCCTGGATGCAGGTCTTCGTCCCGGCTCTTCCACACCAAAGTGTCCAAGTTTGGGTATTTGCTTTTAATTGAAAGCCTCGGGTCCGTGCTGAGATGCCCCAGGCGGACTGCACTGGAACGTTCTCCGGTTGTGTAAATTGCACCTGGAAAACGTGGAGTTGTTTGGATTTTGAAAAAGGCATCTTATTTCAACTCTGCTTGCGAGAAATGGTGCTGGTGCGCGAAGTAATTACATAATAAATTCGTTAGAGGAATATAAAGCCATAAAAGCAGTGGTAATGGTTTGCAATTTAATAGCTGAATTGTAAATGAATTTTCCTCTTGCAGCTTTAATGCAGCAGGCTGCTACAATTAAGGGAACATTCTTTGGGGCGCCTTTAATTTTTTGTTGTGAAGTTCAGTGTCATTAATTCTCTCATTTAAAAAAGCCGTGGACTTAACCACTTCAAGCTATGAGACAGCTTTGACTTCCTACGCAAGCAGCAGAATTATTGTCCTGGAGGAGGTGTTTTTGGGCTGTTGGGCACAAATTTTGTTATAGTAGCTACCTGTTGGAGTTGCAGCTTGTGCTGACCTTATCGCCCTCAGCTTGTTTCCAACAGCATCCGGGTTTCTTTGGGGTTTTCTCTTCAGATTCCTCTCCTGCTTCTCGCATTTGCATCATCACAGCTTTCGAGGGCTTTTCCGTGGCCGACATGCAGAGGAACCGCTGCGAAATGCTGCATCTTACCTGCCTGCAAGCAGCCTGGGGGTGGTTTAAACGTTTGGTAACTGCTGATGGTGAGTGATTAGGCTGTCAATAACACCTCCCACTTCCATGGAGGAGCAGGCAACTGTTGCGCCGTGGCCTGTCGTGAATGCAAATTGACACAAGCAACCCGAACACAGCAGTGGTGGTGGTAATTAAAAGCCAGAGCCGTAGGTACGGGCTGGGAAAGCTGACGGAGAGCTGACGCTGCTCCGAGGGGTAGCTCTGAATCCAGCTGAAGAGAAATGCATGAGCTCCGTGCATGTGCTAATGCAATTTTCGCTCTCTTGTGCATCCTTATTACTGTAACCCGAGCTGCAAATTCAGCTCTCCTTTTGTTCATCAGCCCGTAATAGTTGGTAATTTGCTGGTGCTGGGCCGTGGGTGCAATGTTAAGAACCTACCCCGTTTCCAGCAGGGATTTGACCTTGCACTTATTTCTCCATCATCATAAAAAATTTGCTCGCTCAGTGCATTCCAGACTGAAGCAGGCAATAGAAAGAAAGAATTTAAACCTTAAAACATGCTCTTGATGTGCTTCCTCCCTCTCTCCAAAGGCGCTGGGTGTGCAGCGACGCGGTTTGCAGGCTTGTGCGCTGTGCTGCATGGCCAGGGTGCCAGGATGTGGCAGGTATTTGTTGTTTAATTTGCTATTTTGCAAGAGCCATCTGCAAAGTCCAGCGTACGGTCAGTGCTATCTCAACCAGAGACAGCTTTGCTAGGAAGTCTTCGGGAGATGGATCGTTTGTGACCGAGCCAAAAAAAAAAGGGTCCCATATTGCAGAAAGTGCAGCCCATTTTTGCCAAGGAGAAAAAAAAAAAAAAAAAGGCAGTTCTGAGGCATTTTTGGTGCCTTTGGATCTCTGCTCCCCAGGCAGGAATCTGCTGGAGGAGGCAGCGGGGTTGCATGCAGCCGTGGGTGTCGCTTTCTGAAGCACTTAGGGCTGCAAATTGTGGAGTGGAAAATAGAGGAGTCCATTGTAACCCCCCCACGCCCTGCGAGCGTGGAAATCTGAGCTCCCTGCTGAAAGCTGGACCTTCGACATGGGATTTAAGACAAGAAAAGAGCGTTGGCGAGGATGTTTCCAGCTAATTCCCATTCCTTAAATCCGTCTCAACCCCGTGCAGGCTCCTGCCGTTTGAAGACAGCTTGCACCTTCCTCAGAGCTTCTTGGAGGACAAAACTTCAGTCCTGCAGGAACGGGTTGATGCCTCCAGCCCAGTCCTTGTTCCTGACCTTGAAGTCTGGGCTGTCCCTTCGCCTCCGAGGCGGCCCAGCCCGACTGGAGCTGTCACACGTCGCCTCTGGTGCTGGCTGTGGTTGGAGGCAGTGGTTGTGCAGCACCCAGCAGGGCCCTTTTATCTACCTAGTTCTCCCACAATATAAATATTTAAGTATAATAAACAATTATGATCAAGTTTCTTGGGTGACTGCACACAGCGAGTGAATTTAAAATTCATTTCCCATGGGTATTCAGACTTCAAATTCACTTTCTGTGGATGTTCGTGCTAATAAAACCCCATTGCACAGGCAGGGAACACAAGAGAGATGCAAATATGACAAGGGCAAATTTGCTTAAGAGTTCAAATGAATATTCACCAACTTTTTATTATTTTTAAGTATTCATCCCTATTTGCTTTAAAAAAGATTATTTTAGCTTCACTCTGCGAGCTCAGCGAAGCATGTATTTCAGAGGTGTAATATATATTTTCTCCTGCTAATACAAGTGTTGTTGCTAGCAAGCATGAAGCGCGTTCGGGATGTACTTTATCTTCAGGAAAAGTCTCTGCTAAACCAAAACAAACTACCACCGTCGTGGTTAACGTCTGTATTTCAACATATCTCACAATTTGAGGCTGTCTTAAATAAGCCAGGGTGTGTGCTTCAGCTGCGTTCTCCCTCCACACAAAACGTTTGGGGGGAGCTGGGGGTCACCACGTCTCCTTTTTTATCCCTGGCAGAGGTGGCACTGTTTTGACATCTTCATTTGATTTCTCTCCTAGAGCTGAAAGAGATGCAAATTAGCAATAATGAATATTTTCATTAAAAGTATCTAGACATTATATCTGAGAAGAGGATAATGACGCTGCTGCTTTCTGTAAAGCAGACCCATGCCGTTTTATTTTTTTTTCTGTCAGAAAAGATAATGTTTATTAAAAAAAAAAGTAATTTAATGTAAGTGAAATTAGGGTAATTGCTAATTATGTAACTGCAAATGAGGCAGATCTTAATCTTGAGGCAAGCTGGACTGCTGAACTGCCAGGTTGAATGGAGAGCCATCGGGAAGCCAGGAAATGGGGCAACGAGAGCACGGGCATCCGCGGGGCTTGTCCGGGCTTTTTGGTCGAGTGGGCTGGAAGGAGCATAAATAACCCCATATTTTAATAACATCTGTCCCAACAGCTGTCCTGCACACACCTCGGGTCGTGCCTCATCTCCCGGGCTTCACCTCCCAGGTTTTGTCGTGCCTGCCTCTGGCCAAGCTGTGCTCAGCGTCTCGGCACAGCTCCGCCGTGGGCTTTTTTTGGTGGGGAGAGGTTTTTTTCTTTTTGTGTGTGTGCTGGAAGAAAGTTAATAACGTGAAAAATTGCCCTAAAGCAGAGTGCTGCGTTCTGGAGTCACTAACTTTATAGGATAAACATATTACCCTCATTCAGGATGTGGGTATCGGAAAAATTAATAGCTCTGTGGATATATATATCTTTGTATCTATAAAATCTACTGACAGGGAGCAAATACGGGAGCTTGGCAGCTGTCCTGCTCTGTGTAATTGCCATGGATGGGTTTTACATGCATCACCTTCCTAACATCCCCCTCCTACCAGCTGGGCCAGCTGCGCAACTGGAGGCTTGTCCTGAGGAGCCCTGGGGTGATGGATGTGCTGGTGCTCGGTGATGGATTTAGAATTTTCTAGGGAATTTATCTCTAAAAAAAAAAAAAGCGTTTTGCATCCCTGTTTTTTCCCTGTCCCCTCTGACACCACCCATAGCATCCCCTTTTTGACGGCTATATTCCTGGCACAAGAACGTCAGCTTTCCTTTGGATCCTCCTTGCTCCACCAAGCCTTCATGTGAAGGCATTTCCCTTTGCTCCGGTCTGCCAGATTTTGGGGAAACTTCCCAGCTTTCAAGAAAAGCTATTAACAGTATCAGTAATTTTCTCCAACTCCTTTTCACTGCGGCTTCTCCCTGGCCCTGGGCATCTTGGAAATAGCTTTCACCCGGGCTTGCTGATAAGGCTTCCATCCTCCTTGCTATCAGAGGCCCAAGCTCCTTGCGATGTGCCGGCTGATGCCCGCTACTGTCAGTCTGGGACTGCAGATTACTCACAGACCTGTGGCAGCTCACAGCCAGTCAGATTTATCTCAAATTTTACCCCAAAGCAGAGGAACTGATAAGAAAGCCTTGACCAGCCTGGGGATGCCGGCAGAGCAAAGCACCTTCCTTGCTTTTATTTCGGGACACGCCAGAAGCAGAGCTTGCACGGACGAAGGTGCAGATACTTTATGGGGTGATGTAAAGCTGCTCTTCCAGACCCAAACCAGCACCCTAAATGTGGAGGTGAGGGAAGGCGACCCCTGGCACCGTGCTGCCCGGCGGATGGGGATTGCTCCACAGGACGTGCCTGGCTTCCCCGGGCACTGTGCTGGGGAAAAAGGAGCAGTGGGAGGCACGGGGATGGTTCTGGGTGTTGGGGCTGCCGGACAGCAGACACAAAGTAAAATGCCCGCCTGAGCTGACAGCACCTCCGTTTGATCTCTGCCACGGGCTGACTTAGGGCCAGAATTCTTCAAAGGCTGCTAATCGCCTCGGTATTGATTTTATACTGAGATGCTTTATCACGCTTGCGGTTGTGGGTTGTTGGTTTTTTCTTTTTTTTTTTCTTTTTTTATATAATCTATGTCAAAAGCCGAAAGGACTTGCTTAGGAGAAGCACACCCCCTCCTCTCCCGTGGCTGGGTGCTGTGTCTGGGTACGCTGACCACCAGCGGGTTTCAGTAAGAAGCTGCCAGTTAGCCAAAATGGGTGGTGGTGCAGTGTCTAAACAGTGGTTTTTTGAACGCTGCCCTCAAGTAGAAAATGTGCTGAGCCTGTCTGAGCCGAGATAGCACCAACAGCCAGGCCCCCGCGCTTAAAGCTCTGCGCTCCCTGCTTTTTAACCCTGCTCGCTGCGCCTCTGGCTGGTTCATTTTGAAGCTCTACCAAAAATGCCCATCGCATGGGGATGAGCGCTCCTGAGCACAGGGCTGCACGCGACCATGAACAACGCTGCAATTATTTAGCCAACATTATCTAGGTGTATTTTTAGAGCTTTCGTAATTTAGTGGGAAATGCAATCGCATGTTTGTCATCTTATGCAATACAGGGCTAGTCCACCCTGCTGGTAGCAGCTTGTGGGGGGAAAGGAGGCTGGTTTCCCATGTGTTGTGCCCTTCCAACCCTGTTTCCAGTTTGGTTTGCTGGGGAGGGAGGGAAGGGCTGTTCTCCCACTCATTTTCCCCAGGATATTTTTGACCACGGTTGCGCTGGATGGGTGCAGGTGTTTATTCCTACCTCCTGCCCAATTCAAGGCGCGGGTCTTGCCTGTGATCTGCCAGCCTCAAGCAGGGGAAGCATCTAGAGGGTCATGAAAATTCAAAGGCATCTGAATTTCACCCTGCCTCCTGCTAATGTCAGGTCTTGATAGGAATTGACTTCACAGGACAAAGAAGCTGTCAGGCGAATGCTGATGCTGTATTAATGGTAGGGTGCAGTGACCCACCCAGCGTGTCATCCTCGTTGCCAAAGGAAACACAGAGGCAACCCATAATCACCTTTCTTGCATCTGCCCCACTAACACCTAATTTAAGTATGTATTTGTCTGCTGATTGATCACAGGATTTTTTCCTGGCACCTATTATCCTGCTATCTGAGTGGTTCAGAATCTCCCTATTCGTTTAAGTTTTTATGCGATCCTTGTAATAGCGGCTGAGCAGCTGGTGAGTTGGGTCTGCAGAGCAGATGTCTCCGTAGACTTCCCGTTCTTCTCTTCCCAAGAGCTGATTCCTTGCTGTGGGACTCGATCTCCCAAATCACCCTTGCACTTTTGCAAAAGCCAGCCCCGTTTTTCCCCTCTCACTTGTGACCGGGGAAGGAGGGCGAAATGGCATTTAGTATGGACTTTGCTTGATGTGCATTCTCTTTGCTTCTTATTTCTCTCTTCACATATGGAAAGGTATTTTGGAAATTCAAGCACTTTTACCAAAGTAGCACGCAGCTTTTACCATTGTTACCACGCACGAGGGTATCGTGCATGCACGTTTTGCTCTGCATGCCCTCTCCTTGCTCCTGCTTGTGCAGGATACGCGCTTCCACTGCAGGCTCTTGTGGCCACCAGCGTAAGGAAGCTGAATTATCCCAGCACCATCATTGCCATCACCTCTCCATGCCACGAACGGAGCATTTCACGCGTGGTTTGCAGCAGGGGATGCATCCAAACAGCAGGATGGAGTTTTGTCATGGTATAGATACCGACCCTGGGGACGAGGAGGAGGTCATCCTGCAAAGAGCTGCAGCACCTCAACAGCGTTTGGCCCTGCTAGTTTCACCAGCTTAATTCCCCTTTCAGATGCATACAGAGTAACCCTGATCTGGCGAGGGGTGTGTAATGGTTCCCAGGTATCAGCTGGGGAGAAGACCTGATGTCTTCCCATAAAAGTTCAAGTCTAGGCTGGCCGTACAAGGATTCATTGGATTGCTGCAATTCATTAAACAAATGTTGGGTTTAACAGAGCTGCACATAAAGGCTGGTGCCATCGATGCGCTCAGCTGTGAAATATGCTATGGAAGTCATTTGTTTGCGAGGGGGCTCAAAATCTGCTTCCTATTAACATAAAATGGGTTTACTGGAGACAAATCCCTCGGATCACATTTTTCTCTGTTACCCCTTCCCAACGGGATTCCTCCAGGTTCGCACCCGATAACTGCGATGTGTCTGCGCCGGGCAGTTAGGGTCTCGGGTTGCTTTTGCTGCGTTCACCTCCTGACTGGCCACAGCAAAGTAATTCCCCCAGTTCGGGGCACTTTACGACCAGGAATGGTGTTGTTTCAGGGGTCCCCTCTAAAGGCCAACGGGACGCGTTCACCCGCACATGAGCTGGGATGGGGACGTCTCCCTGGGGCATCGTGGGGCAACCAACATCCACCCCAACGTGGAACCTGCCCATCCTTGGCTAGCGTTTGATCCCCTTCATCATATAATGTATTACTTCAGTAATTTATAAACCGAAGCACAAACCTTTTGGCTTCGGCACATCCGCAGGGCTTGCGTTAGGATGCCGCGATAACTCCAGTGGGGGAAGAAAAGAGCTGGTGCTCAATACTTTAAGAGCAAGAAGCGGGGGGTTAAATGCAGTTATGAATACACAAATAAAAATGTGACCTTTGTAGGCGGAAAAAAATAAATGTAGACTTTAGCAGCTATTGTAACTTGGGTGGAAATAGCTTAGCAGAGCCGTGCTAGAAAAGTTCCCTAACTTCAGGCACAAGTTTGCTGGCCTCGTGGACGGTGGCATTTTTTTGGGGTGTGCTTTCTTTGCGAATAAACAGCTGTGCAGATGCCTCTGGTGACATTTGGGACAGGCCAAATGGCCGCTGTTGGCACTGTGGCAGGGCAGGGCCCGGCGAAATGGAGGAGCAGCTCAGCCCCCGGGTTCGTCCCAGCCACGGAAATTAAGCTCCAGAGGCTGCGTTGGAGGAAGCTGGTGATGCTCGCTGCCTTTTCAGCTGGGAATTGTTACTGCAAACAGAGATACGTTGAGCAGATGAGGAAATAATGTAAATACACCGACAGAAGGCATTTTTTTTTGTGCTTGTGGAATGACACACGAGCAGATAAAAAGCCATCAGCAGAGTTTACATAAGCCCACACAATCTCAGAGGTCATCGTTCTGGAGGACGACATGTAGAAATTCATTTTTATTAAATTCTGTCTGATTGTTTAATTGGAAAAGAAAGGATTTAATTGAATCAAGTCAAAGGGCCATATTAGATTACGTTCATTCCTAACACAAAAGGCTTTCTCCATTTAGTTAAAGCGGTTCCTTTGCATACTGTACATATTAAACTACAAAAAGCGGTAATCAATAGCAAATTGAAGAGTCTGGAAAGCCCGAGCAGTGCCCGCGTGCTGCCCAACCCTTTTCCACCTCCTAAACCTCTCCTCACCTTCCCTTTACTGAACAACTTAGGCTGAAAGGAGAGCAAGCAGGGTGGGCAGTATTCTCAAACCTTCCTCCATCCGTGTCTATGCCATCCAGGTATTCTTAAGAAATAGCAAGCTGGAATGTGATGCTACTACGGGAACGTCGCCCAAAACTGAGGGGGTTTTCAGGATTTCAAGGATACCCTTGCAGAAAGATCCGCACCACGAGGGACTCCCATCCCTTAGGGACACTGCGGAGCTTTTGCGCACCCAGTCAAAGCTAGAATAATACCAAAAAAAAAAAAAAAAGCAATTTGGGGAAATAATATGTTTCTGATTTTGTCTATTTAATTAGCTCTCAATTATTTTTTTTTGTTAATTCAGCACTAATAGGAGAAAGGGAATAAATTCATTTCTTAATGCTTTGTTTTCATCCTGATCTTGAGGACTTAAGCAAGGGTTTCGCCTTCTGAACAGGAATTAGCATAGCCCCAAGTTATCCTCCGGTATGGTGCTTGCAGTGCACCTCGTGGTCGTGGTTCCAGCCCCGGAGGGAACCCAGCAAACCCCACGGCGGAGGCGGTGCCGCTCAGGTGCACGCGGCCAGCCAGGTCCTGGCTGCGCTGCCTGCCGCAGAGCTCGCCGATGCCTCGGGATCGCTGCATGCTGCCGTCAGGGGGGAAGCTCAGAGAAACCAAATCCTGCTTTGAGATCAAAATCCATTTTAAATGGGCCCAGCTGTTCCCTGCAGGGACAGGAGGAGGTGCACGGAAGGGCAGAAAATCTTCGGAGATGTCTTCAGGCTAATCTCAAAAGGACTTCAAGCAATAAGGGAGATTTTTAAAGCAAAGTTATTAATACATAGAGTCCACAGCAAAGTTTAAGGATTTTTTGTTGTTTGTTTGTTTGTTTTAGGTACCATACACTAGCATAGAAATTCTCTTGCATTGGTAAATTAAAAAAAAATTCAAGCGCTGCCAATATAGCAACTCAACCAGGCTGTTATTGGGGTTAGGCTAAGAAGCTCAAGTTGGACTTTGCTTCAGCAGCTGAATGTGTTCTTGGAAGACTCAAATCAGTTTTAACCTGACTTTTTTATGATAAAAATAATGTGCCTGTGCTTCAAAGCTGACCGTTCAGATTTTATTCAAGTGCAATGCCCAAGTTTTTGCATATTTGGCGCTGCATTTGCACAGGCAGGTGATCTGGTTCCGTACAAAACCGTCTTGTTTGCAAGCAGAATTTGCAGCAAATAAAGATGCAAACCGGGCATGAACCCGGGCATTTATCTCAAATCCAATTTCTGCATGTGCTTAAAGAACTTCACCTCTTGCACGTGTAGCTACAGGGAAGGAACAGAATGTAAGAAAGTGCATTTGTTCCCCTTGTGGGTTCTTCACCCACCCTTTGGGGCACGACACGTGGTTTTTATCCACACGTGTGCACACACACACATGCACGCACGTGCTTGCTCTGCAGCTCTGGGCGAAGCTACGCTCTGTCCCTGTGCAGCAGCCAAAGGCGCGCCCCAAATTCCCAGCTCCTTCCACCAAAAGCCTGGGTTTAGGCAAGCATTGGAGGGTCTGCTGAATCCCTACAGATCCAGGCAGGGCTGTTTTCCCCTTTTTCCAGTGGGGTTGGGATTTTCCCTGGCTCCCCACATTTGGCTGCCTGCACACAGGTTGCTCCCCCCCCCCCCCCCAAAAAAAAAAATCCTTCCAGTGGGATTCCCCCCCCCCCCCCAAAAAAAAAATCATTCCAGTTGGATTTTTTTTATTTTATTTTCCGGTCAGCCCATTTTGCCTCTGCCTGCTGCGCACAGCCTCGGGGCATGGCCGTGCACCCGAGCCCAATTAGCAGAGAGCCGCTTAATTAGCGCTCCCGGGAGCACCTGGCAGCCCGGCCGCACTGCAGCGCTCCCTGCAGCATCCCGGGGGGGGGGGCACGGGACAAATGCAGCGGCTGCCGCAGCGCTGCCCCCCCCCCCCCAGGAATCCCCCCCACCCCCCAAAAAAACCCACCCCCCCCACCCCCCGACCTTCGCACACCCACTCCGTGCTGGGGGGGCTGCAGGGGGAGCAGCAGGTAGGGGGCAACCCCCCCCCCCCCCAAGCAATTCTGTTTCCTGTTGCATCCCCCTTGTACTTGTGCTGTTGCCCCGTAGCACCCCCCCTTATACATTGCTGTTCCCTTTTGCCCCCCTATTCCCTTTTGGGCTTTTTTTGGGTGCCCCCCCCCCGCACAGCATCCCTTCTCTTTTGCACCCCTTGCACTGTTCCCCCTTTGCCCAACCCCGTTCCCTTCTGCATCCCGTTTTGCACCCCCATGCACAGCCCTATTCCGTTCTGCACCCTCCTTTGCACTGCCCCCCTTGCACAACCCTGTTCCCTCCTGCACCCCCTTAAACCCCCCTTGCACAGCCCTATTCCCTTCTACACTTCCCTTGCACAGCTCCCCTGTGCCCAATCCCGTTCTCTTTTGCACCCCCCTGACACCCCCCTTGCACAGTGCTATTCTCTTCTGCACCCCCTTTTGAGCCGCCCTTGCACAATCCTATTCCCTTCTACACCCCCCTTGCACAACCCTATTCCTTTCTACACGCCCCTTGCCCCCCCCCACAGTCCCCCCTTGCACACCCCTATTCCCTTTTGCACCCCCCTTGCACTGCCCCCCTTGCCCAACCCCGTTCCCTCCTGCACCCCCCCTTGCACACCCCTATTCCCTTTTGCACCCCCCTTGCACTGCCCCCCTTGCGCAACCCCATTCCCTCCTGCACCC
Organism: Anser cygnoides; assembly: GCF_040182565.1. Taxonomy (NCBI): domain Eukaryota; kingdom Metazoa; phylum Chordata; class Aves; order Anseriformes; family Anatidae; genus Anser; species Anser cygnoides. Next base: position 2,442,902 of record NC_089895.1, on the reverse strand, counting down.
CCCCTTGCACAACCCTATTCCCTCCTGCACCCCCTGACACCCCCCCTTGCCCAACCCCGTTCCCTCCTCCACCCCCCCCTTGCACAACCCTATTCCCTTCTGCACCCCCCTTGCACAGCCCCCCCGTGCCGAACCCATTCCCTCCTGCACCCCCCCCTTACACAGCCCTATTCTCTTCTGCACGCCCCTTACACCCCCTTGCACAGCCCCCCTATGCCCAGCCCTGTTCCCTTCTGCACCCCCCTTTGCAGAATCCCATTCCCTCCTGCACCCCCCTTACACCCCGTTGCACAACCCAATTCCCTCCTGCACCCCCCTTTGCACAACCCAATTCCCTCCTGCACCCCCCTTGCACAACCCAATTCCCTCCTGCACCCCCTTGCACCCCCCTTGCACAACCCAATTCCCTCCTGCACCCCCCTTACACCCCCCTTGCACAACCCAATTCCCTCCTGCACCCCCTTGCACCCCCTTGCACAACCCAATTCCCTCCTGCACCCCCCTTACATCCCCCTTTGCAGAACCCCATTCCCTCCTGCACCCCGTTGCACAACCCAATTCCCTCCTGCACCCCCTTGCACCCCCTTGCACAACCCCATTCCCTCCTGCACCCCCCTTACACCCCCTTGCAGAACCCCATTCCCTCCTGCACCCCGTTGCACAACCCAATTCCCTCCTGCACCCCCTTGCACAACCCAATTCCCTCCTGCACCCCCTTGCACCCCCCTTGCAGAACCCCATTCCCTCCTGCACCCCCCTTACACCCCCTCCCACGCTCCCCCCTCTCCCCCCGCGCCCTCTCCCCCTCCCGCCCCCCAGCCCCTCCCCTCTCCCCTCCCCCCTCCCCGCCCCTCCCCTCCCTCTCCCCCCGCCGCTCCCGCTCTCTCACCTCTCTCCTCCTCTTCCTCCCCCCCCCCCCCAACTCCAACCCCCCCAACCCTCCTCCTCTCCCCCCCCTCCCCCCCCCCAGGCCAAAATCCTGCACATGATGGACGACAACAAGCAGCTGGCGCTGCGCATCGACGGGGCGCTGCAGGCGGCGGGCCAGGAGGTGACGGCGCTGCGCGCCGAGCTGGCCGCCACCGGCCGCCGCCTGGCCGAGCTGGGCAGCGACCCGGCCATGGAGCACGGCCCGCACAGCGCGCAAGGTGGGTGCCGGCCGGCCTCGGTGAGGGGGGGGGGGGGGTCGCGTGGTATCGGTGTGTATCGCAGCGCGTTTTATTTTTTAGGACCGCCCCCCCCCCCCCAAAAAGAAGCGCCGTGCCCCTCTCTCTCCCCTAAAGCTGTACCTGCTGCCCCCCCCCTTCTGCCCCCCCTTCTGCCCCCCCCTTCTGCCCCCCCCTTCTGCCCTCCCTTCCCCTTGCCCCCCTCTCTCCCCTAAAGCTGTACCTGCTGCTCCCCCCCTTCTGCCCCCCCCTTCTGCCCCCCCTTCCCCTTGTCCCCCTTTCTCCCCTAAAGCTCTACCTGCTGCCCCCCCTTTTTAACCCCCCCTTCCCCCTTTTTAACCCCCCCCTTCCCCCCTTTTAACCCCCCCTTCCCCCCTTTTAACCCCCCCTTCCCCCTTTTAACCCCCCCTTCCCCCTTTTAACCCCCCCTTCCCCCTTTTAACCCCCCCTTCCCCCTTTTAACCCCCCCTTCCCCCCTTTTAACCCCCCCTTCCCCCCTTTTAACCCCCCCTTCCCCCCTTTTAACCCCCCCTTCCCCCCTTTTTACCCCCCCCTTCCCCCTTTTACCCCCCCCCTTCCCCCTTTTACCCCCCCCCAGCCCGAATTACCGGTTTCGTAATTGGGGAGCCGGCCGCAGCCATCTTCTCCCCGCCGGCATCGCCCGGCCCGGGGAGGCTCCGGCCGCCCAGCCCCGAGCTGCCCCCCCACAGCCCACGGGGGGCAGAAGTTACCGGGGGGGGGGGGAGGATGAGGACACACCGCTTCCGTGCCCCCCCCCCCCCTCGGGTGCTGACTGCCTGGGGGGGCCCCTTCTGCTCGGCGAAGCCCAAACCCGCCGGGATCCGGGGTGCAGCCGCCCCTCGGTGCTCCCCAAGGGGCTGCGGGTGCCGGGGTCATCCCGCCCCCCCGGCTCGGAGCCGGGCTGGGTTCCCACCTGTGCCCCGGACACGGCTCTGGGGGCGATTTGCTCGGTACTTATTTACTGGCGGGATCGGCTGGCACCATGCAAGGCAGGTCGCCCTTCGGTGCTGGTCGCCTTTCGGGGTTTGGGTGGTTGGGGGGGGGTTGTTAAAGGCAGCGGTGCCCTCGGCGGGCATTGTCGGCGGCTGGTGGTGTCGATGCAGCTCGGTTTGGAGGGGTTCCTTCGTGGGTTTGTTCCAGCCAACCTGTTGGGTTCGGCTGTGGCGAGGGGGGGGTTCCACCTGTTCAGCGGGATCCATCGCCAGGTGGGGCCAAGCAGGAGGCTGGGGGGGGTGCCGGGGTGCTGGGGTGCATGTCACGGTGCTGGGGTGCGTGTCGGGGTGCCCAGGTGTGTGTGGCTGTGCCCAGGTGCAAAGTTGTGCCGGACCCCACTGCGCATCGCGGACCCGGACCCCTTCCCATAGCCCACTTGGCCCCCGTTGTCCCTCTTCCTGCCCATGCAGCCGCGGAGGGCTGAGAGCTGGAAGGGCAGGGGGAAACCCTTTGGCTGCCCTTCCCTGCACCTATTGCTGCGGGTTTGGGGTTTGGCTTGGGTTGGTTCCTCTCCAGGAGGCTTCTGCGCGTGTGTTTGCGTGGAGGGGCAGTGCCTCTGCTCGGCAGCACGCCCCGGCAAGGGAGGGATTTGGGGTGGCTTGCCAGGGGTCAGGGTTTCATTTTTTTTTTCTGTCCTCAGGGGTTTTTCAACCCATTGGGTGATGGAAAAGCACCTCTTCGGTTTCCTTTGCTGGCAGCATGCTGGGAAACAGTCGGTGTGCTATAACAGCGCTGAAGAACTGCGCTCCGTTCCCCAAAGCGTGCGTGTTCCCGTGTAATAACCCCTGTAATAAACCGTGTAATAACCTGCTTTGGGGTCCCAGTGGAAATACCAGCTGCCGTAGAGTGCCAGGAGCAGTCCCATCCTTGGCTGGGCACCGGAGCGATGCCTTTGGCAGGGCAGGAGGCCCTGGAGGACTCGTTCCAGCCTCCAGATTTAAGCAGGCAAATTTTATCTTGGTGTGCTGGGGGCCAGCGCCAAGCCCGCGTAGCTCTGGATGTGTTTTTTTTCCCTTCCCCACGTGTTGAAGAGGCTGGTATCTAAAACACGACGTAGCCAGCCAAGGGGAGGAATGCTTGGTCTCAGCAAAAATAAAAAACAAATAGACTCCGTTCTGGGTTTCCTCCCCAAATTTTATACTGTTATTCATCCGTGTTCTCATACATTGCCCTGTGCCTGCTTCTATAGGTGGGCCTGATGTATCTGTAGGGAGCCTTCTGTTCTCCAGGGGTTTCAGGATGATTTCAGAAGGATGGGGTGAAAATGAGTCCGAATAAGTAGAATGAGCTGTGTAAGTAGGAGGGTCGCTGAGCTATTTGGTTTAAGCCCACGTGCTGTGGGAGAGCTGGAGGCTGGTAAGTGGGGTGGGCAGGCACCAGCCCGTGGGGATTTAGGGTTTGGTGGTGGTGCTCAGACGGGTGGTGGGGGTCTGCTCGTGGCACGGTCCCCCCAGGTGCCTTTGGCCGTGGTGGTCCTGTCGCTGCCACCGCTGCGGGTGGGCGCGCTGGGTCGGTCCGGAGTTAGGTGAGCTGAGGGAAACGTGTGCCTCCGTGCTCAGCTCCCTCAGTAATTAATGCTGCCTTGGTGAAATGTGGTGTTCCCGTAATTACGGTGCAGCTTGAGACAGCTCGAGGTAATAACTCTGCTCCTTTTGTGCGTACCGCGACTTCTCCCTGCTATAAAGTGCCATCTCTGCTCGCACGCGGGCAGCGGTGAGGTAACGCTTCGAGGGCTTTTTTTCTGCAATTTGTAACAAAACTGGGAGAATTCAGCCGAGAGAGGCGGACTGGGTGGTGGGCGTGCGTACGGAGGTAGGGATGAAGCCGCGTGTTGTTACAGTCCTTAGCGTGAGCGTTAATCATCCCAACCCCTTGCTCCTGGCATCTCGTTTTAAATGGCGAGTTTTCTGGAGACGTATTTTGGCCGTAGCATTATCTAGAGCTGGATGCAGGGCGGTATTCGTGTCGCTGGCTCCTTGGGGGGCTGCTCTCGGTGCTTCTGGGCCCGGCTGTCAGAACCTGCGTGGCCCAGCTCTGGTTTGCATCTCAGGCGCGGTGGGGACATGGGTGGGTGGCAGAGCATTGGAGAGGGTGCCGTCGGGGCTCCGTGACCCCCTGGCATGCCAGGGTGTGCTTCTGGCCTCCTGGGTGAAGTCCTTTGCTGAATCGATGCTAGGGTTTTTGATAATTTTGAGTAACAGCAAGGTCTCTGGGGAAATGAGAAGTTTGGGGAGCAAGGACAGGCCGTGCTGAGCCAAGCGCTTGGGCCATTTAGCCTGCTGCTTTTGCTCTCCTCTCAGCGTTAAATGGAAAACACCTTAATTAATTAATGTTGGCAAAGCGCTTGAAGATGTAAAGTGCAATCAATAGCCAAGTGTTATTAATAAGACCTCGATCAGCGTTTGGCTCATCTCGCTTCCCATTTCAGCGCGTCGGTGGCACGCAGCGCTTTCTGTGCCAGGGTCCGCTGGTGACGGTGGCGGCGTTTGCGTGGGTGCTGCCAAAATTCGGCTGGAAAGGGAGCAGGAGTTGCCCCCTGCTCCTGCAGCAAGGGATTCCTCCTCGCTGTGCGGCGGTCGCGGGCACGTGTGGTCACGTCCTGGCTGTAGCGATGCCGCTGGGCCAGGAGGACCTTTGTGCTCGTGACAGCCTAAAACAGTTCCCTCTTGTTCTCCTTGATCTCTGTCCACTTCCACTGCGACCGCGCAAAGACTCAGACTTCTGCCCAGGAGGCGAGCGGTTACCTCGGTGCTACTGCTGTTTTGCGAATAATCCTCTGGGGCTGGTGGAAATGTGCCATTTTCATCTTCCTGGGGCTCTTCCCTGCTGTCCTTTGTTCTTCCAGAGCCTGAGAGCTGGTGTTGTAAAATAAATAAATAAATAAATAATAATAAAAAAAACAAACTGAGGAATTGGGATGCTGCAGTCCGGTTGGATATCGGAGTGGTTTTGCACTGTGTGTGTCGCAAGATCAAGGTCTTGCTGTGCTATTACTATTACAGCTGCACGTGCTGGGAAATAAATGTGTCGTAGTAATATTCGCGTGGTTGCTTTAGACTCAAGCATCTGGCTGCAGCTAGCACTTCAGGTCCCCGTCACACCTTAGGTTTTGAAGATGTTAATTTAAAGCATCTTTATGCATCTGGAGTCTTTCTATTCAGAAGCCTCGTTTGGCGTGGTTAGCGTAAGGTTTTTGATAATATTTAGATTTTCGTTCCTTTAAAGCCCGACCAGGGGAGTTTTCATGAAGCGCCTGAGGATGAGTGAGCTCGAGTAAACTCCGAAGTTGGAGAAGGACAGGACCCAGGATTTCTGGCTCCCCAGCTTGTAGCATGACCGTGAAGATGTTTGGTGCTAGATTCACAGGAGAGGGAGATATAAGCAGGCTCTGGTCTTAATCTTGGGGAAGGTTAAGTGCGATTTTTTTCTCTTGGATTCGGCCACTCGGATAATCACTGGTGAGTCTGGGCGTCCCCCAAAAGGGCAGTCCTTCATCCCGCTGCTTACCCGTCGTTACTCCGGCTGCATCGGTGAACTCAGCATTCTCTGGCACCGGGGCCAGAGAAATCTGCATCCCCAATACGAACCTCTCCAGGTTGCCCAAACCTGGATATTTATCCTCTCCAGGTTGCAGCAGGGAAGGAAAGGCCTTGCCCAGCCCGTAAGCCCAGGTGCCACGAGCCTTTCCTCCAGGTGCCCGCGCTGCTCGGCCGCCACCGAGCAGGGCCGTGGCACACGGCGTTAATCGAGGCACTGAACTTCAGCGCGGGCACGGTGCGCGGCAGTGCTTCCGTCTGCAGCTTGTTAAAATTCAATTCTCGTAATTCCTTGTTGACAGCGACGCGTGAGATAAGGGAGCTGGAGGCTGACGCAGCAGCTTGCACAAGCAGCGCACATGGGGCGTGCGGAGCTCTGGCAAGTCAGCTTCCCGAAGTTCCCCTCGCCGTCGTCGCTTGTTTGGACGAGTTGTTGGCTTCGGGGAAGAAAGGAGGAAAAACTCATCCCAGCCCTCCTCCGATCTAACAAAGGGACGTGGCTTAGGGATGGGACTCGATCATCAAGGTCCTCTCCAGCCCTGGTGATTCCGTGATCCTAGCGGGGCCATTTGAGGCTGGGGCGGTGAGAACTGAGACTTAGTGACAGCCCCTGAACCAGGGGGACGTGGGATGATGCCAGAGGTGTCGATGAGGCTGGTACGTGGCTGGGAATGACCAGCTTTGCCCATGCCTTTGGGGGCGACGCTGGCTGGAGGCGGTGGCCCCCCGTCTGAGCCCTGGTGCCTGTCAGCCTGGCTCCCCCCGCACAGGTCGAGGAAGGGGTCTTGCTTTTCAGCCTCGGGTTTTACGAACGAGCAGCACCACGACTGGTGGTGGTGGCAGGGTGGGAATGGTATTTGGCATCAGTGAGGTTTTGGAGTGATGTGCGGGGTGTGGAGGAAGCAGGCAAGCACGGTGCCATGCCAGCACCTCCCTTCAGGTTTTCCTTTGGCTCCTTTTTGCAGCAGCGAGCAAAACCCTGAGAGCTGGCGTTGCTGATGACAAGTAGGTTTCTGCAGAGCAGATGAAGCAGGGTTGTGCATCTTCTGCAGCACGGCGAAGCCACGGGCGGTGTTTGGATTTTGTAAGCGAGCCTCTCTCTTCATTTGCCTTTTATTTCTTACACAAACATGGCATTTGCAGAAGTGGACGTACCTTTGTGACCGTAAAATGCCATACAGCAGCTGCAGGCACAGGAATGTATGAAAAAAAGAAAAGATAGACCCCAAAACCAACTTGGTTCTGGATATTCAGGGGGGAAAAAAAAAGTTATATTCTTTTTTTTTGCCAGATTTTTCCAGCGATGGCCATGGTGGCTCTTTCTGCAGCACTCGGAGGCGCCTGGTGGCACCTGTATTCACCCAAAACCCTCAGTGCAACTTGCTGAGTCCTGGGACGAGCGGTCAGCACACGCTGCCTGAAACGAGCAGCGCGTTAACGCGCCAGCTGAATTTCTTGGCCTCCGTACAGCAGGAGGGTTTCCTGTGCTCAGCGCACGCGGGCAGGCGCATCATTTAAGCACCAAGATGATGATAGATGAGTGCTGGCAGCGCACCCGGGCGCTTGTGCTCCAGCCCGTTATTTTTAAGCAAATTGTCCATCATCCTCCCCTCAAAAAAAAAAAAACCAACACAAATCGTCAATCCCATCAGAGGGATTTTTTTTTTTCCAGGATGTTTCAGATTGCTGGGGGATGCCGTTGTAGATCAAAATTTGCTGTTGGCATACGGGCACGGGAAGCGCGCCCCTGTTTTCGGGGGAGATGTGCAGCGTTTGGGGTAGAAAGCAGCAAATGGATTTGAGGAAGAGGTTTGAGGAGCTGAACTTTGATGGCTGGGTTTAGGCAGTCTAGACGCTCTCTTTAAGTTGCAGAAAGGGGAAAAGATCATCTCAGAAGAAACCTAAAGAGAGAGCTGTGAAGGGTTTAGTGGGCTATGCTGAGATTTCCAGTAGGAAAATGGCCAAATTCAGCTGTGCTCTGAATTTTAAAGAGCTCCTGCTCTGCCGAGGCCAGCAGGAGCTTTGCTGTGATTTTGGAGCGAGCGGGACTGGCTCTTCCCGGCACCTTCCTCCCACCATACCTATGCCCGAAACTATTTTTGCTCCATTTCTGACAGCCATGGGAAACGTGTGGGAGCAGAGCCAAGCCGCTTGGCTCTGGCGGCGTCCCGGTTCCCTCTTGGAGGAGGAAAGGAGAGGAATGAGCTAAGAGGGCTGTTCCTGTGCCCTGACTATACTGCGAAAGTCAGCGGGGCAATCTGATTTTTAGCACGGCCCCATAACCTGTGGCATGGGATCTGGGCACTGGGTTAGGGGGTGTATTTCCCACTCCTCGCTGCGCACACCCGCAGAGCTGTTCTGGAGCGACTCCTTTGGGCCGTGAGGAGGAGGAGAGCCCAGCTCTGAACTGCTGGGCGAGGGCTGGCAGCGTGATTTTGTCATTCTGGCCAACAGCGACACGTTCAGAAACACAACTTCATCCTGCAGCCGCCAAATATTCCCCCCCGTGTGCATTGGCGTTGCTGTTTCGACTAGACTGAAGCACACCCAGTTCTTTGCTTTCTGTTTGTCAATTATTGCATTATCTGCTCAGGCAAAGCCTGTCGTTTCCTCCACCTGCAGGTTAATTCCGTGCGCTTTCCCACCCCCTGTAACGGATCCGGAGTTGTTAAGTGCCCGTGGCCAAATTCCTCGTCATTTCTTCCCTGCTGCAGCCGGGGCTGGGGCAGGAGCAGGGTAACCGCTTCCGATGGAGACGCGGTGCGCTCCCGGTGCATTTGCATCAGGTAATTGAATCCGCAAAGATCAGCGCTGTCATCCCAGCCAAGGGAGCTCGTTTCCGAGCCACGTGGGCTTTCGTTCAGATGGGCTCTGGCTTCCTGAACTGGCAGAGAGAGGTCCAGAAGTGGAGGCTGGCCGAGAGGGCTGATGGAGGGAGGTGCTGTGTTTCCGCGGAAGGCAGGACCGGTGCGGCCGAAGCCGTGCAGCCCCCCTGGGAACAGCCATCAGATTTACAAGGTCATGGTGACAGGGGCCTGAGAAGCAGGAGAGGGCCGCCTAGTTAGTTTAAGGGCTGTATTCGATACCAGGAAGGTGTCTTCTGGGCATTGCAGTAGAAGCCAAAAGGTTATTGCAGGCGCGATGAATTCGAAGGGATCCAGCCGGTCGCAGAGCATCGGCCTCGGAGGGGAATTTCTGTAAAGCCCTTGAGTCCTGGGGATGCTTTTGTAAACCCGCTGCCTCTGTGCAGGTGCGGGATCTGCAGGGGGGGGCTCCGTGCGCTTTGCCTTGCCCCCACCTTTGCAGAGAGCCTTTGTGCGCGCTGCTCCTCCCCGGGCATTCACCATTTCCAGGGTATTTTGGTAAATGATCTCATTTAAGGCATCTCCTGCACATCTTATTGCGGTGCTTTCCGAGTGCATTCGTTAGGGACCGGTCTCATTTGGGGGGTAATTCCTCTGATGGGTGCATTTACTCTGCAGCGGCAAAACTGCTTTGATTCAGCGTCACAGGTATGGTGAGATGAATGGAAAGCACTTTCCTAAATGGCTCTGAGTATCTCGTAGGTTCCTTACGGGTTCTTTTCATTTAAACAGCGCCGTGTGATCTCGGGCTGAGGTTTTTGGAGATTTATTCGATGCTGTTGTGGTTTTAGGGGTAGAGTGCTCCCTGTGCTGCTGTGGTTTGCCTGCTGTGCCCAGCGCAGCTGTAGCTGCTGAAAGTTGCCCGATGCCAAATCCTGATATATTTGTGATCGTTTTCTATTTGTTTTACTTAAGAGGCAGGAGAAAAAAAAAAAAGGGGGGGGATAAAAAAGCCTGGAGAGCTTTGCCTGTTAATTAGTCTGACAATAATTTGATAATGACCACAGCGCAGGATTAAAAACCCATATGCAGATAAAGCATTAACTCTGCTTGCTGGCAGCATTAAGGGCTCCAGATAACATCAAAGGAGCGGAGCCGGCTGGTGTGTGTCGACGACAGCCCGTCGATAGCCTGGTATCAGCAAGCACACCTCTGGCCTCATGCACCGAGCCCAGCCAAACCAGGCCTGGCGCTGTCACGTTATCCAGCGGGTGGGAATATTGCACGGGGCCAAACCCAGTAAGTCCTCAGTACTGGGAATTTTGGGTGACCCGCTCCATTCTTTGCCATCACTCGTGGGGAGGAAAGGTCCCGTGGGGGGTTTTGGCACCGGCGTGGCTGCAGGGAGCTGCCCCGTGGTGCAGAAGTGGTTTGGGCTTTTGGGTGGGCAGATACCTGCAGCAGGAGCTCGGGCCGGGTCCTTGAAGTCACCCAGATACCTGCAGAATTGCCGGTGTTGGGTGCTCCAGCATGGCCTGAGCTGGGAGCCACTGAGCTTTCGGCTCCTCTCCAAGGAGGAAAATGATCTGCGCCTTGAGGAGCTGCCCTGGTGGACGTGGGTCCCTTTTGCTCATAGCTGCATGTAAGGACTGCAAGTGGGGAATATTTTGCTCAACTGCAATTTTTGTGAGGTCTCTCTCATTTGCTAGCTCGTTCTTGGTCATTACCAGAGCTGCAAGTACAAGCTTATTTTGCAGCAATATTTTCCTGGACTTGTATTAGCAAACGAGCATCGATGTTTTTGGGCCGATACGGAGAGGAGCAGAAGTGGAAGAGTTGGAGTGATGCCCTCAAGATAATTTTGTACTTTGCTTGGTATCAATAGCCTCTGACACCTATCGGACCAAGCATCTAGAGGGAGAAGGGTGAATTAGGCTGGCTGCAGGTGGATGGCACGAGCGGACGTCATCGGTGCCAGAGCTAATCGGTAGGAAACCATCAAACACACGCTCGTTCCCCTGGGACGTGTTTTCAGCATATCTTGAATTTCTTTGTGTGCGTACGCAGTTCAGAGGGTAATACCATCAATTAGACCAACAAGAAAGACTAATAAAAACCTATAACCCTCTATAGTATACCAGGTTTATCCCTGATTAGCAGGGTTGCTCTGATCTCATTGTGAATCTGTGTACGTGTCATCAGGAGAGCAGTATTAAATTGGTAATTAACGTTGCCAAAAAGTTTTCATCATCCTCTCTGTTGAAAAAAGAGGAGAAAATGGTAAGGAAAATACCACAGCGTGGAGCATGGGGCGGGTGGAAGGTGGAAGCACGAAGAGCGTCCCTTGTTCCCGTATTAGGGAACGTTGTTCCTGTATCGGTGGCGAGAGGAGGTGCAGGAGTCAGCAGATGCAGCCCCCATGTGGATGAGCCCCCCGGGGCCCTTTTCAGCGTGCACAGAGCGTAGAAAGCCTCCGAGTGTGTGTGCAGGGCTCCAGGAGTGGCGGCATGAGGTATGGGAGCGCATCCAGAGTGGAGCAGATCCCACAGATCCCGGTGCAGATGCCGCACACAGCGCTGCATTGTATCCGTGCGCTCACGCTTGGGCTGGGTAAGCGTTGTCCTTGGCAGCAGGCAGCCAATTTTTTCCAAATTTGAGCCAAAACTTTTGCTTGGCGAAGCAACAGAAAGCCCGTCTTCAATCTCTGCTGCATTTCATAATGGTAAAAGGGGAAGAAGCAGCGTGCAGGGAGCTCGAACAATCGGGGCGCCTTGCTTCCAACAGCGCCTGGAGCCGCTGCGCCATCCTGACCTGCTGGGATCCGCCTGGGCGGGCGCTTTCCTTCCTGGCTGTTTATTCAGGCAAGCAGCGACTTGCTCCATCCCTTAGTTTGCCTCTTAGAAATGATGATGAGCCGGGGAGATTTCCTTTATTTTTTTTTTTAATTTTATCTTATTTTTTTTTAAACGGTGGAAAATGGTAGGACGGGTAGGAGGCTTTTGCCGCAGATGCTAATTGCTCTGGAGTTTTTTCCGTGCTTTTCGTCGGTGCTGCCTCCAGCTCCTTCGCGTGAAGCCGCGCTGCCGTGCGACCTGTTGCACAGCCTCTCCGTGTGCACGCCGTGGGAACGATGGATGGAAAGCAGCCGCTGCCCTCCCGCTAGCAGCCGTTGATGGAGGCAGGCACCGGCATCCCGCCCGCTCGCGGCCGAGAAGCTAGCGAGGCGTTTGCTGGTTGCAAACGTTAAATCGCGAGCCGGGGCGGGTTGTCCCTCCGACAGCTCCAAGGCTTGTCCAAACGGGTCGGAGCGGAGGGCTGGCTTCTTCCCAGGGTGTTTTTTTTCGACATCTCAGGAGGAGGGGAGCGGCCCTCGTCTCTCCCCGCCGCCTCGAGGGTGAGCTCGGGCTCCAGCACTGCCGCTCGGGGCAGGAGATGGGAGGCGAGGTGATCCCACCCACAGCCCTAATCCTTCCCGCTCGCTACCTCATCAGCTTAATTAAGGGTTGCGTTGGGTGAAAGCCGTCCTGCTTGCGTCACGTTACGTGTTACGCGTCTGCCAGCCCAGCCTTTTCTCAAGGGTGTTCCCGGCGCTGCTCGTTGCCCAACGCGTCCCCATGACCTGCTCGCGGAGGCGCCTCTCCTGTCCTCGCCCTTGCGCGGCTCGGGGTGTCCCAGCTCGCCTGCCCAGCTCTTCCCGGGGCTCCCTGGGGGCTGCGACCCGCTGCCAGGACCCCTGCGGTTGTGGATTGCTCCAACAGGACCCCGGCGTGGAGCTCTTCCAGGCTTCGGAGCCTCCAGCGCTCCCAGGTGAACAAACCCCAAAGGCATCGTGCTCTTTATTAACGCGTTCCCCCCTTCGTTAGCAATTAAGCAGGTTCTCCTGCGCCCCTAGGAGCTCCTGGCCGGCCAGCCAGGCGGAGGCGCACAGGGGTAAAAGAAAAAGAGGCTTGCCCACCTCGACTTTTGCACAGCTTGGGGCTGTTACAGGGCTTCTTCCGAAGCTGCTGCTGGCTGGATGCGTTGCCCTGCTTTGATTTTCGGTTCCCGATGCTTCTGCTGGGGTTGGTGGCACGCCCGGAGCGTGCTGGAGAGCTTCCACTGTGCACGCAGGTGTCACGGGTGGGGGCAGCTCCGAAGGGCCTTCGGATGCAGGTAGGGCATCCCCACGGCAGGTCTCCCTCCTCCATTTTGAGCTGGTAAAAATACAGTAAAAATACGGGGGCTTTCCAGCCGGAGCTGTTCCTGCTGTGTTCGTGTCTCTGTGCATTTCATCCCCTGGCTCCGTGTCCTGCTCCGCAGGGGCCGTCATGGATCCAAGCAGCGTGACCAAGCCCAACGGCACGTTTGGTTTATCTGCTGTTAATGCCCCGGGTGAAGGGGGAAGCACCACGTTAATTAGGTTCACAGGGAAGCACCACGTTAATTAGGTTTGCAGCCAGTGAGGAGCTTGGAGCCCAGGCACCGGGCGGGATGTGGGGAGGGCGCTAAGAGCGAACGCGGGCGTTGGGCCTCGGGCTGAATGAGAGTTTCACCCTTGGCTTTGGGATCTTGTGTGTTTTTTATTTCTTTTTGGGGGTTTTAGGGATGGAAACAGACATCTGGGCTTCACCTAGGGTTGTTTTTGGCTTTGGGTGCGGGCGTTTTGTCTCGTTGTGTGCCCACACCGGGCATACGAGCTGCAAGCAGGCAGGAGGACGCGCTTCCATTTCAGCTCGGACCCAAGATGGTTTTTTTTGGGCACGTACCAAAATCCCCGAAGTCCAGCTTGGTTGGTTAGCGTCTCTACAAGGATCTGCTCGTGCAGCCGTTCCTGCAGGAGATAAGAAGTGCCCGGCCAGGCTCACGACCTCGGTGTGCATGGCTGCGTGCTTCGAGCCGGCTGCAGGGGGGGGGCTCAGCCCCTGCCCGCGTAGCGCTGCCACCCCCTCCCCTCTTCTGCTTCCTAATCGTATCCAGCTGCAACGCTGCTAGAAGTGAGCTCAGACGGAAAATATTTGTGCAAAAATGTTAACGCGTTTTTTGGAGATGGAAAGCCTGTTTTGTTGTTGTTGTTTTTTTGTTTAGGGGTGCAGCGGGGTGCTCTGGGTGGCTTCAGTTTGGTGGCATCTGCCGCATCCCAGCCGTGCTGGAGGCACGGTGGCGCTCAGGGTGGCAGGGGTCTGGCTGGCACACCCTGGGGAGGAGCAGAAAAGACCCGTTGGGGTGGATGGGACCTTCAGAAAGCTGTGGGGCAGCCCCACAGCCTGAACTTGACGCTGGCGATTCAGGGCTGGGTTAAGTACAATTAATTCTGGATGCTAAACGAATTAATTTGCCCTTCTCCTAACAGTCCGTACAAACAGTGCTCAGGATACTACAAGGATGTTTTAAAGTAAAAGCAAGAGCTTTGCCAGCTTGCTATCTCCTTGGTCAGAAGAAGGATGTTAAAGATCAGTGACAGTTGTTGAGGTCCTGTTATACCATCTTGAAGACACACACCCACGCAGCTTCTTGGATTTCTTTTATTTTTAAAACATTTTTGCAATTGTTAGTGGTTTTATTTTTTAACTGCGACTTTTTTTCCCCATTCTACACAAAGATCTAGCCCTGGGTGTGACAGGCAGCACGTGCTGCCCTGCATCCCAGCAGTGCCAGGGCTGCAGCGAGCTGCGGAGACATCCGAAGGTAAATAAATATTGCTTTGGGTGCAACAGGGGAAAAAAAGCAGCCCAATAAGCCGTAGGGGATATATCCACCTTGTGATGGTTGGAGGCTGAAGAGGGGTTGAGGGCTTGCAGGGTCTCGTAGCCCGTGGAGGAGGCTGGAGCCTCCGTTTCTGGGGAGAAATCTTGTATTCAGATCGCGCTCGCAGGGCTTCTTTTTTTGGTTTTCTGGCATTTTTTGTTTTACTAATTGCAATTGTTTCACGTTCCTCTGATCTATTATACTTTGTAATAAGGCACGTAATTCATTATTTAAGTGGCAGCGCTCTGATAATTAGACGGGTTATTTTTGTCGGTGCTGATTAGTTGGTAAGTACAGATTGGATGTTGGAAGCCGTGCTGCGCTCCCCTGGCCTTTGGGTTTTGGAGAGGGGCCGTGGCGGCCCCGTGCCTCGCAGCGGGAGGAGGGTGCTGCTAGCAGATGGCTGCAAGAGTTTTAAAGGGTTCGGCACTTGTCCCCCCCAAAAAAAAGCTCATGGTGCTGCATAAGGTTAAGAAGATGCTAGCAGATGTAAGCTGAGGCTGGTGTAGTTACACCGCAGCAGGCGGCATTGCACCTCCAGCAGTGGGTGCATCAGGGGGTCCTCGTCCCAAATGCGGTTTTGGGAACGTTGCAGGGCATGAACCCGCTGAGTGCTGGAGCTGGCTGTGTCCTAGGGAAGCTTTGTCCCTTCACAAGCGTAAAGCCGTGTTGGTTTTTCCCCTGGAGTTAATTGCATTAGTGGGACAATGTGGGCTTTGTCCCTGCGGCCGGGGGACGCTTTCTCCTCTCCCCCCGCGTCCCTCGCTCGTTGTTCTGTATTTGGGATGCAGGAGCTGTTTGCAGGATTAGGGCTTTTTTTACTTCGCTCTCAGACTGCTTCATGAAGGGTGTGGTGGACGAGGTGGAGCGGGTCAAATTCAGAGATGTATGGGGTGAGATGCTCAGCGCTCCCTGCAAACCAAACCGAGCCAAGCAGTTCGCACACATGGAATTAAGGACGTGTTTTTGGAGTCGTAGCTCTCCGCTTTCTCCAAGATGATGTGAACCATGCTGCTAGGAGAGTTTAATTGGAGCCGAGCCATCGCATTATTCGAGCGCAGATTTCTGGAAAGAGGGAGTAAAAGGCAATCTTTTGTGTCACTTGGTCGTCCCTTCCAAATAAGCTACGGGGCTCTGCTCGTTGCTGTCGGGATGCTCCTGGTTCAGCAGATGGCTCCGAGCACAAACAGCCCCGGGGATGCCTCCTGCTGCCCGTGACCCTGGGGACGGTCGGAGCTGTGTGGGAAATGAGCAGTGATTAGGAGATGCCTCGCATTTTTCTCGAGCAAATACACGTGGAGTGGGAAAAGCCAGAGCTCTGTGTGGTTATTGGTGCTGCGAGCGCACCTCGGGCGAGCCCCGAAATGCTGGGAGGCTTCTGGTGCTGGGTGCTCGGAGGGCGCCGCTGTTAAACGTGGCAGCGGAGGGTTTGTGTGTGTTTCCAGAGCCCCCGTGCCCGAGGATGGGAGCTGCAGCCCTCGGGATGCTCCCCGCTCACCTAGCGGGATGTCTGCGAGCGGCGCTGGGCTGATCGCACGGGCTCTGGGGGGGGCCTGCGGGCTGCCAGGGAAGCAGCGCGAGAGGAGGATTTACTGAAAAGCTCTGCTCTTACTCTAGGTTTTCCCGTCTTCCTCAATTTTTGAGGCTGATGGGCAGTGGAAGTACAGTCGGGGCTCAGCAGCTGAGAAGAGGGGACAGGAGGGAGAAAGAAGCCCAGCAATGTCCCCGTCCTTTGCAGCCCGGGATTTCCAGCTGCTTTTCCCTTGGGTTGGGGTGTTGGAGGCGGTGGGTTTTTACGAGAACCAGCTCGTGCTTTATGCACAATCTCACTGCTGCTAAAGAGGGGGGGTCAAAGTGTAAGTCGGTTAAGCGGCTGGATTGCCCTGCTATATTTGCCACGGGATAATGGAAAATTCCTGCGAGGAGCCTGCTTGATCTGGGGCCAGAGGAAACAGGATGAAGTCTATTCCACTGCGAAGCGATAGAAGAGTATGCTGCCTGCCTTCCGCTGGCTGCTGCCAATGTTTTTATGGGCTTGGGATCTAAATTTTGAGAAGAAAAGTAAACGCACGTTATGTCAACCTGTGGTCGTGCCAGGCTTCTCGCCGTGTGTCCTGCTTCGTGCCATCCCTTTGTACAATTTCGGGGATCTGCATGCCAGGAAGGCAGCGACAGCTTCGTTTTTGGCTCCTTGGACTGATCGGAGGAGTTGATTGCAGCACAGGTCCCCTGCGGTCAGTGCCCTGACCCGGCATACCAGCGCGGCCAGACCTCGGGTACCAGCGGGAGCCTTTTCGGGGAACCCTGTGTCCTCTGGCTTTCCACCCAGCTTTGATGGGAATTTAAAGCTTGCCGTCACATTTTGTGGATTTAAAGGGAATCTTGGAAAACTAGTGCCTAGAAGTCTTCGAAAGAAACTTTTGATATCTCTTAGGACTGTGCCGGGGTCTGTGTTATGAAACTATTTTGTGCTGTAAGGCTTCGGAAGGACTGAACTTGAGTTCCTAGGCTGTTATCGGTAGTCAAACTGCTTTGCACTTTGATAGCCCCTTTCATTCAAGGAGCTGAAAGTACTTAAAAAATGCTAACAAATTGAGCTCCTTGGTAGCTGTTGAGTGCAGCTGTTTGTACAGGAATTTGGTCCAAAGCCTAGCGAAGTCCATGGAAAGACGTCCGTGTCGCTACCTCTGGCGAATCCCACCGTCTGTCTGTCCCTGCAGCTGGAACTAATGACACAGACTTCTTCCCATCCCAGAACCCCTCTCCATTTCTCTGTAGGGTTTTTTCCTTGATTTTTTTGCCTGGCTCCACTGTTGAGAAACACATGGGGGGAACGGCAAAGTCATGGCAAGATTTGGGGGCACCTGTCTCGTGTGCCACGGAGCCCTGCCTTAAGGTCGGAGATGCAGGAGGCACCTGGGTTGGAAATACCCTTCCTGAGCTGTTACTTTGTCTCTTGGAGGTTTGCCATCGGTTTCAGCCTTTGGGATCAAGCCTCGGAGAAGGCTGCACCCTGTGCTTTGGACGTGGCTGTGGACAGGAGCTGCAGTGCTGGCCGTGAGAAGCTGGAGAAAGCTGCCCTTGGGTCCGGTTTGTGGCCATCAGCCGGACTAACAGGGGAGGGAATTCCTCTTTCTCGCCTGTTAGGTAAAAGATGTTACGCTCTGGTGAAGCCACACGAGGCACTGGGAACGCCTGACATCCCTTTCCTCCTCCAGCAGTGCGAGGGGTCGTGTAGTGCCCTGATATCTGCCCAGCCGTGACGAGCTGTGCTCTGTGGAGTCTCGCTCCTTGTCGCCCTGCTACATTTTCCCTTCTCCCCTACCTTACATTAATTGTCTTTCAGAACTATCTGATCGCTGCTCTGATGATTTTTTCCAGTGGATAAGCCTGTTAGAGATAATCTGGTTTGCTGAATTTCTCTTCCTCTAGGCGATCTCCTTAATAGCTGCCTCGGAGGATTTCATCTTGTTGGGAAACAGGATGCAATTCCGTATAAATATTCTGTTTCTTCATGGTTCTTCTGCTGATTAAGGTCTGCTCTTTCTCCTAAATAAACTGTCACATAAAATACTTGTGACAAGGAGGAGCTTTGGGGATGCTTAGCGTGTGTTTGGTACTTCTGAGTGAGTTACCTTGGCCAGTATGGTCAAAACCCAGCGTTGATTTTGGGTACATCCATTTCATCTTTCAGGAGCCAAAAAAAAAAGGGGGGGGTAGGGAGGAGAGGCATGAGGGAAAGACCCATAATCCTTAATGTCCCCCGTAGCACAGAGTGCTAAGACACTGTGGGATATCCCCTTTCATATACCCAATAGAAAAAAGGAAAAGACCGAAGGCACGTTCCTTCTCCTCTTATCCCGTTCCCAGCCATATAGCAATCAATGGTGTCATTTAATTTCAGACTGTTACCCGGCTTCACATAACCTGATACGGATGTTTGCTGCCACTGCTCCTTTAGAAAAGCTCATTTTTAGCTCTCTTAAAAACAAACCTACTCCTTTTTTAATATGTTCTGCACGGGTATATATTTTTCCCCTGTCCAAATCAGCACTGGATGGAGGGTCAGGGGATTACGGTTCTGTTCCTGCCATTGCCAGCGAGTTGCTGAATGATCTTCAGCAATTCATTTGATCTTTCTGCACCTCGTTCTCACAAATAAGGATGCTGGTAATAACTTTGTATTGTTAAAGCTCTGGTAATAACTTTCCATTGTTAAAGCTCTTAAAGCTCTTGTATGGAAAGTGCTGTATGGGAGTTAGAATAATTATTGTAATCGTTCGCTGCGAAGCCACTGCAAATAAGTTTCTACAATAATGGACCTTAGTTCTTGGTGAAGGGAATTATTAGAATAATTGTGGCTGGAATGACCAATAAATTGCGAATAAAGCAACTGCTCCTATTGAATGTATATTCAGTGGGGAACTAGATGACTGGAAGATATGCCAAGCAGGTAGAAGGTGCAGCGTTCCACTTGAGCCTTCCCATACACCAAGCGGGTCCCTGGCACGTGTAGGCTCTGAGCTGTTTTGGGCATTATATTGAGCAGCAGACCAGACTCTACACACACACACACACACACAGCTTCTTGGGGGCTGCAAGCGCTGATCTCCTGCGAGAAGGCAGCTCCAAGCAGGAGCAGCTGCATGATGCTGACTGTCGGTGTGCGTATGGCACCCCGATCCTGCATCGTAGGTGCGTTGGGGCGAGGGAGATGTAGGTAAGCTTGCTCTATGAATTTCTGAGCCTGGCTCACACCCTTTCCCTTATTGCCTCTAATTTACAGCTTGCTAAAAATAGGTGATGGAGAAGACTTGGAGCTGCTGAGACAGAGCAAGACCGTAAATCACTTGACAGCTCATTTCCTTATAGCAAATACCTTGGTCTTGTGACTATATGTTTAGATTAAGGAAGGAATAAAATGTAGCAGTCATTGCCTGGTTCAGTAGTGTTGTTTTTTTCTTAAGAAATAATGGTATGCATATGTAGAAGTGGGACAAATCCTGTAGCAAAGACCTATAATGTGCATCAGTTTGTGTATGTTAAATTGCCACGGATTTGGGGTTTTTGGCTGCTCGTTAGGAAAGGTAAGATGTTGTTAATGCTGGGGCTGGGCTCTGAAATGCAGGATGGCGCTCAGCTCCTTGGGAGGAAGATGATGCCTGCACAGAGCGCGGTGACGCTGCTGCGCCCGGTTATTCTACCAGCCCCTCTCCGAGATAAAGGAGAGCCGTGCGATCTAACGCTGCCTGATTTTCCCATCTGCTCAGCCCCTTTTAGCCTCAGATTTCACCAAATTTGTTCTCTGTGACCCTTTGAGCAGTGCTGCTGCAGCCAGTGGGACCTTGGCCAGTAACTTCAGCTCGGGCAGCAGCGAGACCTTGGCTGCTTCCTTCCCCTGCACCCCCGAGGATCTCCAAGGGCTTTGCCAGCATTTTCTGACCCAGGCACCGGTGCAGCCAAATTGCCGTTCCTTTTCCTGATAGCTGCCCTTGGCGGGAGCAGCCCCAGCAATGGGGGTTGTGCCGAAGCTCCGTAATGTGAAAAAGGCTCTCAGGATTCTCCCTGTAATAACAGGCTTTGTTTTCTCTTGCGGCAACGTGTGGCAGTGAAGTTGGAGCCTTGTCCTGATGCATGCAGCTGCTGCTGATCAGAGCCGTTAGCGGGACGCTGCAACGCTTCTCAGAGCAAACCTTTTGGCGGTGCTGTGCGCGGCCGGTTGTTCGCAGCACTGACAGCAGCTTGGGAGACACAGACCCCGCTTCCAGATGCGACGGTGCCCCGTGATAAGATCGTGGACAAGGCTTCTCTCACCCGAGCTGCTGTTCCTCAACCTTAACCTTTGCAAGACAAATGCTGCATGGCAGCGAGGGGTTATAGCACCGCCTCAGACAGGCGCTGTCTGCATTGCACGACAACAAGCAAAAGAAGTTATCGGTGTCCCAGGAGGCCGGGAACAAATGTAGGTCCTGATCTTGCATGTACTTATCCAGCTAATTAGCTTTGCCCATTCAGCCCTTGGCACTCGGCCTTCATCTGCTCAGGACAAGGCGCATGGATGCGCGCTGCAGCGTGCTCAGCTGTCGTGGGCACCTCGCTGCTCCTGTTCTCCTTCGAAGCAAGGAACGGTCTCTCTCCATTACAGGATGCTGGTGAATTTATTACAGCCCCGGGTGAATTTATGCTTTTCAGTCCCCAGGTCAGGCACAGCCAAGCTTGGCTGTTGCGGCCGGGACGTGTCAGCAATGGTTGTCACCGCGTGAGCTGTGATGGGCGCATGCTGGCAGGTACTCACGGACCAGGACCTTTCTCCCCAGTAATTAATCTGCCCACCCGGATCCTCCAGACCTCTGCTCCTGGCCAGGCTCCCTCTTGTCATTCTGGTCGTTCAGCAGCAGACATTGCAATAAAAGTTGTGTTGCAGTTCAAGCTACACCTTTATGGTTGTGGTTTCAGGACCTAAGTGCTGACATTGGGCTGGGATTGCTTTTTATTTTTTTTCTCCTGCATTTGAACTTGAAAGGTTCTTTAATGCTCAGTTTGGTGTTCCTGTTTTGCTTTTCAAACTCCTTATTATTTCCCATGGCTTCAGTACCCCGTGCCAAGTCACTTCCAGGACTTGAACTCGAATTAAATTCAGTAGCTGGAAGGTGCTGAGCCTCACAAACGCGTGCAGTGATTCAGCTCCCGGAGGACAAAGGCTCAGCCTTGGCCAGGGCTGCCTGGCACTGCGAGGAGCGAGGCGTGGAGGCTGTGGCAGGCTATTCCCCGCGCCGTCCTCCCATAACATCCCGCCCGCGTGGGCAGCGTTGAGTTTTCTCTCCTTTCCCAGCCAGGCTCTCTCTGAATCTTCATCAAGCGCTAATTAGTGCTGGTTCCCACCCAGCGGCGGGATGGCGAAGGTTTTCGAGGAAGTTCTGCATTTGCAACTCTGCCGATGGGGCCGGTGCCTGTGACCTTGACCTGAATCAGAGCGGGTGATGGGGTGTAGGGCAGGATCTGCTGCGGCTTCATCCTGCTGCTGCTGAGGATGCTCCGGTGGCATCGTCCTGCGCAACGTGGGCTGCCACCGGGACGGGCTGGGGGCCAATTTCACCCTCTGGTCGGAAACTCCCCCGTAACCCCTTTGCCGCCCTTACCCAGCTCAGCAGAAGTCGTCGTGCACTCGCTGTTGCTCCCCGCTTATTTATCCTTGCGTGCCTGGGATTCTTGCTCTCAGCTCAGCAGCAATAAATGAGCCATTTGCATAATGAACGGTTTGAAAATCCGCAGCCCTGCGGTGCCTTGAGCCGTGCCCTTCAGAAAGGGCCTGTTCTCCGGGAGAAGGTGGCATAATTCAAAACGCTTAAATTCCTCTGGGGAACGTAAGTTAGGATGGGAAGTACTTGGGTTATTTTTCAGCTGATTTTTCGGTGCTTACACGGTGCCCTTGCTCTGCATCGCGTGTGTGTTTTGGGCAAGTGGAGATAATGCAGTCAACTGCTCTTTGTTACAGCTGGGGGGGGGGGGGGGGGGGGATTAAAAGGGCAAGAAATGGGGAAAAAATGCTGCAAAAAGATGTTCCATTCCAATTTCTGCTGGCCATTCCTGCGGGGGAATGACCTTTGCTCCCCGTGCCTTATTTTATCATGCAGGGGTTGCTTTTGCTCCTGGCTGGGGAGGCAGCTTCTGGGCGCTGCTCTCACTCACCCAGTGATAAAAACAGGCAGGCACGTTTAAATTGCTACCCATATTTCCTTGAAAGGATCTGAAAAACAAACAAAAAAGACATTCTGTTCCATGCTCTCCCCTTCCCCTGCTTTTCCATGTTTTGTTTTGTGTTTTTTTTTTTTTTACCACCATGGCAGTGGTTTTGGGATAAATGTTCCTTCAGCTGTGCATCCAGGACCCCCACATCCTCCACCTGCAACTGGGGCGTCCCCCACCCAAGTTAGGGAGGCGTTTTTCCCTTCACCATTGGGATTGTGGAGCAGAAAACGGGGTGAAGGACCCCTGCGATGAACCGTGCCCCTCCCTGAAGCAGGAAGTTTTCTGCTGCGCTAGCACAGCCAAGGAGCCCTGGAGCACGGCGGGTGATGGGTTTCATAACCGCTTCCAGTGCCAAAAAGAAGGATGAGTAACGAGCAGCGATAACTCCCCTGCAAACATCAGCATCCCGCTCAGGCTGATAAAAAATTTGCTCCCTTTTAAAAGGCTTTAAAACGCTCTTTGTGGTGCCGGGGCCCTTTTATTTTCAAAAATTCTGCAAGATGCTGGTTTTCCTTTAAACTGCTTTAAATTGGTGTTTGTTGAACTCGTAGCGAGCTGCTTTTGAGGAAGAGGAGATGGCTGTGGTTTGGTCCTTAATGGAAAATGAATGTGACTCGAAATCCAGTCCAAAACCCATAATCTCTGCCCCACACAAGAAAGCTCCACTTGAAGGAGTAAATGTAGAAAAAAAAATAGGTTGGATTTAATTGCTTTGGATGCCTTGTTCCAGCTGAAGTGTGAGGAGACGATAAAAGATGCAATTTAAAGCTCAGCAGCAACGTGTTGGAAACACCGGTGCTGGCGCACTGGGCTGCTTTATCCCCAGCCCATCTATGCTGAGCTGAGCTAAATGCTGAGCTGTTCGGTGCCTGAGAGCAGCGAGCCCGTGAGAAGGTCACTCGGTGCTGCCAGGATTTTGGATTTCCCCCTGTGCTGGGGCTGCGAGGAGGCTGCTCCCTCTCCTCTTGCACCTTGTGCTGATTCACCACTTCTTCCCCATGCCATGTCCGCGCACCCGGATGGCTCCATTTAGGGCCAATTTATTTATTCTTAACGCCTTCCCACTGGGACACAAATCCCTTTATATGCAAGCGATAACCTGACAGTGTATTGCTAGCGATAAGTAAGGAGTTAATCCCCATCGTGGGGCAGTTCAGCTGGCAAACGGTGGTGGTGGTCAAGCTGTGAGTGTGAAACTGCTGGGGAAATTATTCCATCACGGCGTGCTGATAGGTCTGGGTGGCGAGCTTGATGCCCCTGCATCGTCTCAGGATGTAAGGGACCCCCACCTCCCTGCCCGTGGTCGGAAATAACATTTGCAAGGCCGGGCTGGGGTTTTGCTTGCAGTGAATGCTCTCAGAGCACCTGGTCACCTGCTGAGCATCTCCTGGTGGAGTGGTGATGCTGCGTGTCCTCCAGCCGGGTACCCCTTGCTGGTGACACGTATCCTGCACACCCAAGGAGGGTGGAAAGCAGGAGGATGCCCCAGGGAGCGTGCTCCTTCTCCTCCTACACAAGCCTCGCATTTTCTCCGGGCTCTGGAGGTTGTGCACGGCTCTGCCAGATAAAGGCAAAAGTGAGGGAGGACGGAGGAAGATGAATCTGCTGCATTCGTTATCCTCTGTGCAAAGAACATCAAAAGCACTAATGGAAAAGGCTTTTTATATTTTTCATCAAAGCACTTGTTAAGATTTGGCAGGCTGATTTCTTATCAGTAAAATATTTATGAATGGAGCAGCTGGGGTGCTGGTTTAGGAAGGCTGGGAGTAAACGTTCCCTCCTGCCTCGGGAAATGTTTTACTCGTCTCGGTGACTTTTTTCCCCTTTGCTTTGTTCACGCCGCTTCTGCGAGAGGAACTTCTAGGTGAGCCAGCACCCAAGCCTGCCGGCCCACGGAGCTCCCGGAGCATTTGCATGGTGACAAGCCCCAAACCCACCTTGGACCCGATGCCGCAAGCTCTGGCCATCTCTCTCTAAGACAGCAAGTGCTGGTGCCTGCAGCAACTTGGGCTCCTTGGGCCATGTAAGCATCTTTGGGACACTTCAGCATCTTTTAAGCATCCCAAAGCTACTTAAGCAACCCAGAGCCCAGTCCCCGTGGGGCAGAGCTGCTGCTGGAGCAGCTGCCACCATCCCATCAGCCCTGCATGACGTGCTGCTGCAGGCTGCGTACTCTGCCTCTTTATCGGTGAAATGGCTGCTTGCAAGTAAAGTAAATAAAAAATAATGATCCTTTCTCTTATCAGGGCTTGTCTAGACTCCCATTTGCACTAGCTGTACTTCCTGGGATGCTTTGTTTTATATACAAGCAGGTTTTGGAACAAAACTGTTTGCTTGTTGCCTTGCCCATCAATGCAGGTGCCTGCGGTACACTAAACCTTTGAAAAGCTCTTGATTTCTATGGCTAATATAACACATCCAGGGTGCTGTTCTCCTAAGAATGGTGATTGCACTGGCCTGAATGAGGTTTTTATCTCGTTTTCCTCTCCACTAATTAGACCCACACACGTGGCGGGAGTATGAAATGATTTATGAAGGTGTTTTGATCCCAGTTTATTAATTCCTAATCCTGATTTATTATTATTCTTTCTAATTTTGCATCGTCACTTGGTGAGTAAGGTAGTTCAGAAAGCACAGGGGAAGAGCTGATATTGAACTTCCATTGAAATACCAGGTGCTTAGAAATAAATGGGCTCACAAAGGGAAGCCTGCAGCGGTTGGGCATGTCGGAGGAGGCTGGGAAGAGCAGCAATAGCTGTCAGCGTAAACCGTTGTCACACCTCATGGGCAGTGATGCTCTTAATTTATTATTTTTTTTAATGTTTTTCCTCCTGGCCTTGTCCAGAAGAATGTAAATCCGGTGACTGGGGAGAACCCGGGGGTTCTGAGGCACCATTTAAAAGGTAAAGCTGTGCTGCCATCAGAGCGTTGTGTTCTTTAAATATAGATCCTTTGAAATGCAATTACGTCGGTCACTGAGGAATAGGAGTAGTGACAATATCAATATTTATAGCATGTAAATCAGCACAAATCAGGAAGTGCGGAGCTGGAGTAGTTCTTTGCAATTTCAAAAAGTTAGCTTTCATTTCAAGTTTTGACCAGATGTGGAGGTGGATAGGCCCATAAAAATCTGAGCAGTCGTCTGAGCTTGTTTCTGTTTGGAGGGGGGGGAAAAAGTGCATTAATGCACTGAGAGAGCGTGGAGCTCTCAACCTGCGGCTGATGCGGTTGAACTGCAGCCTTGCTGCTGTCCCCTGGAGCTGCTGGGGCTCACCAGCTGCCCCTGGGGGCCGTGGCTTTTGGCTGGTGCTCGCCAGGGCCACCTACAGAACTGTGGGGTTAGAAGGGACCTCAAGAGACCATCGGGTCCAGCCCCCTGCCAAAGCAGGGTCCCTAGAGCAGGCTGCCCAGGGAGGCGTCCAGACGGGCCTTGAATATCTCCAGAGAAGGAGACCCCACAACCTCCCTGGGCAGCCTGTCCCAGTGCTCCGTCACCCTCACCGGGAAGAAGTTCTTTCGCATGTTGGGGCGGAACTTCCTGGGCTCCATTTTATGGCCATTGTCGCCATCGTCTCTTGTCCTGTCCCCACAGAGCACTGAAAAGAGGTTGGCCAAACCCCTCTGTCTGCCACACTTCAGGTATTTATAAACATTGATAAGATCCCCCCTCAGTCTTCTTTTCTCCAGGCTGAACAGACCCAGGTCTCTCAGCCTCTCCTCACAGGGGACATGCTCCAGGCCCCGTACCATCTTTGTGGCCCTCCGCTGGCCTCTTTCCAGGAGATCCCTGTCTTTGTTGTGCCAGGGAGCCCAGAACTGGACACAGGACTCCAGGTGAGGCCTGGCCAGGGCAGAGTAGAGGGGGATCACTCCGTGCCGGCACTGCCTGCGCCTGGATAAAAACACGGAGCTCAAGGGCGCTGATCAACGTGGACGTACTCAGGTACTCCCCTGGCCTGATTTTCTGTCGCCCAGGTACAAGCAATGACAGAAATGATGCTTGAGCCAAGAGGAACAGCAAGGATGGCACCTGCAAAGGGAGCAGGGGTTCAGGCAGGAAATTAAAGCGGTCCCGAAATCCCTCCTCCATGCTGCTTTTCAGTGTTGTCTTCCCTCCCCCGTTGGGTTTTATTGTTTGTCCTGATATGGAGCAATTGAAATACGTGAATGTCGTGTATTTGGGGTGGCAGGTCAGGAGGGCCAGGCCGGATGCGGAGGGGCGAGGGGTGAATTGGGACCGGGCAGGATCTGGGACTTGGCTCAGGTGGAGCATGCTGCGAGGGATACCTTGGGGGGCCAGAGTTACTTGCTGGTTTATTACTGCGTCATTTGTGGGCTGTTTCTCTGCTTATTTTACTTATATTGCAAAAAAAATCTAGGTGATGCCAAACTACGCTGGTCCTGGTGCTGGAGCTGTGTGGTTGCTGCAGCCACGGAGGGTGATGCAGTGAGCTGCAGGCAGCCAGGGGGACTCGAGGAGCATGCTTTATTTACCAGAGATTGCCTTCACATCTTGCCAGCAGCATGACAGTGGCTAAATCACCTGTTATCATGCAAAGAACAAAGCTGTTGTCATGAGCAGAAGAATAAAACCCTGAAATTTGGGGGAAGAGCGTAGAACATGTAGTGTAGAACATGGCGCTGCCTCAAAATGTGTGTCGTGGGGCTGCGGATTTAGGGGCAGAGGGAGCGAGGAAGGATTCAATCTCAGCTTCATGGGTCGGGGAGTACAGAAGGGACGAGCTGACCCTGGTGGTTCGAGGAGGATGTGGTGGGGATGCTCGTGGGTGCCTCCTCCCGGCTTGGTGCAGCATGGGGCGCAGCGAGGAGCAGTTATGGGGTTGGGACGGTCTTCCTTAAAGACCAGCCAGCATGGTGGTAAGGAAAGAAATAGTTGCGGACCCAGATTTCCACCCTGAGCTCCCTGGTTTGCGAGGACTACCAGCAGGGCTTTGCTCAGAGCCCGGCTGCAGTTGTTTGTTCTGCAGCTCAGCTCACAGCCCGGTGTGCAATCAAACCCCCTTTGCATCAACGCCAATTTACCACAGCAATCCTTCTCGTGCTTCCCGAGGTTTTCCTGCAAGTGCTTTGACCTCCTGCGAGCTAAACGAGCAATGCGAACAGTGCTTCTCGTAGCCTTTTGATGCTAAAAAGTTAATCCCTTGGTCCTGGCCTGTTGTCGCTGCATGGCTGTGGGATATAAAAACACCAAGCAAATAGCCGGGAAGGATGATACGAGGTGGGAGCTGCATGAAGAGCAGTCTGAACGCTGCACGCAGTGGTGGGCGAAGCCTTCCTCCTGCATTTCCACGAAGCGCTGCGCTCCCCGACGGCACTATCCAAATAACATGAATAATTAAGGGCTCGGTGCCGATTTCGTGGCATGAACCGACGCGACGGTTCCCGGGGGGCAGCCGTGTTACGCCTGGGCAGCTGTGCCCCAGCAGGTGGATGTTGCCCCTGCCACCGTGTGTCTTTGGGGGGCACGGCCAGCACATGGCGGGGGGGGGGAGCGGCCGCAGCGCCTGAGCGAGCACAGCGGGAGCCCGTGGGAATAGTTACAGACCCATGGTGGCAAACCCAGATGGGATGGCACGAAATGAAACGGCTGGGTGCAGCGGAAAGTAGGGCTGATTTTATGATAGTGTAAATAAGCTGCTTTTATGATTTTTTTCCGTTCTTCTTCAAGCAACCAGTTGTGGTTTTGCTGTATTCTGCATCCCAGCTATAGGTGGGGGGTGAGTGCACTACGTTACGTGAACCATATTTCCCCTCGCCTGCACAAGCAGCAGTAGGACACCCTATTAGGATGCCCTAGTAGGACATCCTTCCCCAACCGCCTCTGCTCCTTCCTACCCCATGCTTTCTGGACCCGCTCCGCAACATCCATCCCCGCAGGGCTGGTCCGCTTGGCTGACCGTGAGGCTCCAGGGGTCGTTTGCAGCAGAAGGAATGTCTTAATTAACCGAGGGGCTGAGAATTTTTGGCTGGCGGGGGCCAAATACGTGGTGAATGTCCATCTGTGCGTGGTTTGGGGAGTGCAGCCAGGAAGACGTCTGTTGGTAGCACCAGGCTCAGCCCCATGGCTTGCTGGTGTGGTCCGAAGCCAAAATGTCTCGTGGTCTCCGTGAGGATGCTGCTGGGGAGAAGCTGCTCAGAAAGGAGAGGAGTGCTGCTGGTTGTGATGTTATCAGCGATGGTTAACCAAGAAGTAGGAGGAGGACTTGTGAAAAAAAACACCGAAAACAAAGCTCTTACAGGAACAGAAACACATTGATGGGAAAGGAGGATTGGTAGTCTGGAGATGAAGTGAATGGCTTTTCCTGTAAATCTGAATTTCAGGTACAAAAGTAGGCTTTCATTCCTTCAGCAACTATTGCAGCGGACAGTGCTCTGCAATAAGTTCCTTCCAACAGTAATATCGCGTGTGATTGCTGTGATTTAGATTATATATGTGGTCGAGAAGAGAGGTTGCTGCTGAAAGCCTGCTATAATAGGCTCTGTGGAGCCTTCTCTAAGGATAAGGGTTTTTTAAGTTGCTGTAAAACATAAGGATAAAAGAAATCAAGCTCATTTTTCTCCAAGGACCATAACATCCTTTAAGGCTTAATTCGGCTTAATATTTTGCCCATCCTCTTCAGGCTGCGCTGCCAGAGTTACATCTATCACGGTAGTTTTGTGCATTTAGAGAAGCACTTGAGGTCTGTGCTCTCTCTACCTTTTCTTTCCTTTTTCTGTTTTCAAATCATCGCTGTCAGCTTGAAACACGCAGCACAACATCAGACGGGCAGGATTTTAGCCTGGGCTCCATTTTCGGTTTGTTTTTCACTTTTCTGCCGTTTTGGTGCTGGGTGGAAGCTGCAGCTTGTTGGCCAGGCTCTTGCGCTGTCCCCTGCCCACACCGCATCTTCGGGGTCCCCGAGGACCCCGGCCGGGAGCTGCCGTGGTTGTGCTGCTGCTGCCAAACAGAATGAATTTCACATATCTGCCTCTTCCGTCAATATTTGTGTCGGGGAACGGCTCGTACAATCTCTTAGCAAAGCCACCATCTCCTTTCACTGACCTTTTATTTCTTCTGTGGATGGAATATTTCTTTAATATCCTCTGCAAGGAGTGCTGCAAGTTGGTGGGGAGCTGTGAGTTTCCTAGTAAATGCTTTCTGTTTCCTTTCCCGGTCTTTTCTCGGTATTATTTTATTCCAGCTATCCCAGCACTTCAGGACTGAGTTGATAAGTTTCTTGTAAGAAGGAGGGCACAATGGATTGTGTTCAGCGTTCTTTGCAGGGGAATGGTGGAGTGCACTTTTTTATTGGGGAAAAAGAAAAAGGATCGGATCTTCATTAAGCAACATTCCAAAGCAGCAAGCAGGGCTTGTTGCTCTGGTGGTCATCCGCAAAACCCAAGCTCTTCTGGAGCTCTTTTGGTCCTCTTTGCCCCCTGCATGCCGTGCATTCCTCGTGTCCGGATGAGCTGGTGTCTGGTCTGTCTCATTAGTTTCTCGTGACCCTGCTGGCTTTTTTGCCATTTCTCTGATGCTTTTCTCCTTAGAGGAATTCCCCTTTCCTCCCTGACTCTTGTGCTCGGCTTTCCATTTAGGAGAAAATGTCTGAACACGGGGAAATGGGAGTAATTTCGGTGACTCTAATGGAATTACAGAGCGTGAGCAGAGCTGACCGGAGTTCCCCACTGTCATCTTGCTCAGCATGTTGGTAAAACCCACACCCAGGAAACATCGTACGCGTAACCTTGCTTTGGAGACACTCCAACACCTGTCTCCAAAGGCACATTTAGAGCCCAGCGGGAGCACAAAGAGGGACATTGTGCCCAGAACGTGGCACCTAAACGTCCAGTTTTTTTTTTGTTTTGTTTTTGTTTTTAACAAATAATACTTTAGATCTTTAAGATGACATAGTGGGGATCGCTGAGCAGATAAACACTGAAACCAGAGATATTTGTCCTTGCAAAGCTCCACGGGCGGCTCATGAGGAAGGGGGAGATGCATTGACTTGGACAGCTACTTATAGAAAACAGATGTGCAAGTTAGGAAACACAGGCGATAAATCTGAGCCCATATGGCAGCCCTTTCACGAGTGTTTAGAGTCACAGCCGGCCGTGAATGGCTCTCAGTTTCTCTCCTGAAAGGGGAACTCGCTGTCTCTTGTAAGACACAGGTTTGTTTGTTTGTTTTTCCCCCCCTCAACCTCCACGCTTGTTGGGTGGAGCAACCTGTGTCCTACAGATGTTCCTCGTGCGTGGAGAAGGAGTATCACCGGGACGGCTTTGTGGTTTCTCTTCTGCAAACGCCAGGACTGAAGGCACAAGGAAGCATGCAGGATCGGTGCTGGCTGGTGCACTGGAGCTGGCGCCGGTGTGGGTGGCTTTCAGCAGCACCCACCCTTGGGTTGGCTTTTAAGGAGTCGGAAAGCCTGGTTTGCTGCAAAGAAAGGGCTGCTCACTCGCTTCCTGGGTGCCCTCAGCCTCGCTGCAAGGCTGGGGGCTTTCTGCCCCCTCCCTGCTGACGTGGCCAGGACCCCTTTCACGATGGCCTTCGTGGAGGTCCCTGCGGGCAGACACGTGGTGTTCTGCCACCTCGCGTCCAAGCTCTTTCCCTTTCTCCCCTTTACCAAGTTTATAAAGAGCGATGCTTTCCAAGCTACTTATTTTTTTCTTCATGGATTTTTTTTATTTATTTATTCTCCTGCCTTCATGGATTTTTTTTTAAATTTTATTTTTCTCATGCCTATCTAAAAACAGCTTTTCAAGCAAGTTGGGGCTTAGTGGGCCGTGTAACCTCCTCTGCATTGGGAAGCCTGCTGTGCAGTCCTCCGCCTCCTCCCAGCCCCTGGCATCCCCTTCTCATCGCTTCCACTGAAGTCTTTTGTGCAGGAACCGCAACGGGTTTACCAGTTATTGTCTTACGTGTGCGTTCCATGAAGCTGGGAGTCCTTTCCCCACAGTACCATAAGGAGATTAAAAAGAAAGCCCAGATTTATGGGAGGCAGAGAATGAATACATTTATAACCTGAAGAAAGACTGTGGAAAACTATCCTGAGCAAGTATATTGAACTTAGGATCCCGGTTTAACCTGATCATTACCATTCAATGTTTTTCCCCCCATTTTTTTCCATAACTTGAAGGCAGCACTCAGACTGGCACCAGGGAAGGAGAAAAATACACTGATATAAGGGAAAAAAAACCACAACTCTATCAACTTAATTACAACATTTCTCGTTTCCACCAAGAAAGCACCTGCCCTCTGCTAGGGTCAGCATTTCATTGCCGCATCCCTCTCTTGTGCCCTGGTGGTGGAGCAGTGTCAGAAACCTCGCTGCCTCTTGGCAGAGATGACTGTGGTGGCAGTCCCTGGGTTTTTGTCATCTCCTTGGGCATCAGGACTGCTTGTGCCCTGGCTAGCTGGCATCCCCGCTGCAGCGAGGCTTGCTCGTTGTTTTGTTTCCTTCTCCTTTTTGATGTGTTGCTGCACCCTGAATTAATTTCTTGCTGATCTCACTCGAAGCCCTGTTGAGCGTACTGGTCTCTGGGCTGCATCATTAACACTGACAAACGGCACGATATAGTCATGCACAAAAAGCCATAAAGAAGGAAAAGAAGTGCCATAAAGTAATGAGGGATGCTGACTGAAGCCTGTGTCTCCTTCTGGCGCTTGCCAAGAGTCCTAGTTTGGAAGGAGAACCTCAGAGAACCCTGGCCACGGGCAGGAGGAGTGATGATGGATGAGGTCCTGGCCAGAGCTTTGGCTTGCCTCGGTTCCTGGTTAACATGGAGCAGCGCAGCCCCAGGGCCACCCACTTACTCCCCAGCACAGGTTTGTCTGCAACCGCCGTGCCAGCCTCGTGTGCTCCTGCTCCTCTCCATCTTGCTTCGGCATCTTGCACCGTGCCACGAGGAGCGGGTCGCTTGGAGCGGAGCTGCCCGTCGGCCCCGCTGGTGCTGGGCTACAGCTCCGCCTGCCCCTCTCCGTGGTCCGGCTCTGCCAAATTACTTACCAAGCTGCTTACTGAGGCTGCTGGAACCCTCTTGGTGAACACATTTTGAAAGACAGATTCGTACTTGATGCAGGTGAGAAGCGGTCGGTGCTCTTCTTCTCCAGTAGATTTCTGGAATGGTGTGTTTGCTTAGAGCTGGAAGTGATGTGCCGAGGTAGGTCTTCTTACGTGCTTTGGGTTAAGTGGGCTTCACACCGGCCCTGAAATATCCCAAGAACCTAGGAGAGGTGGGAGTTGGAATTCCCCTGGCGCCCTCGCAGCCCCCAGCTGCAGCTCCTTGCCCCGAGCATGGATTTAGGCGCTTTGCAGGCAGCGTTAAATCAGAAAAACTGATGGTGGTGGGCCCTCTCCTTTGGTGTGTCAGCAGCAGCGGTTCATTCGAGGGCAGGGCTGACTTGCATCCTCTGGATCCCGTGCGACAGCGTAGCTCGGAGGCATTGCTTTTTTTGAAAGCAGCAGGCGAGGAGAACTGCACGTGGGCATAGATGGTTCCCAGCTCTCCCCAGTTTTTGCAAGGACGATGGCCAGCGGTAGGAGTCATGCTGGGTGCTGGGGGGAGCAATGCAAACCTTGGTTAGGGTCAGAGCTGGGTTCTTGGCCAGGACTCTCCAGGCTTGGGTGGACTTGTGCTGGAAGCAATAGCTCCTGGCCCTGCTCAGGTGGAGCCCGCTTTCTTTTAAGTGCATGCTGCAGTGGTAGAAAAAAGTCAAAATGCTGCTGTTCAGGAGTCGGGGCTTCCCATGGCAGTTGGCATCGCCGAGCATTGTTTGCATTGATTGGAGTAGAGGCAATTAAGAGGCTCCCACTGCTTTCACTGGGAGTTTTTCCTGCGTAAGGAGGCTTGAAGCAGAGGGGAGGGCCATTACAGGGCATAAACACGGCGCAGGCAGGCAGCTGGGGTCTGGAGGCATCTCGCAGCCCCGTTGAAGCCTGAAATACTTCTCACCGACTGGCACGGGGTCTAAGAGAAAACGCCAAGGAGCACGTGCGGCTCAGCAGGGGGGCTCACGAGCTTCGCAGCACGTGCACAAAATGTCACCCTACACCCTGGAAGAGGGGTTTTGCCGGTTATCCTACAGCACACGCTTCTCCAAAGTTGGTTATTCCAGACCTGCTCTTGAGCCCATACCCCACACAAGTCCTTTTTCTTTTGGGATTTATGTCAGGGAGAAGGAGCGATGAAGCCGAAGCAGTAAAAAACAAAGAAATAAAATGGTTTTTGGCCCAGAAGAAAGGAGTCTCATGGCACACTCATCGTCTGTGCTGATGGTGCTGCTTCCCGTGCGTCTGTCGCATGCGCCAGGTTGGGTGTTGGCGTCGAAGGGAAGCCAAGGGCTCAGTCCTTGGCTGTTGGGACTTTGCTTCGTTCCCAGCTAGGAAATAGTTTCCTGAATTTCCTGGCAATAACTCACGAGTGTGAAATGTAAGAATTTGCGACGGGTTGTAGGAAGTTAATTTGATCACTTGGCAAGGGCGGGGGGGGGGAGTGGGATCCAGTTTTCAGGTGTTTTTTAAATCAATGTAATTTTATCTCAAGGGAAAAGAGAGTGGCAGCAAACAAGCTTGGGTCTTAGTGCATCAACACAGCCCTTACTATCCCTGATGTCTTTAACGTTGCTCTTTAAGCATGAGGATAGATTTAAACTAGACATTAGGAAGATATTCTTCCCTGTAAGAGTAGAGGCCCTGGAACAGGTTGCCAAGAGAAGCTGTGGATGCCCCATCCCTGGAGGTGTTCAAGGCTGGATGGGGCCCTGGCAAATGTGATCTGGTGGGCGGCATCCTGCCCACGGCAGGGGGATGGGAGTTAGATGATCTTCAAGGTCTCTTCCAGCCCGAGCCATTGTGTGATTCTGTGATATTCTGCAGCAGCCCTTTGAGACACCAAATCTTGGTTAGACAACGTAAGCCTTGATGGAGCCGCACATCTCTTAATTCATTAGTGTGGCTGGGAGAAGGTTTGTGTGAAGATGCTGGGGAAAATAATAAAACACAACCTCCTTGTGCTTATGCTGCAATATGCCTTCTCTCTTAAGCAGCATTTCTTGCTGGAATTTCAAAATTCATGTTTTATTTAGTAGTAACATGAATAGTCATTTGTCTGCTCCTGTAATGCTGCAAAACTCTTGGAAAAAAAAAATGTGCTGACTTTCCCCAGCAATGCAATGTTATTGTGGGTAAACCGTAGCCTTCGGGGGCCTGTGCGTTATTCAGGTCACATGAAATCATGGAATCACAGAACTGTAGGGGTTGGAAGGGACCTCCAGGGATCATCGGGTCCAGCCCCCTGCCAAAGCAGGTTCCCTAGAGCAGGTTGCCCAGGGAGGCGTCCAGACGGGCCTTGAACATCTCCAGAGAAGGAGACCCCACAACCTCCCTGGGCAGCCTGTCCCAGCGCTCCGTCACCCTCACCGGGAAGAAGTTCTTTCACATGTTGGGGCGGAACTTCCTGGGCTCCATTTTGTGGCCATTGCCCCTCGTCCTGTCCCCACAGAGCACTGAAAAGAGGTTGGCCAAACCCCTCTGTCTGCCACACTTCAGGTATTTATAAACATTGGTAAGATCCCCCCTCAGTCTTCTTTTCTCCAGGCTGAACAGACCCAGGTCTCTCAGCCTCACAGGGGAGATGCTCCAGGCCCCGTATCATCTTTGTGGCCAGGGCTCGTCCCCCACCCTTATTTTTTCCCTTCTATTTTTAGCAGAGCAGCTGTGGTCCAAGGAGATGTTGAGGGGAGAAGAGCAGAGGCTGGAAACCCTTTGGTAGCATGTGTTACGGCTTGAATTTCTGTAACTCCTTGCTTTTATCCGACTTGTGCAGGTGGTGCTAGGCCGGGCCTCTGGCCTAAGCGCTGCATGGCGCCCGGCTGCTTGGCCCTGGCCATGGTGCTCCCATCCAGGCTGTGTCTTGCAGAGCCCTTGCCTCTTTTTTCCTGAGCTCTAAGTCATCCATATGCATCGAGTCCTCCCTATTTGAAATGTTTTGAAATCAAACAGGAATCGCAAAAACGTATTTACCATGCGTCTGCTACTTAAAAATATGTGTACACTGGATCTCATTTTCACATGAAAACGATGCTTTTCCTCTCAGCTCTGAATCTGTTGGCACAAAAACTCAGTTGCTGCTGTAATTGAGACAAGGTGGAGGAAAACATGTTGTCTTTTGTTGTGCCTTCTCGTGCATTCAGCAGCTTTGGGCACACAGGCAGTGCTGATGCTTCTGCTGAGGCTTTGTCTCCTTTTAGCACGGGGACCGAGAGCGGGGGTAACACCGAGGAGTGCTTAAACCTCGTTTTAGAAACCGAGGCTGGCTCTGCAGCGTGCGATAGTGGCCGGGAGCATCCAGTTTATCCTCCGACGCTTCCCCCTTTCTGCTTTGTGTTGTGCCAGGAGAAACTACTGAAGCCTGTACGGTTGGCAGAGCAGCGGCAGAGCAAAACAAAGCAAAATAGGGGCTGCACTCGGTGCTGGACCACCACAGGACCAAACCCGGTGCTTCTGCCTTTCTTGCTGTGCAAAAGGAGCAGGACGGTACCACTGGGAAGGGCTCGGTGACTGCAGTGGTGTCCAGCCCCTGCCAGAAAATAGAAGTGCTGGCACGCTAAGCCTCTTGTTTGCTCTAAGCTGTTTATTTTGCTGCTAAAGGCTTTTCGGATCTATTTGGCCGAGTGGGTGCAGCCAGTGGGACCTCATGGTCTGAAATTCCCTCCTGTCTGTGTTAGATACACATATCGTATATATTACATATATATGTGTGTGTGTATATGTATATAAAATAAGTAACATACCTATAATTTCTGAAGCATGCATTCACTAAATGCACGTGCGTTTGCTGATGGGGAGCGAGAGGTCTTTGACTCCCGACAGCGCGCAGGAAGGCGAAGCCGGGCTCTGAGGCCAGGTCCCCCCGTGCCAGGTCAGCACAAAGCAGGAATACAAAAAGCTTTTCTGGAAGGCTGGCTCAAATCCATTATAATATTACTAAACACCATAATCCTGTGAGCCTTTGCTTTGTAATGCGATAATGAGTTATTAAAGACTAAAGCAGGGGAAACTGGGGAGGGGGCAGCTGTGGTTCGGGGTCTTTTTTACCTTCCCTGCTGCTCGCTCTGCCTCCTGCCCTGGCTGGGTGATTTCTTGAGGTTATTCTCCATCCCTGCAATGTTGCAGCAGTTTTCCAGTCACTTCTGCATCAGATCAAGTGCTTATACGTGTTTCTTAGGAATGTTGTATATTTACCAATGGGATGAGATTCAGCGTTGTGCCGAGTGGCAGTACTGCTGAAGGGGAGGGAGGCAGTTCTTGCTTGGGAAGTAGAGCAGGAATTTAAAAAATATATTTTTTGAAAATACAAATAAAGCAGAATAGTGTGCCAGCCATTCTTTGCAAACTGTCAGACTTTGGGTTTGGGAGCATTTGGCAGCCCTGGGCTATATTCAGAGTAAAGGCAGATACATAAGCCCTTCACTCCGGCGTGGGGGGAATTTGGGGTGCTATTTTGTTGTAAAATACCCTTTCCTGTAAGATTTTTCCTTCCTTTTCTTTGATCGAAATTGAAGACCTTGCAACATCACATTTGTTGCTGTCTTTTTTACATTTTTGTAAGCTCTCTGAGCGCAGCCTCATCCCTTGGGCCACCTTAGTGTCTTCTCCAGCCCTGAGCCTCGGTGCAGAGCACCATTCTCCAGGAGAACCAGGACATGCATTGCTATCTATCACCAGCAGCCTCTAAGCCGATAAAGATCTTTTTATTATTTTACAAGCACAATAATTACCACCTAGAGATGTTTTCCTATAGCTTAAGTGCTCTGCTCCTCCTCTGGATCCACACATTTGCCCTCCGTCGCTCGCGTGCAGCCTGCAGCAACCAGCTTTCCCCCAGCGCGCTGAATATCAAAGCAGCCCCTTTGACGGGTTTTTTGATGCGCTTTTTTCACCCTGTAATTGTCGATGCAAAAAAGAAAAATGAAGGAGGAAGGGAGGGGAAGGGGAGATTTGGATTGATTTGCTCCAGCACTGGCTAATTACTACTGTAGTGAAAAAATCCTCCGCTGTGCCCCTGGGGAAGCCGGTCGTGGTGCCGGGCAGGGGTCCGGGGCTGGGCACTGCCAAATGAGCCCAAGCTGGTCCTTGCCTGGTGCAAGCTGTCGTGTGCGAGCGCCTCGTGCTGGGGGAACATGCATCCCCTACAGCTTGCGTGCTCCCACCTGGGGAAGATCCCTGAGGGGGATGAATGAACCCATTTTTATCCAAATCTGGCTGCAAAGGGATGGGTGGGAGGTGGCAAAAAGTGAGGAGTTGTTTGCCATACTGCAGACAATCGTCTCCAGGTAAATCCGAGCGGAGTTGCCATCTGTATGAAAAAACATTAATTTCCAGGTAAAGCTGAGCTGATTCCTTGCTGGCGTAGGAGAGCGGCTGTGGGTGGGTGTAGGAGCTGCAGCGCTCGACGTGCGCAGATGGGTGCGTGGGAGGGAGGAAGGGAAATCACCCCAGTGCTTCCTCCAGGGTGTTGCTGCGTGAAACGCGGGTACGTGAGACGGGCAGAAGAAGGGAAGGGTTTGCTCCAGGTGTGCAGCCACCCACCGCCTGACAGCACGGCTGGGACACAGCTTGATGCAGAACGTCGAGGTCCCCTCTGCCCCCCCGCCAGGTGGCCACAGGGTGTCCCCTGCGTGGTCGCGTGGGCTCTACCATCATCCTCCTCCTCCCACAGCCGTGTCACCGCCGTGTCCCCATGCTTTGGGCAGGCTCACCACCAAAAAGCCGCCTCTGCATCTGCTTTGGTGCCACTGCAGGGCAAGGCCAGGTTGCCCTGCACGTGCCAACCCCAGCTGAACGTCCCTGTTAATACGGCGGCGGCGCGATTTTCCTCCTCTGGATTTCAAAAACGCGGTCCTCGCCGTGATAGCTCGCAAATGAGCAGCTCCGGGTTTTTCCGCGGTAATGCGCACCTATCAATTTATTTCTCATTAAAAATTTTATGCGCTGCCATAAAAGCCAATAGTGAGAAAACACCAGGGCTTTATAACCCGCTAAATCAGGCCTCCGCTCGGACGTATGGCTGCCGCGGGGTATCGTCGGGATTCAGAAGGAAAATGGATCAATTCAGGGTTTTCTCCCCATCCTGGCTCTGTAGGAAGGCCAGTACAAAAGCAGGAAGAAAAGCACTGCATTTCAGTGACCCCTGCTAAAGAGCTGGGCGAGCAGGAGAGGAATCGATCTGTGGATGAGCTGCGGTGCAGACAGCTTCTTTTTTTTTTTTCCTTGCACGTAAAAAGCCAGGCACGCTTTGGTTTGTCATCTGGAGGGAGTGTGGAGCGAAAACATTTTTAATTAACAGAGGATCGGCACCTTGCTGCACCAGAGTCAGCCCTTAAAGGTGAGGGAATGCGCTCTGCTCGTGTGAAAGGGCTTTTGTTGTTATTCTGGTCAAACCCCATTCCTCGCAAACTCCGCTTCACTCGCTGCTCTGGGGAAGGGCTGTGCTGAACGCTGCCGTCGGGGCTTGCCAGGAGGCAGCGGGATGCCCCGAGGGATGCTGCGGGTCGGGGGACTTGTTC
Organism: Anser cygnoides; assembly: GCF_040182565.1. Lineage (NCBI taxonomy): Eukaryota > Metazoa > Chordata > Aves > Anseriformes > Anatidae > Anser > Anser cygnoides. The sequence goes on along the minus strand of NC_089895.1, from coordinate 2,404,342 downwards.
CTGCTGAATTGGCTCTCGCCGCAGCCCCGCTTTTCTCTGAGTGCAAAGGAAGGAAGAAAAATCGATTCCCATCAGCTGAGCGGTGCCCTTTGATTCATTGCTGCTGCAGGAAGAAATTCGTTATCGCACACTCCTGCAAGGGATTGCTTTTGTGTTTGTTATTAGGGAGAGATGCTGGAACAGCCCCAGTCCTCCGAACCCTGATATTTTGATAACCTTTACCATCCAGAGGACATCCGCTCTCCCGTTTTTATTGCACAAGTTCTCTTTGACTAAGTAATGACAGGCATTTATTCGCTTTTGAGCCACGAGATCGTGCAGAAGCGCGGCGTGGGAAGGGACTTGGTTCCGATTCCAGCCCTGGGGGGACGCTAAGGGGAAAGAAACGCCATCGGATGGAGGCAGCTCGGGGCTGTCCCTGCCGACAGGCGCGCGTGCCATGTATTTGGTGGCGTTTTTGCAGTTGGCACCGTGGGGGAGGTCTGGGCAAGAGCAGCAAAGCCGGGCAGCGCTGTGTGTGGGAAGCAGGGAATAGGCTCCATTTGGGTGAGAAAATGACGTTCTGAGAGTGTGCTGCAGAGGGGAGGGCCAGAGCTTCAGGTGGTGTGGTCGGATCCATAGCTGAGCTTCCAGGGCAGATTCCCCCAAAAAATCACCTAGGATCAAAAGGCGGATTTTTTAAATTTATTTTTCTTTTTGACTTTTCGTCCTCAGCCCATCTCAAAACTACCGAGTGTTAAAATCATCCCGTCTCCCCCTTTCGGTTACTCAGCATTTATTTTCGGAGCTTTTTGCATCGTCGACAAGCCGTCCCCTTAATTCCCTCCAAATTCCCATTTCCTTGGGAAGGGAGGTCAGTTTCAGCTGCTGCGGTTGATTTGATCCAGGTCTTTCTTTGTGTAGTTTGATGTGAATTTTGGTCTACAGGACCCGAGAATTGCAGTCTGTGTTGTTTCACTGGTGCTTTTTGGCCTTCATTCGCGAAGCATGCCAAATACCGCGTGGCAACCCTACGTAAAACTCCAAAATAAATAAATTAACTAATTAAAAAAATAAATAACCCAAGATAAAGACAAGACGGGCTTGCTGGGCTTGCGTAGAGCTCAGCCAAGGGCCAGAACTTGTGAAATGTTCACGGAGCAAGTTTCTTTCTGCAGCATTTTGCGACGTGAAGCAATTCCAAGGCTACATAACGTTCTTTAAGGAGATGATAATTGTGCCACAGGCACGGAGAGCCTTTCCCCAGGGGCATCCCTGTTTGGGCTGCGGCACTTCCCTGGGTGGGTTCAGAGCAGCCGAGCCTCTCCAGGACGCCCTCGTTCAGTATTTGCTCATCCTTGAGGATGCAAAACCCCAAATATCCCCTGCACGGCTGGGAAACTCCCCATCAGTGAGCTTCCTTGCCTTCTGGAAGCCAAAAGAAAAGCCAAACTCTGGGTTTCTTGTATCGATTTTGCTCGTGGAGACTTCATTAGAAAGCAGGAAGGACGGGGATCTGTTGAAATTAATTATTAAAATATTGTCCTTTACGTTTCCTTCCAGTCCAATGCAATGTGCAGCATCGGAGAAAGCAAAGCCTTCTTCCCTATGACAAAGGCTTTTTTTATCTCTTTCCCCCCCCCCAAGAAATGTTTCCAACCACCAGGCATGCTTTTACCGCTTTGCAATAACTCAGCGAACATCAGATTTGTGCCACAAACCTTCCGAGAACAGCCCGAATCAATGGGTGGTGCGCGTCTGTTTATTTTGATACAGCAAAACAAGGGGGAGAGGAACAACTGGGCAGGTGAGGGAAAACAAAGATGCTGTTTGTGGAGTCTTGTTTTTAAGGGGTACGATGAAAGCGCCCATCAGATGAGACTCTGATACCCAGCCCCGAGACGCACACGGTGCTCCCCGAGCACAAAGCCCTCCTTTCACGGGCAGCTCAAAGCCAAGATCTCTGCGGTTGGGTTGGGTTTTTTTTGGCTTTTTTTTTTTTTTTCTGGCGCTCCCAGGGGAATATTTGAATGACGCCGGGCTGAGTTACGGGCTGCCTTCCCCACCTGCCAGCACAATCACGGCAGAAAGGTGCGGCTGGCAGGCGAAGGCGGCTCCGAGCGTGCAAAGAAAACCCAGGGAGGCTGGCGTGGTGCAAGGCCGGGGGCCGGAATCCCGATTTTCCCTGGGACGTCAACTCTTTGTGCGTAATGCCCATTTATTATTATTATTAAAACACGTCCTGGGTTCAATTTGGGGAAGGCCGTGATGGATTTGCCGCGTGCTGATGGGCAGCTCCGATGGCGATCGATCTGCTGGTGCTGCCCTTGATTAATTTTCTGCTGACGACGGTGCCCGGTGGGAGCAGCTGATGGGATTTTTGGTTTCTGCCCCTTTGTTTTTTAGCAATCCTCGCTTGGTTTGTCCTGACGCAGGGACGCAGGGCCCCCGAAACCAGAAACCTCCCTGGTGGTGCCTGTGACAAATCCCCCAAAAGCCCTGCTGCAGGTGGGGGGGAGAAGGCAGAGGCCTCAGCAAGATGCAGAGCGTTGAGCAGTTTGATGGTGCAAGTACGGATTAATCACGGGGAAAAAAGTTATCCCATGAATTTGGCTTTTTTCCCGGATGAATCGTGACACCGTTCGGGCCTCGGGCAGCTCCTCCGTTGGTGGCCTGGGGCGTTCGTTCCCCAGCCCCACTTCTCGAGCCGTGCCTGGTCGCTGTGGGGGCTCTGCCCCCCAGCCAAAGGGATGGAGCAGCAAAAACCAGCCTCTGGGCTCTGTCCGAGGGCGTGCTGGCGCTTTTGCTTGAAACGTCACCTCCTGGGGTGGTAGCATCCTGCCCCCAGCGGGACCGAGCAGGGCACGAACCGCGGCGCGGCTCCAGCAGGCAGCGACGGGAGCTGGTGCAGCACCCCGAAATGGACGGAGCCCTTTGGCACAGCATCCCAAAATGCGAAGGGGCCGAGTTCTGCTCTGTCTCGCGGTGCTTTTGGAGGGGCTGCCCGTGAGCGCCCGAGCTGTGTGCTCGGGCTGCTGCAGCCCCTTGGTGTGAACTCCTCGGGTTTTCGCTTGGATGTGCCGGGCGGGCGGAAATTATCAGCAATTAACGTGCGTTTGATGCGATAGCAGCCTGACTCGCCCGGACCTGTTCCTTCCCAGCTTTTCGGGGAGGCTTGCGGGAAAACGAGCAGGTTTCCAGCACGCAGGGTGATTTGGTTTTGTGTGGGGAAACAAAAGCCCACACAGCACCCCTTGCAACTGCCTCCTGCATCCTCCAAGCGCAAAAACCAAACTGGGTTTGCAGAGTGGAGGTCTGCAGGGAGGGCTGGGCAGTGCCCACGACTGGATTTGCAGCTGGGCATCCTCTGAGCAGCAGCTGGAGCACCGGGCGCCTCCGAAAACTGTGCTGCCCGAGCCCCCGGAGCGCTGCCCGAGTCCCCAGAGCGCTGCCCGCTGCATGCAGGCGGCTGTAGCGCCTCTCCCTTGCTCTGCCCGTTGTGCTCTGGACGTTTCTCCCCTGCTGCAGCGGCCGGTGTGAGGCAGGAGGAGAGGCACGCACGAGTTTTTCCCTCGCTGCTTGTTTCAAAGAGGCTTTGTAGATAGCGATCTCCCCTTCATCGCAGTGCTCGCAGCGATAAACCGAGAAGGGTGGAAAAAAACCAAAACACCAGACGTACCCAAACGCAGGCAGCCCGGGGTGCAGCTTCCCCCCGTTTCTGCAGAGGAGCCGTGCAGGTTGGTGCCTGCTCGCTTGGCCCCAAAACCAGGGCGCCCTGCCCCGCTTCTGCACCTGCGGCTGGCAGTGGACAGCGACGGGATGGGGATGTGTTTAAGTGGCTGATAAAGCTGGGATTCACGAAGGCGGCTAAATTCAAAGGGGTTTAGGCACCTAACCGGCTTAGGGGCTTCTGGAAATCCCGCTGAGCCCTTTGGTATCTGCTGGAGATGTCCCCCAAGGTGAGCGGTCCCAGTGCTGGGCACATCTCCCGGCGCACTGCCTGCACAGCCGCGGGGTTTGCATGGATGCAAACGGGGCAATAAATCCTCCTGCCTCCTCCCTCTAGGAGCCCCAGGGTGCCCGTAAGGAAAAATGACTTTTTTTTTCCCATCCTTGGCATAGGTTTTTTTCCGTAACGCTCAGGTATTCACAATCCCCTGCAGCATCTCCCTTTCTCGTGCCTTTTGGCTGGAGTGGCGGCGAAGAAAACCTGCCAGGGAGCAGGAAAAAAATAAAAACAAAAATCAAATGCAGCGTTTAGGGAAAAAAAAAGAGGTCTTTTAAGCGTGCTGGGGGTGCCGTGCACCTTGGCAGGTCCTCTCCTTGCACGTCCCTTCCCACGTGTATTCAGAGCCTCCTCAGCTGGCAGCTCAGGCGTACAGCTCAATTTTGTCTGGTTTCTGGGGACCCAGTCCCCAGATCCTCCCCCGGGTCCCGCACTGAGCTCTCCAGCCCCCCGCCCCCGGGATTTGTTCAGTTCGCTGTGTGCCGGAATGAGCCTCTCGCTCGCAGCCAAACTTCGCCCGGCTCACGCCGGGATGCAAAGCCTGCGGGGTTTGTCTCACGGCGGAGAAAATCCTCCTCTCTGCTGCGCTTGGCAAAGAAAGGAGCGAGGCAGAGGCACAGACTGTGTTCGCTGGTGGCGGCGCAGTTGCCAGAGGATGCACCAACCGTTACGCACAGAGAGGGAAACTCCTCACTGCGAGACGCCGGAGCTGGAAGCCTGGGGTTGCGGCGTTCCTCAAGCGGGTTTTGGTGTGATCCTCATTCGGGGCAGCCGATGGTGCTTCGATGAAGTGGAACTGGATTCGGCCACGCTGGGGTTGGATCCCCTTGGTCCAGCCCGCAGGGGTTTGGGCAGCAGTACCGAATGCCGAGGGGATGCTGAGCGGATGGGTTTTAAGGCAGTGCGTGCGCCACTGGGGCTCCCGCGTCCTTTTGGGGCTTGGTACTGCGAGGACGTGGATCGCCTTGTTGTTCTGCGGGTATAAAGTCTCCGTCCCCGCAGGGTTTCGGCTGAGGAGGAGCAATTCTGGCTCCCTAAGGGGGTGTTGTGGGGCTGCGGTGGAGGGGAGGGAGGTGGTGGAACGTAATCCCTGTGCTCAGTCAGCTCTGGCAAACGCTTCCCTTTTTTTTTACGAACGCTTGCTCTTTTTCCCCCCCTTTTCCCCGCGTCGTGTGTTAAATGAAACCGCGGTTTTAATTTCGAATAACTTCCATGAAAACGTCCCCGTGTATAAAAGCCGCCACGGTCATTGCCTGACCCTGCTGCCGTGGGAGGCTGGCGGGCTCCGTGGGCTCAAAGCACAGCTTTTCCTTTTGCCCCGCACCGCTGCTTCAAAACGGGCACTGGTTATTGGTTTAGAAAAATAAATGAATAAGTAAAATGCGGGTATCTAAAATTTAGGCTTTTAATTCACATTTGCATGGAAACAGCCCCTGTGGTTCACCGAGGCTGTTGGGAACACTGAGGACCTCTGCCGTGGCACCGTTACGTAGCTGCCCCTAAACAGAATGTAAAAAAAAAAGTTTTGTGTGTTTAATTCAGAATTTTACGGACACGTGGCTGCAGATCCTGCTAAAAAGCCATTGAATGGATGTAAAATCCAGCGATATCTGGGCAAAGGTGCTTAAAAAGGTAACAAAACGGGGCACGTGGATGAACACGGCGTGTTTGTGTGTCTGTGACCCCTGGGTGGCGCGGGAGCGGGTGAGTTTGGGACCACAGGTGTCAGAGCCCTTTGTTTTGGGGGGAAAATGCAGGTTTCTGTGCAACGCAACCACCGGGGGGCTTTCGAGTGACTTGGGCTGGGGAGATGACTTCTTTTTAGAGTATTTCTTTTTTTTTTTTCAATTTGTAAGCTCAGCGCAGAGCTCACCAAGGGTTTGCTCTTAGCTCGCTGAGCTGCTAGTACTGGATGCAGTGGGCAGGCTGGCTTATTAAGGAGGCTCTTCGGTGACTCCTTGCTCCTCTTTTTTGCCCAATAAAAGCGAAACAAGGGCTGCAGGCAGCCCCCTCTATCAGTGCCTTGAGGGATTTGATTATCGTCGGGGATCCGCCTGGGCTCATCACTTGTCTTTGCACTTTCTATCTGAATAGCATTAACTCTAATGGAGCGATGCTATTTTTAAAATCCCGTCTAAAATTGCCACTCTGACACAGAAGCAGGCACCGTTTGTGTTGTGTTTTCCTCCTCCCTCGCCTGCAGAAATCGCACCCGGAATTTCGAGACAGATTTTGGAGGTTAAAACTTCCCCGGCGGAGCCCAGATTGTTTCCCTCTCAGTTGTCATTTCGGGACGGTTTTGTTTTCCTTTCAGATGGCATCAAATATTTGTAATCCCGCAGGGACTGTGGTGCGAGGGTGAATCTCACCCCCCAAAAAATCATAAAATAAATACATTTAAAAGGGCTTTTTTAGCATTTCGGTGTGTGCTGATCTGCAGCGCAGCACGGCTCCCTTGCAGAGCCCCTGTGCCTGTCGCATCGATGTGCTTATAAATAAATACATAAATGAGCCCGATCCCGCTTGCGCCGAGTCGGATGCCTTGCGTTCTCTCGTCTGTTGATTTTTCCTCCCAAATCCCCACGTTGCGTTGGCCGTTTCTGTTGTTCTTGGCCTCGTCTCCCCGGTACAACAATATTGGTGCTGGGGAGGTGCCCGGGAGCAGGCTGCCGAGGGCGATGCGAAGGCAGGTGCACGAGGTGAAGCTTTCTGCAAGGGAATAGGAGGATTTTTTTTTTTTATTTTTACTTTTATTTTCTTTGCTCGAGTAACGCGTTGGGATCACAGGTTTCAGTTATTGTCCTCGGTCATCTTTGAGTCGATCCGAGTGCTTCCTGAGTGCTTCTTGGGCTCCTTTCTCCTAGGGCTCCGCATTGCTGTCCTCAGTTTCCAACCCTAGCCGGTCAAAAACGGTTTGGGAAGAGGGGAGGTGAAGGCGGGAGCCAAAATCCCCGCGCCGTGCTGCAGCTGGGGGGTCAGTTTGGGTGAGATCGGGGTTCCTTCTGCTTTGCTTCGAGGGGGAGCACGAAGAACTCTCTTCAGTACCGACAGAGGAGCGCGAACCTTTGAGCCGAAAGCGGGGATTTTCAGGAGTTGACTTCAGATGGAAGCTCGGGAGGGGAAAAAGAAGACCCCGAAGCCACCCAACGCCGCAGGGATGTGCTGCAGTGCCAGAAGCTGGCAGCTCCTCTTGCTGCACGTCCTGTCCCAGGAACCTTCTCGCTTTTTCTCCTTCTCCCTTGTCTGCTCTCACCAGCGGTGCCGCTGGGCCGTGCCAGCGAGGGCAGGATTTACGCGTGCCCCGTGGCGATCGTTGCTGCATCCCGTGCAAAGGGACGTCAGACAGGGCGTGAGCCAGCCTTGGCCGGCCGTGGGGGGGTCCAGCACCGGGGGAAATGCTGCATTTCCCTGCGGTTCTGTGTCCTCGCCGGAGGTTAGGTCGCAGAAGGAGGCGCAGCGCTGGAGCTCTGCAAACCGTGATAAAACACCTCAGAGCACCGTTTCCTTCGGAAATCGTTGTGGTTTTGCCTCATTTAGTTGGGAATTTTTTTTTTAAAAAAAGAGGTGTTTTTTTCTCTGCTTAGCTGTGTTTCTGCGCTTCCTTACATGCTCTCGTTCTCAGGGATGCAATTTTTGACCGCTTCTGCACCGTGCTCCGAGGCCGAGCTCTTGCTTTGGGGTGTGTCCTCCGTGGCTTCTGCTCCTTTTTCATTTTATTTTACTTTTTTTTCGGATTTTCCGAGCCCAGGCTTGGCCTGGTGCGAAGCGCTGATAAGTTTGGCGGAGCTGCTGCCTGCCAGCTCCGAGCGGCGCAACGTGAGCGACGATTAATAAAAGCCTGTCACTTTTATTAACTTTGCAATCTAGCGCGTTACTTAATTCCGGGCAGGCACCAACTGCAGCGCTCAGAGCTTTAAAGGGCTTTTTTCCTGTCTCGGTGCAGGCGTACGAACCAGCTGGGCACACCCCTAACACCTCTTACCGTCTTCAATAGGTGCTTTTCTGAAATAGCCTCAATTTTGGGGAGCTGTCGGGGTTTGGCTCCCCGCTTGCAGCCCGCCGCTACCAGTTTGGGGTCACTTTGGTCTTTTCCCGGCACGTGGGTGTTGCAGTTTCATTGCAGTCGGATGTGGCATAAAAGATTGAGCTGCATGAAACCCTGGGTTTGGCACCTTCCGTGGCCATGAAACGGGTGGGGAGGGGAGCGCTGCCAATCCTCTGGGATTTCCCCTTTGGGGTGGAAGGATCGGGATGGAAAAAGCAGCACCAGCATCGCCAGCTCGGTGCGCCCTGGCTCCATCGCCGCCTGGGGTGCAGGATGCGGCCCCTCGGACCCCGGCTTCTCTCGCAGGTGCTTTTGTGGCCGTGCTGCGTAACGCGGCGGCTTTTCCAAAGCCATTTGCCCGAGCCATTAACTCTTGCTTTTAATTATTCAGGTCACCCCTTGGAAATTTAGTTTTTCAGTGGAGCTGAGAGGCTTTGCAGAGGAGGATCCAGCCACAGTGGTTCCTCCCCGGAGGAGCCCTATCTGCGTGCTGCCAGCTAATCGCTTTTCTTCGTTAACCCGTGTCTTCCTCCAGCTGATGAATTGCTTTTGATTGATTTGTAAATATTCCATTGTAAGGAACAGGACGAGTGCCTGCTGCACTTGGGTGTCGTGTTAGCGCTACAGGCCTGCCCTCTCTGCCAAGGTGTTTCATTTTATTCCGCCCTGGAGAGGAGAATTTTCCTTGAACTTTGGATTAATTTACCTTTTTTAAGGTTGGTTTGTGGGTTTTGTTACAGACGTACAGACTGCACGACTCCTGGTCTGTGAGCTGCACGTGTGAGTCTACGTTTGCATCCTGTGTTGTTCCTACAAAGCGTCCAAACGGGACACAGGTGCGTGGCTCCCAGTTCAACACTGCCCTAAGCCAACCCGGGCTGGAGTTGCCAGCGGTTTTGTGCCTCGCCAGCCCTCCTGGGGGCAGGGGACGGTGCTGGCCTGGTGCACGCATCCAGCTCCGCACCCGACCACTGCGCATCACCCCCAGATTGTAGGGGCTGGTGGTGTCCAAAAGGCTTTTCCGTGCTGGGCTCCCAATAAGCGTATGCTGCTGGAGTGGTTAACCGGGCGGGATCGCTAGAAGCGCTCAGCTGAAGCCGAAGGGTTGCTTTGAAAAATAAAAACCATTTTTAGAAACGCAGCAGCGTCTGGCGCGTAAAGACAGCGTCTGCACTCGCAGCCTACCTTCAGCACCATTAAAATCACGTGTGTAACTGAGGATGCAAATCAGCCGGGTGCTTTTAGGAATGGGAGCACGTTTTTTGCATATCTGGACGTTATTAACCTCTCGGGGTGGGTGTCCCCTTCTGCTATCCCCCAGCGTGCGGCAAGTCCCCTGCCCTGTGCCCTCGGGGACGCTGGCCGTGCGTGCGCAGCGGTGTGCCCGTCAGCGAAACGGGCGAGGTGCTCCGAAACTCCAGCAGATACCCGCAGGAGCTGGGGAGCTGCCGTGTAGCGGCACCTCGATGTACAGGAACTTAATTACGCGCCGCTAATTAGCGGCGGCCCGTCGAGCACGCTGCTGTAGCAGCCGGAGCGGACGCTTTATCGCGGCTTTGCAGGAGTCGCGCGATTTCGTTGCCATCATGTATGGAAATGTATGCGCTGCAGCACGGCACAGGGCAAGGTTTGATGAATAATGTAAAGCCCAGAATTACGCTGAGTCTATATTAAGTGCGCTTCCCCCCCGTCTCGGCATTTATTTTTAAAAGGAAAATATCAATTCCGAGGGCTTCAAGGCTGCCGGAGAACCTGCATTTCGCTCCCTGCAGCAGACGCAAAGTTTGTTGCAAAGCTGGGATGAGCTTTCTGCCAGTCGGGAGGCCACGGGTTGTTAATAATCTCCATTTAAGCAAATACTGAAAACTCGATAGAGTTGTCCCAAAGTGACTGCCAAGTACAAATGCAGCATGATGATGCAGCACGGTGTGTCCCCGTCGGGTGGTGATGTCCTGCCGAGATCCACGGCACGAAAAACTTGCAAGAGAAATTCCCAAGGATGCATCTTTTTTTTTTTTTTTTTCTGTCTTTTTTCCCTGCATACTGTCTGATTGCTAATTAGGATGGATAATTTGTATTTGTTTTCTTTTCTTTTCTTTTCTTTTCTTTTTAACCAAATCCCGTCTATTTTGATCTGTATCGTTTATTTTTGCGGGCCATTATCTCAGTCTCATTACATCGTCTTAGCATCTGAATGAAAACATCCTAAGGATGCCAGAAGTCGTTAGGCATAAAATTCTGTGACAACAACCATAATTCTGATGATAAAAAAAAAAAAAAGTGTGATGAGTTGAGGAAATAGCACCAAATCAGAGCATCCTTGGGAGGCAGCACCCCAGCATTTGTCCTCCCTGGATGATGTTATTTTTAAGAAGGGGAAAATCAACATTTATTGATTATCGAGGTCTTGGCCTTCCTAAAAGCTGCCAGAAAAAAAAAAAAAAAAAAGGGAGAAAGCTGCTCTGTTGTGAAACATCTCCTCGAAGCATTTTTTTATGATGGTGTAATCCAACGGGAAGAGAAACCGAAACCGGAGCTGGGTTCTCCCGTGCCAGCCCTACCTAGCTCCACATGCTGAGGCTGGGTTTCATTATCCTCCAGCTGCTGTTGGGTGTTTCGGTGAGCACAGCGCCTTTTGGGGTGCCGGTGCTGGCCTTGAAGCACTTTGCGACCCCGACTTGTTCCCCTGCTTCTGTTGGAGGTTTTTTTGCGGTGGGAAGAGGAGGATTTGGTCCAGCCTTGAAGGAATTGGGAGGTTTGGTGGTGGTCTCCCAAGGGTGGCTTGCTCCTGCACCCAGGAACGGTTCGAACATTGGCAGACCTCCGGCTGGGAAAACTGGAGGCACGGGGCTCCTGGAGGTTGGAGGCACGGGGCTCCTGGAGGTTGGAGGTTGGAGGTTGGAGGCACGGGGCTCCTGGAGGTTGGAGGTTGGAGGCACGGGGCTCCTGGAGGTCGCACAGGGCACGCAGCGATTTTCCCCGCTGGACACGGGGAGAAAGAGCCCGGCCCCTTGCCTGGAATCTGCGGGAAGTGACTCAATGGACAAAAATCCAGCCTCCGGCTGCTGCTTCCTCCCCTCCCGCAGCTGCCGGTCCTGCAGCCCTGCGCGGGGAGACGGGCGTGCAGCGAAGGCGGCAGCACCCTGCAGCCACGCGGGGGGAAGCTTGGCAGAAGCAGAAGGCGAGGTTTGGGTTTGGGTTTCCCATCGCCTTTCCAGCTGCAGGGTCATGGCAGGGCAGAGAGGGAATGCCCGCAGGGTGGCCGCGTGCGGGGGATGCCGTCGGGCGTGCTGCAGCCCCTGCATCGTCCTCCTGGGCTGAGATTAAATTTGAAGCAGCCCCTCCAAGAGAGATCGAGCCCAAGCTGCCAGCTTGTGCCCGGTTTCGTGCCATCTCCCTAAGGAATCCCAGCTTTTACCCCAGTCTCGCTTGCGTGGGTGCTGGTTGCACAGCCCGGGGTGCAAGACCCGCTGTCCGCACGCCTCGCAGAGGGGGTTTTAAGAAGCGAGCAGGGAACCCCCCGCGGGTGGCATCGCTCAAAGCACTGCGGGTGCTGCGGGTGAGGAAGGGGGGGCTTGGCCAGGCAAAGCCACAACGAGGGCGAGCCCGCGAGCCCGAACCTTCCTCCCGGCTTACTCACGGGCTCCCTGGGTGTGGAGCACCCGCTCCGGGGTGCTCGGGGACGTGGGACACACCCTGGCCTGGGGACATGCCCCCGCACCTTGCTCCATCCCCTGTCACCTGCCAGCAGCGCCCGCTTGTCCTCACTCTGCTGGCTTCGCATGGCGTCAAACGGGGGGGGGGGGGGAAATGAAGCCCGCCGGGGGTCCCGGCTGCCTTTCACCCCCGTGGTCTCGCCGTTTTTTGTCCGTCCGCTCGCACCCATCGCAAGGCTGCCTCTCCGGGTTGTGCCTCGGTTTCCCCACATCCAGGTTCCGCAGCCTTTGTGCGGTTTTTTGGGCAGAGCCAGGGGAAGGGCGCCGCGTGCGGCAGCGCTGTCCCAAAACGTTCCCAGCCCCCGGCCTGCAGCAGGGAGCCGGGCACCGGGAGCACCCCGGGGTGCCTCCGCCTGCCCCGCATCCCTCCGGCGGCGTGGGCGAGCGGAGGGAGAAGCTCTGCTTTGAGGGGAGGTGAAGGACGCGGGGTCACAGCGGTGTGACGCGGGGTGGGGGACGAGGAAGGCGGTGCCTCCCCGTGCCTCAGTTTCCCCACGGCGGCCGGCCCCGGGGATTGTTTCCGCCGCCTTTCGGTTCCTGGCGGTTCACTCCCGGGCCAGGCCACTCCTCCGGCGTGACATCAGGGCCGGGAGCCGCGGCGGGGAGGCGGTGGCGGCGGCGGTGGCGACGGGGCAGCGGGCGCCATGAAGTCGGAGCAGGAGGAGCGGGGAGCGGCGACGGCGGCGGCCCCGTGCGCGTCTCCGCGGCCACGGCGAGGGACGGTGGCAGCGGGCGGCGGGGACGCGCGGGGCAGGATGCGTCCCGGCCTGGCCCCCGCGGGTAAGGGGGCTGGAGGGAGGAGCTCCAACTTAACTTTTAACTTATTTTTTTTATATATAATTTTTTTTAAAATATATATTATTTTTAATTTTTTTTTTTTTAATGTGCGAAAGGAACAAAAAGCCACCCGCAAGCGCCCCCTCTGGGGTGCGCGGACGCTTACGGGGGTGTCACCGCGGTGCCACCGAGGTCACGGCCCCGCTGCTCCCAAACCGACCCTGAAAGCCCCCAACCCCCCCGCCCTCCCCTCCCAGCCCTGCGTGTGTCGGGATTTCAGCTCGTCCCGAGGCGCTCAGCCTTCTGCTCCCCCTGACAAACGTATTTTGGGGGGGGTTTGGGGGTACCTGGTAACTTTGCAGGTAGGTTCTCCCCCGATTTGCTGCCCGTTGGGATGCACCGAGAGGGGGAGCGCCGACGTTCCCCGTGGTGCTTGGAGGGTGTGGGGTGAACCTGGCTCGGGTACCCAAAAGTCCGGCTCCAAACCAGAGCTGCTCAGCTCTCCGAACTGGTGGGGTGCTTGGTCGGGGATGAGCCGCACGCATCCCTGGGGCTTAAATCCTTATTTTTTGTCTAATATTGCTCTTTATCCTGTGATCCCTGTGTCCCAGGAGGGAGACGTGTATGTGTGTGTGTCTGTAGAGAGAGGCATGTTTTTATAAGTATATTACAAACACAAATATAAAAGCGCTGGGCCAAGGCTGTGCGGGAGGCAGGAGGGGACGAGTGTCACCCCGTGCGCTCCGTGGGCACGGATCTGATGGTGAAAAACGGTGAAAATGGCAGAAATGGGGAAAAAGCAGCTCCCACCCGAGGTATGAACTGTACCACCGTAAACCCCGCGGCAAGAAAACCCATTGCAGTCCTTTTTAATAGATGCCCTCTGACGGCAAAGGCGTGTGTGTAGCGGTCGCGTCAGATGAGTTACACGGGGAAAAAAATCTTTTAAGTGGATGTTCTGCAATTGGTGCCTGGTACGGGGCCAGGAAAAGGCTCCGTGTCCTGGGGATCTGCTCCAGAGCAGCCAGAGATGGGATTTGCAGGAGCTGGAGGGGAAAGCTCAGCTCCGAACGCTGTGCAGAGGTATTCGCTGCAGATGCTTCAAAAAAAAAATTAAAAAAAATAATAATTCAAGAAAAAAAATCTATTATTTACATTGTCTATTAACGCTAATCAGTGCTCAAAGCATAAAGGATGTAGGATCCGGCAGTGTCATGGAAGTTTAATGCTATCAACTAAAATATAATTAACAGCCAATTATTTCGGTGTGAATGGTAGTTTTCCTCAATTAGTCTGGGAAACGTTGAAATTGCATTAATTTCACAAGCTGCCCGTTTGTGGCAGCGCTGAAAGCTGCGGGCTGGAGGAGGGGAGCTCCTGCCGGTAACTGCAGCACCCCGTTACAAGGAGGGACAAAACCACCCCAAAAAAAGAAAAAGGGCTTAAGGCAAAAGAAGGAGGAGGAGAAAAATGAATGAAAAGGCAGAGGGAAGTGCGTTGCGGCAGCTTTTTGCACGGGGCGTTTTGCATGGGGTAGGATTTGTGCGTGGGGGCTGCCGCCGCCCCAAATCCACCTTGCAGATGCTGCGGGGACGCGAGCATCGCTGTGAGCCCACCCCCACCAAAACCCGAGCACCTTTGGGTTGAATATGAGCGGGTTTGGGTTAAAAGAGCAACGCAAGCCACATCGGCTTCGCGCTAGCAGCGGCGGGGCTGGGGCCGGAGCCGTGGATGTTTTTTTCTGTGGCCATTTTTGCACAATTCCAAAATCCCTGCAGGGGTGTAGGGGCTGAGTCGAGGTTCCCAAAGAAGTGGCCTTATTTTCCCCGTTATCGGGACTTTCCCAAGGAGATCGCTCAGCGCTGCCGGGAAGCGGCACCTTTTGGGGCCCGGGGTGTCGCTTTAGGTGCTGAGGCCTGGCCCAGCACCGTGCTGGTCCTGCTTCTGTCCTGTTCCGACCCCGAGCTGCAGCGTCCCTCTCACATCTACTCACTCTCTTAATGCACTCGATATTTTGTTCCTTAAGCATTTTCTTAAGGAGACTTGATGAGGGGAGGGCATGCCGTAGCCCACATTACCTACGTGAAACTCTGGCTTGTTTCACCCCAAAAAAAAACTTTAAAAACCTCTCTGGGATCAGCGTGGCGGGTTATTGCCTTTAAGCCTGTCTCTGGCTTCAGCAGCAGAGGCAGCGCCAGGAGGCAGGGAGGAGGATGAGACTTCTCCAGGGGGTTGAAGCAGCTCCTGGCGTGTCTGGTGCTGTTTGAGCAGAGCGAGACGCCAGCATTTTGCCCCTCAAACCTCGGATTTTTGGGCTGTGCTTTTCCCCGTGGATGTATACCGATAATACAGAGCCGGTGTCTTTGGTGAAACATCCTCACCGCGGTTCAGGCTCGTTCTCTCAAGCCGATCTGACTGTGCAGCTCTGTAGAAAAACCAGCTCTTTAACATTAAAATATAGTTTTTAAAGTTTTCAGAAAGTTAGAAAACGGATAAAATAGTTTCCAGGTAAAATTAAAAAGCAAGGGAAGTTATGCTGCTTGCACGAGACCAGCAGCTCCGTGAAGCCCGCGTGTGCTTCACGGGTTCGGTCTCGTGTATTTGTTACGTTCGTTGGACCTGCAGCTGGTTGTGGGCCTTCATTTTAATTTCCGCAAAAGTTTTCCCCTCTGTCTGTGGGGCTGTGGTTGCTGTGGTCGGCGTGAGGATGTGGTGGGCACCAAAGCGACCTGAGCTGGGAATTAAGGCGCAGGGGGGGTCCCGAGGTGGCCGCGTTGCGCTCCCTGCCCTGCCCTGCGCTCCCTGCTCTGCGGTTAATCATTTGCCAGGGAACTGCCAACCGTGGCTCCCGGGGCAAGAAAAAAGCCAACCCGGAGGCGAAAATGAGTCGGGGTGGGGGGGAAAAAGGAATTAATGGTGATCCGTGGGTTTGTGGGGTTGCACGAGCGAGCCTCGTGCCCAGGGCAGCAAGGCTGCAGGGTCGGGCGTGCAAGCAAAATGAGATTTCGGGGGGATTTCGGGGAGGCGAGCGGCTTGCTGCAGATCCTCGCCAGCACCCACGTGCGTCCCGTCCCGCTCCCGTGTCCTGTCCCCTCGGTGCCTGTCCTCACCCGCCGACGTGCAACGAAGGCGCTCGGTGGCACGGTCTCAGAAACGCGCCCCCGGAGCACTCCCTGCGCGCCCCCAGTCTGGGCCCTGCCCCTCGCGTTTCCCCCGGTTTCCTGCGCGCTGGAGGCCAAAAATTGGGATTTCTCCAGCCCCTTGGGAAACGGGAACACGGGCAGAGCTGAGCCAAGCCCCTCGGACGCGTATTTATTCAACCTTTTTGCAAGGATTTCAAGAAAGCACTTTGGACTTTAATGAAATCCCCAGCCCGGAGCTCGAATGTTCCTCGTTAGTGACTTTATTGCTAAATAATTTACAGAACGAGGCCTTGCCAGTTTTCATAAGGGAAGCATTTCAAGTATGCAAACCAGATTTTATGCCTTTCCAGAGCAGCTGCTGGCTCGGGCACCGAAGGGACCCGGGCACCACGTTGGGGTGCAGCAGTCCCGGGGGCGAGCCCCAGCAATTTGGGTTTTTCCTCCAGTTTTTCTTCCACCTTCTGGGAGGGTGGGAAGCAGCCATGCAGGTGGGGTCACTTAGTCCGTTTCTTCTAGAAATAAACTTAAAAAAAAAAAAAAAAAAAAACTATATTTTGTGCCTGGACTGGCTGAGAGGTGGCAGGGAAAGGACCAAAACACAGCTGAGTGGAGAGAGAATGTCGATTTATTTTTTTTAGATTGATACGTATTTTTATATTTATGTATAATACTTATAATCTAATTAATCTATTTTTTTTTTTTCCCCAGGAACTGTAACATGCATGCTGGGGTTTCTTTTTAGTGTAGGCTTTGGGTTTCAGGCTGCCGCCACGGTTTGGGGAGCCACAGTGCAGTTATTCGGAAGCGCCGTCCGCGAGCACGCTGCTGTCCTGGGGGAGAACTGGCAGAAATGGCCATTTACGCTATTGCTGGTGGTTGGTTCACCCAGGGGAGGTTTTTTGCTTATGTGGAAGGACAAATCAAGTTAATTTTCTTTTTCAAAGAAGGCGGTTGAGCAACAGGACGTGGAAAAGCACGGGCAGGCTGCTCGTGTGCTCGCGCGAATGGGTTTGAGTGGCAACATCTGGCTCGAATGGGCCAGGGAGAGGATGGGAAGGGGAAAAGAGGGCTGTGGGTACAGCGTGGAAATGAGGGAAAAGCACCCGAGGATGGCACCCAGCCGTCCCCGAACGCGGGCTGGGATGTGCCGAGATGCTTGCAAAAGCAGCTGCTTTGCTGGGCAAATTGGGAAAAATGGGAAATCTGGGAAATTGGCGGTGTGGAGCAACGCGTG
Source organism: Anser cygnoides (assembly GCF_040182565.1). NCBI lineage: Eukaryota > Metazoa > Chordata > Aves > Anseriformes > Anatidae > Anser > Anser cygnoides. The sequence goes on along the minus strand of NC_089895.1, from coordinate 2,387,442 downwards.
GAAGCATCGCCTTCCCCTTCCCAGCCCCGCAGCAGGTGTTGGGTTTTCCTAAACGCATCCCGAGCACAGGGCAATGCTGCAGAGCTCCTTGGCCACGCAAGCACCCGTCCCTGTGAGACAGCAGCAGCTCCAGTGGCTCCTCCTCCCGTGCTTTGAACATTTTGGTGCACCTCGGGAATTATTTGGATTTCGGATTTTTCAGGCGGTTTGGATGAGGAGAAGTCTCTTGATTTTTGTTATTACTTATCGTTGCTTGGACGGTTGGACTGATGATCTCGGAGGTCCTTTCCAACCTAAATGATCCTCTGACCTCTTCCTAATGATGTCATTTACCACTCTGCACTGCTGTTTATTGCTGCGTAGTGTGACTTGTTGCTGTTACCCGTGGCTGGGTCCTGAGCGGGCGGCGCTGACATGCCGGCGTTGTTTTCCCTCTCCCCCAGCGCTGCTGCGAGAAGAGGTGGCCCAGCTGCAGGAGGAGGTCCACCTGCTCCGGCAAATGAAGGAGATGCTGTCGAAAGACCTGGAGGAGACGCACGGCACCAAGTCCCCCGAGGTGCTCTCGGCCACCGAGCTCAAGGTGCAGCTGGCACAGAAGGAGCAGGAGCTGGCGCGCGCCAAGGAGGCTCTGCAGGGTAAGGGCTGCCCCAACGGGGCTTTTTTCCAGACTTCCCGGAACCCCAGAGCATCACCGCAAGTTAGTTAATGAGGAAAGGAGAAGGCATCCCTCGTATTTGGGTGAGGTGGTGCAAGGGGGGGTGTTGGATACGAGGGATGCTCCCCGAGCGTCCTGGCGCTGCCCTGCCGAGGTTGGGGAATCGGGAGCACGTGGTGCTCGTGGCATTGCAAAGCTCTGCTGCTAAACAGAGGGGAAAACCGAGCTGAAACGCAGCTGGAAAATGCTGCGGGACGGGCTTGGTTCGGATTGGAGCTCCTTGGACCCTTTAGGAGGGGAGCAGCAGGGCTCCTGGCGATGCACGCGTGCTTCGTGCGTCCTCCCACGGGGAGAGCTGACTGCACGCCCCGGTGATGGGTTGTGCAGGGCAAAACCTCACGGCGCAGGTTTTCCTCCCCATAAAACCTCTTCCTGCTGAATAAACTGGAAAGAAGTACAGCAGGGTGATGTACCCAGGGTGGGTGCACTGCATGGGGCTGGGTTTGGGTGTGGGGTTTGGGATTTGGGGGGGCAGGAATCACCCCTGGTCCGTCTGCTTTTTTGTGTTGTTGCTCTTTGGGGATGTGCAAATTAATGAGAATTGGCCCTTTTTTGAATTTTCTGCCATGTTGTGGGGCTTGGAGATGTTTCTTGTAAGCTGGTTTTCTCCACAGTCCATGCAAAATCGGGTGGCAGGGCAGAGAAATCTGAAGGATTGATAGTTTTGCACAAAAAAATAAAAATGCAAAGTGCTGCCGGGTGTGCGTGAGCAAGGAGCTTTCCCCCACTCCACTGGCTCAGTCTCCAGCAGCAGGAAATGCTCTGGGTTTAGAACACCACACTCGGGGAAAAAAATCTTCATTAGAGAAGCCTCGGTCCAGGCAGAAGTGCTGATAAATGCAAAAATATGCAAAAGCAGGATGGATTTAAGGCTATTTGAAAAAAAAAAAGTCAAAAAAAAAAAGTCGTTTAAGAAGGTTATACACACTTCTGCAGAGGACAGTGCAGAAAAAAAATGAGATTGGCTCGAGAATCAGGGGTGTTTAAGGAATATTTGTATATTTTTTTATTGGTCTTTTACTGGCCTGCTGGGATTTGTTTTCCAGGACTTTCCTGGAGTTGTGATGGGTAGGATGGGGGGGGGCTCGGTGGTGGAACAAGAAGTGGTGTTAAATCACTGCTGCTTCCCTCCCCTCCCGCGCTGGAAAGCTTCCCCCTCGCTTGGAGAAGCCGCCAGTGCTGGATCTATCCCCACGAGCTGGGCAGAAACTTCTTTTCCTTCCCGTGGAGAGAAACGCGGTGAGAAATGGAAGGGAAAAAAGGGCAGAAACCCCGCAAAAACGCATCCGCCGGCGTCGCCAACTGGGGAACCGATAGTTGCAGGTTCAGGAGCTGCTGCAAACCTGGCCGGGCTTCTCCATGGCTCAGGATCCAGGCGGAGGCCGGGCCTCTGGGGCCGCAGCATCCTCCCGGGCGGCCGCGTCGCTAGCGGGGAAGCGCTGGGGAAGCGATAGGGAAATCCGTGCCGGCGGCTGGCGGCGTGCCGGGAAGTGCCGGGCAGGCGGCAGGAGGGAAGGGGAGGCTCCAGCCTCTGCGGCAGCCCCCGCAGCGCCCCGGCGTCTCCACGAGGGTTTGGTTTCGCCGTGGAGAGGACTGGATGAAGCCGCCTTGGTGCTGAAACGCGTCCCCCCCACCACCGAGCCCTTCCTGCGGGGAGCAGATCTATATTTATAGCGCCTCGGCGCAGGACGGGTTGGATCTGACGTGGCACAGGATGTGCTGGAGCGGCTCGGACCGGGGTTTTGTTTTATTGCTCCTTCCTCTGGGCTAATTCCATCGCTTGCACCTTTTTTTTTTCTCTCTAATGTCCAAAATGAAATCCTCTCGTGCTTCGTCACGTCCTCCTCTCCTCCTCCGGGAGCGTGAACCGGCACAAATCCGGCACAACGTCCCCTCCACGGGGGGTTCACAGCCTGGTGGCCTCCATTCCCTGCCGGTGGCTCCGAGCTCTGTCCCCCGGTGGCACAGAGCTGCTGCAAAACCCCTCCGTGTGCTCCTTTGGGGAGGTAGCAAAGAAATGGGAGACGGGGCCCCCGGAGGTGCTGCGGGCCCGAATTTCATTCCGGAGCGAGGGGCGGCGCTGCCAGCCCTGCGCGGGGTTGCCCGATTTTATGGCTTGGTCACGGTGACAACACTGAATTTCACGGTCGGGATGGGGAAACAGGAGGAATTAAGTGAACGTTAACGTGACAGGACGGCGTTGCGTGTCCCTCCTGTGCGGAGCTGGCCATTTTTTCCTCCGTTATCACGCTCCCGAGGTACCAAACCCAAATTACCATCCGAAGGCTCTCCAAGCGAACCTGGGCTAGGTGGTGCCACCACCGCCTGGCTCGTCATCTCTTCACCCAAGATCAGAATTTTAATGTTGAAAGGGAAGACGCTAGTTATTAAAAACCATCGTTTTAGGAGGGGAAATGTCTCTTTTTAGCACCCGTTGGCTAATTTCCATCCCAAAGAGGCCAGAAAGGGACCCGGGGGGTGGCGGCACCGTTGTGGCCGCGGCAATTTTGGCCGTGCCGTGCCGTGCAGGTTGGGCGTCGGAGGGACGAGCTACGGGCACCAAGCTGCACTCAGAGGGTGGCGGGGGTGGCATTTTCGGTTGGACGGGCTCTGTCCGAAAATGCGATGTCTGCACGGACAGGGGACGTGCTGTGAGAGCCCGACCGATCCCCCTGGGGCCGCCCTGCGTAATTAGCCAGGCTCGTTTGCCGAGGAGGTACGGAGCTGCTGGCAGCCCGGCTCGCTTTTGCATAACTTTCTATTTTTCTCCTGCCTCTTTCGATTAATTTCCTATCAGCCGGGTTGGGAATGAAGTTCTCAAACGCCCGATAAATCTTTTTTTAAGCTTAGGAGCTCATCGGCTCTGGAGGAGGGCGAGCAGTGCTAATGGGAGTGGAAAATAAGAGTTTATTTTAGCAAATCTCTCAAATACGAACTAAAACGGATGTGGAACTGTCCTCGGGCCCACTCGCTGTGCCGGTGCAGCTTGGCTGACCCCAGCAGAGAGGTGTTCGACCAGAAACCTTTTCCACCTCTTTTTCCCCATTGCTTTTGGATGGGCAGGGCAGGAGCAGCAGGACACCCATGGCGAGCATCCACGGGGCTTCAGGTTAGCTCTGCTCAGCGGATATCAGACCTTGGGAGACCGAGTACTTGTCTCCTCGTAATACTTCTGAATGTTTTTTTTTTTGTAGTTTTCTTGGTTTTGGTGGTGGTGGTGCAGGAGTTGAAGAGTTTCCCATAAATCTTTAAGGACTCTGAATGCTTCCACTAATGGAAGCAGGCTGTGTGCTGCGGGGTAGCGGCTCTTTAATTAAGTTTGGTGGGAGCCTTTTGTCACCTTCAGCTTCAGAGGGTGCAAATCTGAATTCAGCTTTTCTAAGAGCCTCTCGTTTTCCTTGAGAAAATGAAATACGTACGGATGTGTGTGGCGGGGTGCTGAAGGGCTCGAAACCGGAGGGGTTCGGTCTGCGGGCGCCTCGCCAGCCCCTTCTCTCGCCTGCCTGGTTTTGGGGGAACTTCCCCTTCCTGTGAAGTTTTGAGCCCTCAAATATTTGAGCGAAGCTGCTCGGAGGAGTGCTGTTAGGCTGGAGGGGGGTGCTGGAGGGAATTCTCCTGCCTGGGGAGGAAGCCAGCCCTGCTCTGGGGAGTTTTTGTATTTTTCTCTTAGCGAACAGCCTCGTGCCACGCCGAGGAACCACGAACAGTTGTGCTAACGGGGAAACCAGCCCAGCAAAGGGGCTGCTCCGTGTCTGGCAGCACCGTGAAACACAGCCCCATGGACGGGGGGACCCAGGGGGACGTGGGGACATAGGGAGGAGGACACGGCGCAGCTTGGAGAGAAGGGGTGGCTCCTGCTGCAGCCCGGATTTGGGAAGGTGCAGCGTCCCCAGCCCCAGCTGCATTTGGGAAGAAATGGATGGTGTAGAGCCAGCTAGCATCCCGAGATGAAGCGGCTAATTACGGGAAGGGGAGGATGTTCTGGGACAGAACAGGGGTGAAAATGCTGCTCGTGGGGTCAGGTAAACCAAGAAAAACCCGCGCATGGGGATGGGGCTGCAGTGCGATTGCAGCAGCCTTGGCTGCCGGCAAACTCAAGGGGAAGCAGCGCCTCCTTGCAAAGGCGTCCGGAAGGGATTTTGCTGGCATTTCACGTGCGCCTGTGCAGCCTCTGGCAGGTTTTTGGGTGGCTTCTGTGTTTGTTTGGGTTCAGATTTTTTTTCTGCGAAGGGACACCTTGCAGAGCTCGCCAGCTTGCGAAGCAGCGAGGGCGATGACCGCTGCAGGGTCAAAGGGTGTTTAATAACTTCCTGCTTTCTCAGGGCCAAAAGGCACGCGGAGCCTTTTTTTTATTGCTTTTCGCTCGGTCTTGCAGCCCGATTGCTCAGCTGCCTGCCGTTGGGGTGGGGAGGGCTGGGTCTGCAGCGGGAACCTGGGTTTCTGCCGCGGTGCCGAGGCGCGGGCTGGAGGCACCGGGCACGATGGGCACCCGCAGCTCCCCCCGAGGCATTCGATGGTTTCCCCTCGTGTTTGCTTGCTCCTCGTAGAAATGTGCCCGGTGAGAGTTTACCCATCAAAATAGACAGAAATGGGGAAAAATCTTAATCCTCGCTGCTAAATTCAGCCGCCTGGGTTTATTTAGCCAGGAAAAGTGTTTTTCTGGGCTAAACCCTGACACTGCAGCACCGGTTTTGCTCCCAAATCTCTTTTTTTCATGGGTGCCCCGTGATGCCTTTGGGGCATGGTTTGGAGCACGTGCTACAAGGACGAAGCACCAAAATAATCACAGCCCCAGCAGTTTCTAAGCATTTCGGGGAGCGGTTCTCAAGCAGAGCTGGAGTTTACTGCTGTCCTCAGGCTCCTAAATGATGCAACGTCAGACCTGGGCATTAGCATGAATTTACCGCGGCTGCAAAGCTGGCGATGAGCACCGCTGCTCAAAATGACTCCGTTTTGGGGGTCGGAGGGGCTGGTAGGGGCAGGGTGTGAGACATTCGCTCTGCTCGGTGCATCCCACGCAGAGCAGGCTGCCGGGGATAGATGCACCACCAGTCCTCGGGTTGCACAGTGTCCTCCAAAAATCTCTGCTTCGGGTCTTGCTGCTGCTGGGTGCAAAGCCCCAGGCAGGCAGCGCTGCTCCCCGTGCTGGTTTTTGGTGGGGCGGGGGGTCCCCGGAGACGTGGGGAGGGAGCTGGGGGCTTCGCTGCTGGGTCCTTGTGAAACAAAGGTGCTGGAGGGGGAGCCCGGTGCCTGTTTTACCCCGGTGCCTGTTCTAACCCCAGTGCTCTCTCCCCCCAGCCATGAAAGCTGACCGCAAGCGCTTGAAAGCCGAGAAGACGGACTTGGTGAGCCAGATGCAGCAGCTCTACGCCACGCTGGAGAGCCGCGAGGAGCAGCTCCGCGACTTCATCCGCAACTACGAGCAGCACCGGAAAGTGAGGCTGGGCGCTGGCGTGAGGCCTTTGGGTTTTCTTTTATTGCACCGGAGGAAAAAAGCAGCAAAATGGGGCTTAACCCCTTGCAAACGGCGAGCAGCTCCCCTGCTGGGGTTCAGACCCTGCAGCAGGGGAATGGTGAAGAAAGGGAGGAGGATTTATCACTTAGCAATGATAAACGAATCAGGCCAGAGATTGTAATTAGCTGAGCTGGTTTTCAAAGCTCAGGTGGGGCTTTTTGGGGGAGGGTTTTGCTTTTATCCAGTCTTTTTTTTGCTGGCTGAAACCCTAAGGCAGCTCGTTTCCGAGGACATGCTTTACGTGGGGCCCGTAAGGTTAGGAGCTTGTCAACCGCACAACCCATAGCACGTTGCTCGATTATAAATAGCATTTTTCTGGATGTTTTATGGACAGAAAGCCGGGGGGTGTAGGCACAGTTTCCTGTTGTGCTCATGGTTTGCCTGCGTGGAGCCGTCCACCAGTGCGAGCGAGCGTGGGAAACCAGCTCAGGCGGCTATTCTGGGCTTTTTTCCATGCAAGGGGAGAAATTTGCTATTTTTGAAGGCTGGTGCTTAAGGAGCAGCGCTTGCAGCCAGCTTGGGGTAGGCCGGGGAGAGCCTGAGGGACATTTTTCCCCTGCTATAAGAAATCCCTTGCATTTCCAACAGGAAGGGGCACTGCAGGAGAAGCAAGTAGTTGGGTCGAGGTGCTGGCGTAAGTCGTCAGCTTTCGGGCACAGTGCAGGCACCCTGTTTTGGGGAGCGGGCATCTCATTTCGGGGCACGGGGTTGCCAGTGCCTGTGGGGGAGAGCTGGGGGGTGTCTTTTGGCCGTTCCCCCCATCCCGACGGCTTCCCCGGCTCGCTGCAGGAGAGCGAGGACGCGGTGAAAGCCCTGGCGAAGGAGAAAGACCTGCTGGAGAGGGAGAAGTGGGAGCTGCGGCGGCAAGCCAAGGAGGCGACGGACCACGCCAGCGCCCTGCGCTCCCAGCTCGACCTGAAAGACAACCGCATGAAGGAGCTGGAGGCCGAGCTGGCCATGGTGAGCGCAGCCCCTGCTCCCACATCACCCGCCCGTGCCCTGGCGTGGCCGCGGGCTCGAGCTGCAGAAGCATTCGAGCAGCCGAGGGTCAGCCCTGTGCGCTGCTGCGGGCTCTCGGCTCAGCAGCTCGAGGGCTTGGAGACCCCGGGGAGTTTTGATGAGGTTCCGTGCTCGTTGCAGTATTGCACGGGGGTGTTTGCAGCAGTGCTGCTGCGCTGCGTTTGGGCCGCGATGCTGCATCGAAGCTTTTGTTGCAGTATCACAGGGGGTGTATTATATACCACCGTGAGTATCGGGGATAAATGTTGGCCCCAGCGCCGTGACACCTGCACATGGCATTGACTACGATCACTGTATCGTGGCAATACTAGCAGGAAAAGAGAAAACATGGATGGAAAAGAGCTGGGTGTCCTTGCTGCAGGGATTTGGCCGTTCACCTGCAAAGGGCAGGGTGGGTTTTGCGCCGCGCGTTGCTGCTGCTCCTGCAGCTCCAGGAGACGTCCCTATTTTTCTGCCCTCCCCCCCCGCCGTGTCCTCCCCAGGCCAAGCAGTCCCTGGCCACGCTGACCAAGGACGTCCCCAAGCGCCACTCCTTGGCCATGCCGGGCGAGACGGTGCTGAACGGCAACCAGGAGTGGGTGCTGCAGGCCGACCTGCCGCTGACGGCCGCCATCCGGCAGAGCCAGCAGACCCTCTACCACTCGCACCCCCAGCACTCGGCCGACCGGCAAGGTGAGACCCCGAGACCCGGGCACTCAAATCCGGGGGGGGGGGGGTCCTGGGGTGAAATCCGCAGCGGGGGCTGCTGAGCTTGCTGAGCCCTGCGCGGCCGTGGCTGCCTTGGTTAGGGTGGAAATCTGCTCGCCAGATGAGTGTTGTCAGTCGCATCCAAGGTTTGGCAGAGTGGGCTGGGTCTTGCATGGTTGGTACTTGGGTTTTGCACGGGTTTAGGGTTTTGCACAGGTTTGGGTTTTGCACAGGTTTGGGTTTTGCACAGCACGCCGGGGTTTTGCATGGGGGATGCTGGGGTTTTGAATAGTGTCTGGGTTTTTGCATGGAGGGTACCTGGTTTTTGCACGGGTTTAAGTTCCGTACAGCAGGTTGGGGTTTTTAGCGGGGCGTGCTGGGGTTTTGAATAGGATCTGGGTTTTTGCATAGGGACTGCTTGGGTTGTGCCTGGGTTTAGGTTTTGCACGGCAAGCTGGGGTGGTGCTGGGGTTTTGAATGGGATCTGAGCTTTCGCACGGGTGGTGCTGGAGTTTTGCACAAGGGGACAGCTTTCGTGTGAGGTTTGGGCTTTTGCACGGGGAATTAGAGGTTGCACAGACGCAGATCTGTGCCTGAGCTCTGCCTCCCTCCTGGGGGGATGCTGCTGACCCCCTGCTGCCTCCCCTGCCTCGCAGCGGTCCGGGTGAGCCCCTGCCACTCCCGGCAGCCGTCCATCATCTCCGACGCGTCGGCGGCAGAAGGGGACCGCTCGTCCACGCCGAGCGACATCAACTCGCCCCGGCATCGGACGCACTCGCTCTGCAACGTAAGTCTGGGGGGGGCAGCGTGGGGGGGGGGTGTCCTTGCAGGGTTCCCATGCCGTGTTCCCGCTGTTTCAATGCCCTCTGTCCCCTTCTGCTGCAGGGGGACAGCCCCGGACCGGTACAGAAGAACTTGCACAACCCCATTGTACAGGTAGGGCGCCAAACCCCCTGTGCCAAAAAACCCCAGAGCCCTTCACTGGGGAGTGGTTGGGGGGGTGCTTGGAGGCAACAATTTCAGATCACACGCTTCGGGTTTAAAAAAAAAAAAAAAAAGGCATCAGGAGCTGTTGGGAGTTTTAAGTCTGGGCTGTCCCAGACTGCAGTGATCTGTCCCCAAATCCAGCTAAGGTGCTGGCTGTGTCCTGAGCCCACCACACCCTCAGTTTCAGTAAGGCACAGCCTAGGTCACGTTGCATTACTTATTTTACCCCCAAAAGCTGGGGTATTCACACAAGAGATGTAAGAGGAGCCTTGGTGAGGCCATCCCTGTGTAGGAATGATTGCATCAGGAAGCCAAATTCCTGGTAACATGGGGTGGTGAGGGGCAAGATTTCCCCGTGACTTCAGATGCAGCATTTCAGGAACTCTTCTTTGGGTCTGCACCTCGTTATTGCTTGGGACCAGCACCGCTCTGGGGATCAGGACTACTCAGCCCGGGCAGGGAGGTGCTGGCACCTCCAAAGCTTGCTTTAAGCCCAAAGAGGCTCATATTTGGCACGGGCAGGGGGATCAGCGCCGAACTCAGAAGCAAAACCCCAAAAAGAGCTCAGCTCGGCGCTGCTTTCCCACAGCTCACCGCCCGTTTCCCCACTCCCTGTTCCCTTTGCAGTCTCTGGAAGACCTGGAGGACCAAAAACGGAAAAAGAAGAAGGAGAAAATGGGCTTCGGCTCCATCTCGCGGGTGTTTGCCCGGGGCAAGCAGCGCAAGTCCCTCGACCCCGGGCTCTTCGACGGCACGGCCCCCGACTACTACATCGAGGAGGATGCGGACTGGTGACCCCGAGCGCCGCTGTACATCCCCCCCACCCTGCGTGTGCATACCCCTGCTGTCGTGTTGTAATTTCATTCCCCCCACACCCTTTTATTCCTTTTTTTTTATTATTATTTTATTTTTGCATTCCAGTAACTCTTCCTTCTTTGTCCGTCGCTTCGGTTTTTGTCGTTTTGGGATTTTTATTATTTTTTCATTTTTTTTGTTCTCCCCTCCTTCTTTTGATGAAACTTGAAACTTGAAGGACTGCTGCGTGTCTGTAAATAACGGGAATCTCGTGCACTTTGTGCTTGTGACGTCTCTTGTCCGAAACCGCTGTTTTCCGGAGCCTCTGGAACCCGCCTTGGAGAGGGGGACCCCACCGTCATAAGAGACCTTAAAAAAGAAAGGAGGAAAAAAAAAAAAACAAAAAGCCACCAAAATCACGTTCGCCGTGACGTCCCCCTGGCCAAAATCCGAGGAGGCAGCACCCGGGCTCGTCGTAACGCCTGCCGGTCTGGAATAAGTGTTTTCCCTTTCCTTGTGTTGTTTTAATTTATTTGCACAAACCCAGAGAGGAGCTATTCTAACTAAATTATTGCAGAAATTTTGGGGGGGGTTTTATATTTTTCCATGTTGGTGGGGAGGGCTGGGGGAGGAGGAAGGGGCTCTTTGTACTGTACTGTCCTGGGGCGCTGCCCGCGGGCGGGAGGATGTGGATGGGGACCGGGGACCGGCGCGGTCGGACGGCCGCGAGCATCCTCGTCCCGGCTGCGAGAGCACTTAACGCCTTGGAAAAAAAAAAAAAAAAACACAAAAAAAAAACACAAAAAAAAAGCAACCTCAACGTTTTCTGGGAAATAAGGCTTTTCCCTGCTTTGTTTTTCCCAGATTTGGGGTGCTCGCCCTTTGCTGGAATTAAAACTGGGGGGAAGCGGCGCAAGCTCGGAGCCGGGGGCAGGCGGCATCGCGGGGCAGCACTGGTTTTTGGGGCATTATTGTCGCCGGGGCGCTGGGTACGGCCGCGGAGCTCACGCTCCGAAATCTGCTCAAAACGCCCCAAAATCACCCCGCCGGCAGCCGCTTCCCCCCCCGACCACCACTAACACGCGCCGCGCTCTGCTTACGACAAGTACCTTATGCTTTAACGCTTACGATATAATTTGAAGCTCTTAAAAAATGTATGAAGATTATTTAATAACGCTACGATAGTGTATTATTTTTCTTAATGCCGATAACGCACGCCCTGTTTCGAAGGGGGATATTTTGTCTTAAATCCCGGGAGCTGACCTGCAGCTGCCCTCGTGCTCTGTATTCCCTCTAACGTGATGATGCGGGGGGGCCGCGGCGGTGCTGGGGGTGGGCCCGGTGGCCTCTGTCTCTGCAGAAAAGCATTTTTTATACATTTGTCTTTTTTTTGTTGTTGTTTTGTTTGTTTCTTTTCCCTCTCTTTGCGTTTTTCTAATTTAAACTCTCAACCAACAAAACAGACGAGCAATCTCCTTGTTATCAAGTAGTTTCCTTTGCATTTCAGCTTTTTTTTTTTTTTGTAAATTAGGAAATAATTCTAAAAAAAAAATAAAAAAATGACTAAGAGGATGATTTATTTAAAAGAGAACTTCGAGAAATAGCATATGGATTATGGGTAACATTAGATTTAACTTTTTCCCCCCGTGAGTGGGGGAGGATCCTTGAAGGCATGGATGCAAATATAAAAAAAAAATAAAAAAAAATTATAAAAAATCTAAATAAAGCTTATTTTAAAGTATGGAGGAGCTCCCTGTGGTGTAATTCCTTGCCGACCTGCCTGTGCCAGGTGGAGATTGGGGGCTGATATGGGGGGGGGGGGGGGGGCCTGGAGTGTCTGGGGGGGTGCGAATGGGTCATGGGAGGGTGGGGGCACAATTGGGGAGAACTGGGCTGGGGGGTCCCAGCAGGTTTGGGGTGGGGGTGTCCTGCACCCCGGGGCGCCCCAGCCATGATGCCGTCCCCATCCCGCTTTGGATTTGGCCTCGATGCCGAACGGGAGCAAAACGCGTTCTCTTATGGTCGTTTTCCGCCCCAAATCTGGAGGGATTTGGGGTCGGGTTGTGCAAACGAAGGGCGAAGTTGGGAGCAGGTATTTCCCCGTATTCTGCTAGCGTTGGGTGCCCGCTGGCTTTTGGGGCTGGAGGATGGAAAGCATCAGAACGGCAAGAGAACTGCTGGGACATAAAAAAGCTTTTTTGTGGCTCGGTCCCTGGCTTTGGTGGCTTGTGCCAGCCCCCAGCCACAGCCTGAAGAGTGTTGCAAGCAATTGAAAGAAGGGGAAAAAAAAATAAAAAGGCATTCGATGCCAGCTGGCTCTCCAGCTCCGTTAGCTAACATGGTAATGGGGTGTTAATGGGAACAAAACCCATTATTGAGGTGTACCTGTGAGGAGATAAGCCTAGTGCAGGCTGTGGCCGGGGCTGCCACACATGGAGCTGTTTCCCTCAAATATTTGTTGATGTCCTTAACCTGCAGCACGGCAGCGGGGCCAAAGCCAAGCCACGGCCCTAAAAGCCTGCAGTGCCCGCGGGCAGCGGCAGCGTGCCCGCGTCCCTGTTGCTCCCAGGATTTTGGGGGTCTGGGGATTTTGGGGGGCTTGTCAGACCAGGAAACTGACTTGGAAAATGTGACCTGAAGGGTAAGGCTGTGCTGGAAAAACCCAAACCTGCTTTTTCTTTGCTTTGGGGAGGACGGGCACCGAGGGCTGCGGGAGGCTTGCTTTCCCTGCTGCATTTCGCTGCATCCTCGCCGTGTTCCTGCTGCGATGCTGCCATCGTGTGAGCAGCCCTGAGCTGCAGCCCAGCGCCCTGCCGCCGCGTCCCTGCGTCGTGGGAGCCACGCACCAAATCCCCACCGAAATCCGGCCGTGGCCCCTCATGCCCTGCACCCCGGGGCTTGAAAAGGCCGAAAATCAGAAATCCCCCGAGGACGCGGGATGTCGCCAGGCACTGCTGCTTTATAGGGGTGTGTGGGCCAGCAGCGCTGGCGCCGTTTCTGCCTGGTGCCGTGAACCCTGGCTGTGTTTGCCCAGCTCTGTGCAGAGCCGTAGATAAGAAGCAGGTCGGAGAGTTTCCAGCCAGGACGCGGAGGTGAGAGCTGGGCAGGTTTCCTGCCCTGGCCCCGGTTCCCTGCGGCTCCACAGCTCCCCGTGCCTCGTCCTGTGTGCTGAGGGGCCAAGCCTGCGAGCAGCAAGGAGCAGAGGCAGTTTTGGGGATGGTCACGGGCTGTGGGTGATGGGGACGCCGCTGGTGGCACCTCCCCAGGTGCTGCCTCTCAGGCTGCTGGGGTTTGTTTGGGCTCTCTGATGCAGGAACATGTCCGAATTTGTAAACTTCTGCTCTGCTTTTAGCACCGCAGCGCTTCTCTCCCAGCCTCGCTGTGCTCTGGGTGTCGTCTTTCCGAGGCTCTCATAAAGCAACTCCCTTCCCCAGCCAGGACTCACAAGCCCGGAGAAAAATAAAGTTATTCGCCCCCCCTGCAGTGCGTGGCAGCAGCGGCAAGGGAAGGCTTCTCCCTGCGGAGAGGGACTGGGATCGGTGGCAGGTCAGTGCCTTTATTTTCTTTTCCACCTTCCAGGCTTGTGCGTGCTTGAAGCAGAAGGTGACCTCACGCGGCGGATGGACCGGTCGGACCTGCAGCGTGTCCCCAGGGATCCAGCAGCAGCCCCAAGGATCCCCTGGGCACCAAAGTGCTGGGGGGACAGGGGGGCAGAGCCGGTTCCTCTGCTCCCCAGGACGATGCAACCTGCAGATGCCCAGGTTCAGCACCTGCGCTCTCCCATCATTCCTGCAGCAGCAGGAGGATGTGGAAATGTCTCGTTTTCCCAGCTCAGGGCTGCTGCTTTTCCTTATTTTTTGAACATGCAGAGCAGGAGCCCAGCCTGCAGCCTCGGCTCTCCCCCCCGTCCTGTCCCTACGCTCCCTGGCCCTTCAGCCTCTCTCCAAACTCAGAGGACTTTTACCTGTTTTGATGACTGCAGACCCAGGCTTTCAGCAAGAGCTGCCAACAGCAGCAGTGTTGTAGAAACAAAGCGTGGCCCTTGCAGGTGCTCCTGACGTCGGGGCACAGAAGGCGAGGCACAGAGAAGGGAAATACCAGTATGGACCAGTGCTTGGTGCTGGGAGCTCTGTAGGGCATGTGCCAGGATTCACCTGCCCAGCTGAAAGCAGCCGGCAGCCCTCTCTTCTTCAAGGGGGGCAACGTTGGGGCACCGGCCCCATTAATGGAAGGGGCTGCAGGGGGATTTTTAGGACTGGAGCACTGGAGGGAGGAAGCTGAGCATTGCACTCAGCCCCAGGAGCTGCCCTTGGGGTAACCGGGATCGCGGTTGGGCTCGGAGCAGGGCAGGGGCCACCACAGGCGGCTCTGGTGGAGCTCCACAGCTGGATCCTAATGGAAAGGTTTCCTGCAGCCCGGGATGCTGCCAGGCTCTGGCCTGGGCTTTGCAGGGGTGTGAAGCATCCTCCCGCAAGCAGAAAGAGGCAGGGGAACCCAGTGCTGGTATTTCAGGGGGTGGGAACCGGCTTTGCAGGAGCCTGCACTTTAAATCCCCCTGTAACGACGCCCTTGTCCTGCTGCCACGAAAAAGTCCGTTTCTGGCCCCTGTTCAGCTTTGCAGAGAGGGCGAGCAAGAGCACAAGGAGCCCATTTAGGACGCTGCCATCTCCGGTTGCGCTCCCCGGGGACCCACTGCAGGATGGCAGGCTTTAACCCAGCAGCCGGCGGTGCTCGGGGGCCGACGTGGCGATGGAGCGGCGCTCGGTGACCCCGTGCCGTGGAGGCACCGCTCCCTGCGCAGGATCGGCTGCAGCAGCGCCAACGGGTAAAGTTCATTTTTTCTTCCACTTTCTCGCAGTTCCCCTGCGGAGAAGACAACTCCCTGCTCGAGCGGCTGGAGTTGCTCCGAGACGGCAGGTTGGTGCGGCTGGGGATGCTCGGAGAGGTGGGAATTTGCCTTGCTGGGTGGCCGAGCCCTAAAATGCAAAATGAGCAGTACAAGGGGGGGGAAAAAATACACCTGCCCATGTCGTTGCGTGTCGTCGTAGCACGGTTCGGCGGCTCTGATTAGGGCGAGACACTATCAGGCACGGGGAAGGGCAGCGCTGGCGTGTGCCCCGAGGAGGAGCGGGGTGGGTGAGTCAGTGGAAAATCCCCTGCACGTGGCTGGCGGGGGGGGGACGGGGAAATGGGGACGGGGAAATGGGGACGGGGCGAGGGGGTTTCCGCGGCTCCCCCAGACCACGCAGCAGGGCTGGTGCATGTGTGGTGGTGAATGGTGGCAGCTCCTGTGTTTGTGAGGCCTTCGTGGCTCAGGGATGGGGAAAGCCACGGTGGGTGGGCACAAAGAGCTGCTCTGCCACTTGTGGGGGGGAAAAAAACACCCTGGGGGCGTCCCAGATGGAAATGGGGTGCTTGGTGGTGTGTTGGGAGCGAGACGGGTCTCGGTCACGCCTGTCCCGGGTGCCACGAGGATGGTGGCGGGGTTGGGGGACAGTGGTTGGATGAACCCCAGCTAAGCCCGTGCCAGGCTGAGACCTTTGGGTCCCAAGGGAGCTCTGGTGGGGGCCAGGAAGGTGAAGCCCCCACGGGGAAGTGTCCCCAAAGCAGGGGGAGAGGGCAGAGGGACGGGGGGGTTGGGGGTGACCTAGTGGTGGCCGTGGGCACCTTGTCACCCCACGCAGCTCGGGGCGGCCGTCCTAAGGGAGGGGGAGGGGAAAGGCTGGCCCTCTGGGGGGGGTGAGGGGATGGTGCAAGGCCAAGCCCCGTGCCAACCCCACCGGTGCTTTTGGGGCTGAGTCCTGCAGGGCGAAACGTGGCGGTGGAACCGTGTCTCGCGAGCCCTTTGCTGGAGGACGTCAGCCCTGGGAACTGAGCACTGGCCAGTGGGGTTTGTATCACCATTGTTTGTATCACCACTATTCTTCCAAAAATGATTGTCTTGGAGCTTGAGAAAGCTCCAGCAAACCTGCGGCCATCTCCCAAGCGTGGGTTGTGCCGAATCCTTGGGTGGGAAGGGGAAGGTCGCGTCCGGACCCCCACAGGTCCAGTGCTGGGTGTTCCTCGGGGGCTGGCAGCTTTCCTGGTGTGCTTTTGTCCTCCTGGCCTGGCTTGGCGTGTTTCTGTGTGTCACGTACAGTCACAGTGCGTGCCGGCCCCTATTTACTTAAAACCGAGCCGTCCCAGGCCCCGCGTTACACCCAGCGTCGCGGGCAGAGCTGCCGGGCAGGTCGGGCACAAGGGCAACGGGCACCGAGCGGTGCCCAATTTTCTGAGCCAATTCTGAGCAATTTTCTGGAAAGATGGGGAGTGCTCGGGGGGCTGGAGGCATGGAGGGAGGACACTGAGGTTGGGGTGTCCTGGCAGAAAGGGACCCCCCCCCCCCCCATGGAGGCGAGGAGTGAGTGGGTGTGGGGCCAGCGAGCCCAGCCCTTCGCCGCTGCAACCACTCGGAAGTGGATGCGATGCCTTTGATTTGAACTGTGCGTAATTACACGGGGGTGGAAAGCCGAGGGAAGGGAAGTGCCTGGGGAGGGAGGGCTGGGCGGCCAGCCGTGCCTCCTCCGGGACAGCTGACGGCGGGGGATGCTCGGCGGAGCTCGGCTCCACGGCACGGGGGTCTCCCTGCCCGGCTGGAGCCGACCTCTGCGGGGAGCTCGGGGAGGCGAGGGCTGGATGGGGCCCTGCCCTGCGCCAGCTGGAAGCCTCCACCAGCAGCCCAGGTAGGTGCCTGCCTCCCCAACAGCACCGCAAGTGCGTCCAGATCTCGTTTTCAGGAGGAATCGCTCGGCTTTCGGGGCTCAGCCGAAGTGGTTGAAAACCCTGGGGGAATTTTGCGGCCGGTGCGCAGCAGCAGGAATCCCTGGCAAACTTTCCCCTGTCTCAAAACCCCCGTCCCCTGCTCGCTGAACACCGGTGCTTTGTGCTGCGCCGCGCTGCTTCGCTCAGCCCCCAAAATCGCCATGTCCGTCCTTTCCGGTCATCTCATGTGGGCTCCCTGCGTGCCTCTTTTGTTTCTTCTGCTCGCTTCCTTTTTCCTGCAGCCCCTTCCTCGCTGCTGCCTCAGCAGCTGCCAGTTCCTGTCCTGCAGCCCCCAGCTCCCCGATGGCGCCTCCGCTTCGTGCTGCTGTCCCGGGGGGGTCTGGCCAACACCCCCCAGCTTGCCCCTTCTCCAAGCCAGGCGCTGCCACCCTCCCTCCTCCCGGCTCCGACTGCAAAAGCGTGCTTGGCTGCTCCCCCCGAGCAGCGCTGGGTTTGGCAGAGCTCCCAGAGTGAGCCCGGGGAGGGCAGCTCCCAGCACAGCGTGCGGCTCCGGAGCTGCCCCTCGGCGGGGATGCGAGGTGTGGGGAGAGAAATAACGCAAGACAATGCGATGCCGGGGTGGGAGTGGGGTGCGGTGGGAGCCGGCTGTTCCTGTAAATCGCAGCGGGTGAGTTTGTGCAGCTCACCCCTCGGAGAAGGCTGCTTTCAAAGTTTCGTGGTGCTGTCGCGGCCCAGGGAGACGAAGAACGATGGTGATGTTATAGGGGCACCAGAGATGCCGAGGGGTGGTGCAGAATCCCTGGCAGGGACTCACAGCCCCGATGCGCTGCCAGCACGGGAGAGGGGCTGGTAACAGCGGGGGTGGCTTCTGCTGGCCACAGTGGGGACGTTGAAGGAGGTGGAGGAGTTGGCTTGGGCCGGGTAGGATATCTCAAGGGCGGGGGGATAGTGCCTGAAAGCTCTGCCAGGCTCAAGAGGAGAGTTTATTGAGATGAGGCAGGTCATCAGAATCCACAGGAAGGCTTTTAATTCCTTTCTCAGTGGCAAGAAATGTCAGAATCGGGAAATTTCAAAAAAACAAAGGTGCAAAGTACAATCAGAAATAAAGCAGGGAAAATAGCGAGTCGCAGCACGGGGAGTTTCCCAGGCTGGTTTGTTTGTCCCAAGCCTTTCTGCAGCAAGCACAGGTGGATTTAACTGAGCCAGGGAGCCCAGAACCAAAACCCCAATGATTTACTGCCGAAGGCCAAGCCTTGAAATAATTATCCCAGCCTCCACGTATGGGAAGTGTCTGGAACTTGACTTGCTCTGCAAGCAGCTCGATGGTAATTGGTAGTCAGATTGTGGCTGGTTTTCCTCCAGCTCCTCTCTCCAGCAGCGTTTAGCTCCTCACCCACTTTTCCCTGGTTTGCAGCGGCGCTGGGGCTTGGAGCTCTCCTCGGGGGGAGCGCGGCGTGCCGGGTGGGCTGCAGAAGGGTGCATTAAGGAAAGGCGTGGATGTAAAACAACTCTTGAAGTGCCTGGAAGAAATGCAAAGAGCAATTAGCCAGCGCACAGCGCTGGGCTCTCCCAGCAGGGAGCACAAGCAGCAAAATGGGGGCATGCCCGAGTAGCCTGCACACCGCTGTCCCTCCGTGTTCTTACATTTCCTGGGTGAGCTGCTATAAAACCGGCTGGAGGTTAGCCAAAACCAACGGGAGTTGGCCAAATCTACAGCTCCTCCCTGCTCAGCTGGGTGACCTCTGCTTATTTCTCTCCCTGCTTACCCGGCTGGGACAGGGGATCTGGACAGAAATACTCCTGGTGGTGGACCAGGGATAATTTGGGTGGTGATAACCAGGGCCAAAACCGACCCGCTGTGCGAGGAGCTGTTCTTCTGAGGGCGTTGCTGTTGTGCAGCATGGGCTCGGCACCGTAGGCCGTTGGTTTTGTGACTTTTCAAGGAGTTTGGAGTTGCTTGGGGCTTGAATCCTTCTGTACGCAGGGCTCTGCATGAGGGTGCTGCCGCTGCAGGTGGGTTTTGTGGAGGCCAAGCTCGTGGGACACAAATTAGTGACCAAGCTCGTGGATCTCAAATTAGTAGGAGCAATCGGTAATGAGAAGGGTGGCTGTGTGCAGACACACAGATGAAGGGAGGCTGCAGTCCGGAGGAGCTGCCAGGCTGCCTGTTCCCTGGGGCTGGGGGCAATGCAGGGAGGAGCTCAAGGAGTTACCCCCAGCTCCGAGAGTCTCAGGGCTCACCGACGCAAGGCTTGGGCAAAATCCGTGGGATTTCCAGCTCTGCCTTGGCTGTTGGGAGGCCCTTGGTGCCGCAACTTGGAAAGAAAGCTGGCAGAGGTGGCTGCGGACCCACCAGCCCTGGGACCAGCTGGGGAAGAGGGAGAACCGTGGCTGCGCTGAGCAGATGGAAGCTAACCTACAGTGGGCTCGGTGTCCTAAGGGGTTTTTCATAATAGATTTATTTCTCCAAATCTGACTTGAGCCTCAGTGCTTCAGCATTGCAGTAAAGACTGGGAAACACCGGGGCTGTGGGGCTCTGCCAGCAGGATGGGAGCTCCTCTTCGGCAGAGGCTGGAGGTGAAGCTGCGTCCCCGGCACCTCTGCCGTGCCTGCTGACGGAGCAGCCCCACAGGAGTCATGCCAGGCCCTAAATGACCTCATTTTCATCTGAGGTGAAAATCGCCTTGTGTGGCATGAGCTGGGCTGTCCCCCAAAGGGGCCGTGCTGTGCATCCCGCGCCGACCTCACCCGGCAGGTGTGGAGCAAAAGAGCCCTGGAGCTCAGACTGCTCGAGCTCGCTACGTGACAGCGCGGGGGGGTTTGACCTGTTCCCCGAGCTGCCAGCTCATCGCTCGTGATCTGACGACAGAGGTGTTGCTCCTGGAGCCTGGGCAAGAAAGCATTGTCACGGGAGGCAAGGAACGCAAAGGTCTCGCAGGGCTGGGAGGAGCGTGGGTGCTCGCTGCACACCCACGAGCAGCGAGGTGTCCGTGCCTCCTCGCGAGCCTCCCCGCTGGGCTGGTGTTTCACCGGGAGCGCCGGGACACGGCCGTAGCACGGAGAAGGATCAGGTGCCTCCTGGCTCGATCTTTGCTGTAAAGAAGTGCCGGTGCGTGGTGGTTGTTTTTTGCTGAAGGTTTGTTAAGGGAAGTCAGAGCTGGGAGGCCGAGTGGCAGCTGCGCCGTGCCGGTTTAATGATTCGGAGATCCTGGTGTAAATCATTGACAGCGGCGAGCACAAAGACCGCAGGTGTGCGTGGGATGGGGCCAAAGGTAGCTGGGGCGGCAGGGAAGCCCCTGTGCCGCCAGCGTGGTGGCAGGGGGACGCAGAGGACAGCTGGATCTCTTTCCTGGAGGGGCACGGTGGGCAGCACGGGGTGCGTCACCTCGGTGCCAGCAAGCTGGGTGAGCAGGGCGGGAGCGGAGCTGCATGAGGTGCCCTCAGGACGGTGAGTAAGGACCGGTTACACACGGCTTGGCACAAGAATGGAGTGGAGGCAGCAGGCAAAGCAGGGATAGCGTGGGAGAGCAAGCTGTCGGGTTTGCTGGCCTGATGGTACCATGGGGGCCGGGGGTCCCCCTCCTCTTGCTGCCAGCCCTGGGAGCACCGCATCACAGGTGTCCTGCTCTGCCTCGTCTTCCTCTGGACGTCCTTGGAGAGACGATGCCGGCCACAGAGAGACTTGTGGTCAGTTTTCTGCTTCCCTGGAGCCTCCAGGTGCAGTACCTGTCTCCGTGTTCTCTGCTTTCCTTCCCCTTGAGGCCTCCTCTGCTCTTCCAGAGGCTGCAGCAGCCTTCTCCAGCCGTCAGCGTCACGGCACCAGGGTTATGGCTGTGCAAGCAATGGCAGTGCACCCTGGTAAGCCAGAAGGAGGGATAATTCGATGGAGAGAGCGGCTTAGACATAAAGCCTTGTGGTTTAATCTAATTTGCCCTCTCTGCAGGCGAGGGATCTGCGCACAACTTTTCAGCGCTGCGATGACGGAGGAGCTTGGAGAGGGGCAAGGTGCTAGAGGGAGGCCAACGGTGCTGGGCACGTACGTGGAGAGTTAGAGGCAGAAAAAGTGGTTGTTTCTGAAACCTCGTATTCCTCTAAGTAAAAACCACTAGTGAGTGGGCTGTTTCTTTCCTTCTCTGCCGCTCGCGACAAATAAACGGCCGAGGTCTGTGCTGAGGAGCGGTGCTGTGTGTTGGCAGGATGCGAGAGCTGAGGTCTGCGCTGAGTTGCTGGCGCGGGCAGATGCTAGTAGAGCAGCACGTCGGCTGTGCTGGCCTGTGTGCGGTGTGAGTCCTCTGTCCTAAAGCCCCAGGAGCAGTTTGCGAGTGAGATCTCAGCTGGCCGATGTCTGTCTGCAAAATGCCTGGCCAGGTAGCGTGGAGATGGGAGCTTTTTTGTATAGGTGTATGTGTATCTAACGCTATATTAAGAACCAAAGCAGCCAGCTAAGAAGAGAAGACCCAAAATCAGAAGCAGGGTGCTGATAAAGATCAGAGCAGAGGGGATGGTGAAGTCAGTGTAGCTGATGCAGTGTGCGTTTGCGTGTCTTTTTCTGAAGAAAATGCTCCAGTCCGTCAGCGTGGCTTTGGAAGCGAGCGAGCAGTAAGGAAATGGCAGCTCTGGCGGTGCTGGCAGCGGTCGGGATCCTCTGCCCTTCCTTGCTGCCATGTGATGGGAGAGCAGCCCCAGGACTGCCAGTCCTGCTCGGCCCTGCGTCTGAGTGGCATGCTGGAAGAAAACTCCTGGAAGAGGCTTTGCTGGACTGATGGCAGCTGTCCCATTTTTGCCTTCAGTGACGGAGGGAGTTGGGAAATGTGCTAAATGAGTCCCCAGCAGCACTGGGGAGGAAGGGTTGGAGGACTGGAGGAAGGAGCTTTGCGACTCGATGAGCCTTGGGGGGGCTGCAGGAGCAGCCCTAGGAGCGTGGAGGGCTGGAGCCACGTGCAGCCTGGATAAAGGGGGTGAGCAGCATCCGACAGCGCCTCGGGGCACCGGTGTGCTGGAAACGGGGCTGGATGCAGCGGAGGGTGCGTGAAGGTTTAGGAAATGTGATGCAATTTGCCTGTTGCAAGATTTTCCAAGCCTGTGGAGGTCAGTGGGTTCGCAGCACGCCTGCAGCATGGGTGCTGCCCGTGGTGACACGGAGAGGTGCGGGGCTGCCATCCCGGCACCGGCAGCACGCTGGCAGCAGTCCCACCGGCAGGGCAGCTTGGGCTTGCGGGTGGACCGGGGACAGCCAAGGGACCCTGTGACAGCAGGTGCTGGCCCCTCTCTGCCAGCACCGGCGATGTTTGTCCATCCTGAGCTCCTGAAGATGAAACCTTCATCCCACGTGGCTCTGGATACCTGCTGCAGAGTTAAAGCTGTGGGTTTTCGAGGTCACGTTTGTGCTGTCAGTTCCTAACCACGGGAAGCGTTTGCAGGCTTGTCTTCAGACAAGCAGCCCTGGCTGGATTTCCAGCTAGGGCTGTCAGGAAGGACCGGGACGTGGGAAGGAAGGGAGCTTGGGGTGGGTGAAGCCATTGCGTGCGCTGACTGCTCCTTTGTGGAGAGCTGAAGGTCGGGATCACCATGGTGTGCTGGGCTCCCCTGGGAGAGCCCCTTGGCTGAGAAAAGCCCCGAGGAAGGGCAGGCAGAGCGGGGAAGGCAGGCGCCAACCCACAGCTTTGTGTAGGAGGGCAGAGGCTGCTCCTGGGAAGAGCTGTGGCTGGTGGAAAAAAAAAAAAAGCAGCTCTGTTAGCATCAACTTCCTTGTTTTAATTGCTCTCATGACTCAGGATTTCGTAGAGGATGTTTGCAGTGCTACTTTTTAGGACGGGAATGATGCTTGGGGGGAGGCTGGGGGCACACGGGGCGCAGAAGCCGACAGCCCCGGTGCGAGGCTGAAATCAGCTGTGGGATCTCTTTGGGAGCCTCCAAAGCATTCGAGATAAGTGGGGTGAGGTGGGAAAGTTCGCTCTGTGCCCTCTCTGTATCCATGTCTGGCTCGCGTGCCTGCCTTTTCCTGCAAGTGGCTGGAGTCGGTCTGTTTTCTGGGAATGCTGCTCGACTCTGTCCCGTGATCCAGCGACCGAGGCGTGCTCTCGGGCTGAACAAGCTGGGACCATTGACCCGGACTGCTGTGACGAGGAGCGAGGCTGTGTATGGGAAAAGCGAGCAGCAGCATCCTGTCCGAGAGATGGCTTCTAGCACAAGCAAGCTTTGCAAACCCAAGGCTGGGGAGGAAAGGAAAACCAGCAGGCGTGTTTGTGCCGTTGCACGCGGTTTTTGGCACAAGCAGGATGTTGTTCCACACCAGCTGCAAGATTGGTGTGGAAACTGGGGGGGCTTTGCTGCCCGCATGCAGTTTTCGGTAACAGGTTTGTGCTCCTAGCTGCCGTCCCTACTTGCCGAGGTCCAGGAGGCAGGCTGCCAGAAGATGCAGTCATGCGTGCTTATTTTAGGAAAGCCGGCGCATCCAGTGTTTGCAGCTGAGAAAATGCAGCAATTCAATCCAGGCCGGGTAGCAGGAGTTTGGTTGGCTGGGTCACAACTGCAGCCTGGTGCCTTCGTCTGGATACACCCAGAGGACTTGACAGGCGTTATTCCAGGGCAGGTTAACGCTGCCCAGAAGGGAACAGTGCCTTTGCCGTGGGCTTTTCTGAGGCTGTGCTTTCGGCTCAGCCCATGCAGGCAGCAGCCAGGAAAAGCTGCACGGTCGGCTTGGCTGGGAGAGCACTGCTTTTGCTTTCTCTTCCTTGTGCAGGGAGGGTTTGAAGGGCAGGCAGCCAGCTCCACAATCAGCCGCTCTCGATCTTTCACAAGGGAAAAAAAAGGAGAAGTAATAGAGCCTGGGATTTTTTTTTATTTTTTTCCGAGTGGTTTCAGGTTAGTTCATACTGGCAGCAGCAGTTTGGGCAAGGCTCTCTCCATGCAGCGAGGAGCAACGCTCTGAGCCACGAAGGTTTTTTTTTTTTGGTGGAGCAGCTGCTGTGAAGAGGTCGGTTGTTGCTCTCAAAAGGATGTTTAATCTAAGTTCCCAGCAAATGCTACTAATTCTGTTCTTTCCTAAGGTGGGTGTGTAATATGGCTAAGAAGGTAGCAAAGGGTCAGACTGTGGTTGAACATACCTGGTGGGTAGGCTCCCCTGTTCTTCAGGAAGTTAGAGATTTAGGAACATGTTGCATCTTGTGGTTTCCTTCGTGCTGCTGGGGTTTGATAGGGCTGGAGAGGAACCCTCGGGGTGGGAACGTGATGCAGGCGGTGAGGCTGCTCCGCAGAGGACTCGCACCTGGGCGAAACGTCACGGGGCCGGTGGCAGCGTGGGTGGGAAAAAAGCTGAGTGTGAAGAGGAAGAGCCGGTGGCACTAGTTGATTTTCAGGACAGTGCACCTGAGCCGTGGCGTGGAGGGAAGCAGCCTGCGTCTGGGGTCGATGCTGCTCTGCAGATCCCCTTGGGAATGGGCAGCAAGGACCCCGCTGCCAACGGCTGCGTTATGTGCTCTCCACAAGGCGCGGTGTAATTAGATTGCCAGCATCAGCAGTCCAAAAATGACGTTATCTTGCTTGCTAGCTGCATCATGTCCCACGGCAAGCTGAGTAACCACTGCTTTCCTTCTCTCCCCAGGTCTCACTGCCTGCTCCGGGAGGGCACCGCACGCATGGTAGCCGGCCTGGCCGCCTGGCGCCACCACAGGTGCTGTGAGGTGGCCGCCGCGGGCAGCGGGCGCAGGACGCGATGGCCCAGTCCCGTGCCAACGGGTCGCACTACGCACTGACAGCTATAGGGCTGGGGATGCTCGTCCTGGGCATCATTATGGCCGTGTGGAACCTCGTCCCCGGCTTCGGCCCCACCGATAAGCCCACCGCCAATTCCAGCAACAGCAGCAAGCCCGACCGTGGCAGCGGGGGCATTTTGAAGAGCAAGACGTTTTCCGTGGCGTACGTGCTGGTCGCGGCGGGGTTGCTGCTGCTGTTGCTCTCCATCTGCTTGAACATCCGCGACAAGAAGAGGCAGAGCGAAGACATACCCAGGGTGCAGCACCAGGCATCGGCAGAGCCCTCGCAACAGGAGGACAGGTGAGTCTTTGCAAGGGGAAAAGGGAGTGGGATGGAGGGTAGAAATGACACCAAGGGCTTTTTTTCTCCTCTTCCAGGAGGTCATGAGCAAACAGCAGCGTGTGCTCAGATGAAGGTGGGCACGGCTCATGGTTTAGGGTACAAGCTTGTTTTATAGCTCAGGACGAAATGAACCCAGCTGTATTTACGGTGTTGTGGGTAAAAGGAGGCAGTGTTTGTATGTAAGCTCATGCTTTGTTGGTCCGCACGCTGTACGGCCTGGGGTAGCGCGAGGAGATGCAGTTAATGGTTAACGCAGGAGAGACGGGTGGCTGCTGCGGGGTGGACGAGGAGCTACAGAGGGGTGGGGAAGAGGAGCAGGAAGGCTAGGGCATGCTGTCTTGGTCAGCGTGGCTGGTGGTGCCACATAGTTGTTCAGCTGCAGAGGTGCAGTCAGCAGCTGAGGACCCAATGTGGACCTGCTGGAAGTGTGCAGGGCTCTCCTGTCTGCCTGGGGATCCCTGCTGCACCTTGCAGACCATGTCCTGTCCCCACAACGCTGGCTTGAGTCTGTCCAGAGAAAGGCAGTGGGTGGTGGAGAGGAAAAGAGAGAGGAGGCAGCAGGAGAAAGTGCCTCTTGTGGCTGCTGCCCGGGGAATGATGCAGGTGAGAGCTGCTATGGGTGGCTTCGGAGGGAGGTAGTTTGTGTGCTCAGAGTCTCTAAGAAACCTCTGACACCCCACCAGATGTTACAAGCACCTGCCTATTGCAGAAGCAGCGTGGAGCATAGCTGTGCAGACTGCATGCAGGTGCCGATGGGCATATATTTCTTAGTGGGGACCTCTCAGCAGAGAAACCGAAGTGATATGCCCAACCAGACATACATCCCAGTGCCATGGCAGGGTGCTGAGGTCCCTTCTGAGTGTGTTCTGAGTAATTTGTGGCGAGGTGAGGAGAGAAGTTGGTGTTCTGCTTGGGGAACTTCTTGGGGAACTGCTGAGAGAGATAAGAAGAGATTTTGTGGGCAAATAAATTGATAATCAAGTAAAGACATGTGAAATAGAAACAAGTCTGAACATAGGTGAGGTTGCAGCCTGTTCAAACTGTCATGAGCTGGTATATATAAGGTGGATGGGCAAATGTTCTGTCCTTTATTTTTGGTTGTGTTTCATCTCCTCTCTCTGCCCCATACCTGCCGTGAAGCTGAAACCACGCGCAGCTTATGTTCTCTTCTTATCTCCTTCAGCCAAGAAGAGGATGAAGACACATCCTCCCGGTACTATGTCCCCAGCTACGAAGAGGTGATGAATGCAGGCTACTCTGAGCCCCATAACCCGGACAGGAGCCACAGGCTCAGCGTCTCACTGCCCTCCTATGAGTCACTGACGGGGCTTGACGAGGGTGCACAGCCCCAGGGAGCTGCCAGCACGGAGCCCAACGTGGAGCCCGTCACGGAGCGGCCTCCTGGTCGGCACAGCTCGCGCCTGAGCAAGCGCCTGAAGCCTCTGAAGGTGCGGAGGATCAAGTCAGAGAAGCTGCACCTCAAGGACATCCGTCTCAACCTCGCCGACGGGAGCAGCACCCACCCCATCACGATCGAGCCACTGACACCCCCGCCAAAGTATGAGGAGATCCAGGGGAAAGCGCTGGAGAGCCAACAGATGACTTAGAGAGGAGAATTTGGTGATTCTGCAGGTTGAAAACACTTGGAGAGGCTTGGGCAGAGGGTGCGGGAGCATTTGGCACTCCCTGGATGCTGAA
This sequence comes from Anser cygnoides, assembly GCF_040182565.1. Taxonomy (NCBI): domain Eukaryota; kingdom Metazoa; phylum Chordata; class Aves; order Anseriformes; family Anatidae; genus Anser; species Anser cygnoides. The sequence goes on along the minus strand of NC_089895.1, from coordinate 2,361,166 downwards.
ATATTGAGGAAGCAGTCGATGGAGACTGCGGCATTGCACGGACAGGACCGTCTCTTCCCAGGATGGTGTTGTGTCAGATACCACAGGGAAATGTCAATGTGTCTGCTGCTGTGAAGGACACAAAGGTCGGAAGGACTGGATATGTGTTTTGTGTTGTTTTAAATTAAGGACAGCCTAACGTATCTTCTCTCCTTTGTGCCTTGCCCCAACAAGAGGTTTTGAAGCCACCCAACTGCTATTTAGCAAGAATTTTCCGAGAGGAAAAAGGAAACATTCTTTCTTTCTTTCTTTCCTTTTTTTTTTTTTTTTTTTTGGTCTTTTCTTTCAGAGTAAGGCAAGCAAAAGTGTCAGATCAGTGCCGTAGCTGTTCTCTGCTCCAGTCACCGGTGGGGTTGGGATAGTGGCATGGGGCCAGCCCAAGCCCATGCAGAGTTGTGTGCTTGCTGGTGCAAAGCAGAATGAAATGAGCCCTTAAACTTGTCAGACTTGTAGGTAAGGCTTTACCCGTAGGAAGTTTCTTACTGGCATCAGCTCCCGTGCTCCTGTGGGAGAGGACTGTATTTCTTGCCTCGGTGGTTTTCTCTTTGTGTGTTGTGTTGGGAATTGAAGGGACAGTTGGTAAACGCAGGGGGCTGGGAGCTGCAGTAATGTACCTCTGCCAAGAGGTGTTCAAGACGTTCTGGGTGCAAAACGACTGTAGAGCGTGCTGTGCAAGCAGACCTTTTCTAAATAAATATTTTGTACATGGTGTGTGTGTGTGTGCATTTGTGCACAGATGGCTGTTCCCACAGAATGTAAGCCAGAGCTGTATGAAATCAGGCAACTGTTTTAGGGTGGATGCTGCTCCTCTGCCATCCTGGAGTTACACTACCTCCTGAGCTTGCAGCAATGCCATGGCTTACAAAGTCATGAGCATCCTGCGTTCTCAGCCACATATTCCCTCACCTCATTTGAATGTGAAGGGGTGGATGGAGAGCTAAAACTCTCCCAAGTTTGTAGCAGATGTCCACGCTGTGTTTTTGTTGAGAGGATGCTGATGTTGGTGTCGGTACGACCTGTCCAATGGAAGTTGACTTGGTGATAGGGTAAGTAAAAGGTATGAGAAGAGTGCAAATGGCCAAAACGAAGACAAGAAAGAGATTCTGGTCCAAATCCATATAACAGTATATCTGGTGAGTTATGGCTTCATATTCCATCTTATTATTTCTATTATTGTAATCACAGGATATTCACTTTGTTGTGCCCCAAAGGACAGCATGATCTCAGATGAGCAGAATAGCGTCATATAATAAGGGTCTTCCTTAATCAAATGGAGGGAAAAAGAGTAATGGAAGATCATTTTAACTTTCCCCCAGCCTCGTGTGCCTCAAAGAGCCTGCCCCCAGGGGGAAGCAAGTGCTTTAATTCCTTGCTGAGTTAGCAAGTTCTTCCTAGGGTGTGACTCTGGTCAAAACATTGGACCCTGAAATCTTCCATGAAAGATATATCTGCAGGAACACAAAGTCCTCTCTCCCTGGTGACAAAATGCAACCGTAACTGTTGTCCTGCAAAATGTAGATAAATATCAGGTTAATAATGTGAGGTCTTTTGTCTGAGTGGTTGGGTGTTGGGTTGGGTGTTGCTGCTTTACCAGGACATCCTGTGTCATGAAACAATCTGGGAAAAGCAGAATCTTGTTCAGTGTGCAGTGGAGGAACGAAGCTGAGAAACTGATATAGAATGTAGTGACCACAGTGAAACATCGTGTGACCAGTGTAAGAATTCTGTGACAAATGTGCAGATGGCTAATGAATATCTGCTCCTTGAACTCTGGTAGTATTTGGAAAGCAGGGTAAGATGTGTGATGCTAGGGAAGGTGAGTGCTTTCCACATTTTGACCATCACTGTATGAGGATTGCTCATCCTCTGTGTGAAGGTGAGGTTATATTGCAATATATATCGTAGATGGTAGGAGTAGTTATTCCTGAAGGTGAGTATGAAGAAGGGGAGAGATGGCAGCTGTCTTCACCGACATCCTGTATGCACCTAACCCAGATCTCATGCTGTTTAGCTCAGGTAATAAACATATGCTTGTATTTGAGAAATCAGAATGTGTTTCCTTACACTGTCTAAATTTGCATGTATATTTTTGCATCTCTGGATGATCAGTCATGTTCAGGGGCAACTCCTGGGATATACAGACCTGGTATTCGTGTCATGAGGAAGCCTCGTGTTATTTTTATAAAGCATCACTGAAATGCTGGATTTGGGCTGCAAAACCTCTGCTGTTATTTTCCAGTGCAAAACTCTTGCAAGGATGGAAAAGTAAAGAGACGTTGGCAGCAAACCATGAATTTGTGCTTCCTGGTGAGCAAAGGGTGACAAATGGCCGTGGTGCCGCCGATCATACCCAAGGTCAGCAGCCTGGCTGCCATCCAGGAGCAGCCCCATTGTTTGGGGTGGAAATTTGGGTTGTGCCAAGCATTGAAGCAGTCTTAGAAATACAAGAAAAACTTTGCATGCAGTGTTTTTTTGCAGATTGGGTAATTATTTTGGGGGGCAGGGAAGTGCTGTGTTTTTGCAAGCGTGCTTCTGAGCTGAGTTGTATGGGACTCAGCAGCCCAGTGTTGCAACATCTGAGCATGGAGTGCAATACCCCTTCTCACTAATCTTGTTAGTTTTGGTGTGGGTGTGGTACACGTCCCCGGGGAGGTTTGTGGTGGTTTCCATGGCCTCTCTCAGCCTTCCCAAGGCTGCTGACACCTGCCAGCATACCGGGTGCTGGGGGGAGATCTTTTGACCCTTTTTAAGGTCTAAATCTCACATATCGTGATGTATTTGTGTCCCTGTATTGAAACGTGAAGGGAGTGTGAACGACCTGTGTGGGCAGAAGGACGTAGAGCGTGAGGCAGGATCAGGCCTGGCTCTTGCCCTCAGCGCAGGGTGGCGGCCATCATGGCGGCCCGGTTGCCACGGCGACGGCGGCAGGGATGGGGAGGCACCGCGAAATGGCGCCTTGGGGACGTGTGAGGCCACGGTGGCAGGGTGCAGCCCTCGTCACAGCAACCTGGGCTTAGATCTCAATTTAATTAATCCCCTCTCCACAGCGGAATAACCCTCGCCATCACAGGGCAGCCCAAGGGCCTTGGTGAGTCACAGGTGGCGGGCAATACAATACATGCTTTCAAATAAAGAATAAGTTAAAAAAGCAAAAAACGTTCTCTGGCAGGCTCAGACAGGTAGGCTGCATGACAAACTATGTTTTCATACATGCAGAACAAATGTCCTGTGAGAAACGAGAGCTGCGGTCTGCACTGACACTGAGCTGTGTTGTGCTGCCAGGCCAGTTGCCTGGAAAAAGGGGAGGAAAAAAAAAAACAAAAAGCAAAAAACAAAACAAACAAAAAGGAAATCAGTAGGGTGTCAGCCGGCTTTGGTTTCACAGGGGTTTCCCTGGCTACTGCAGGGTACAGGGAGGAGCAAAGGGATGGGTGTGCAGACCCAGGTCCCTTGGCTCTGTAAATAACTTTACTGCTTTATTGCAAGAACCAGCAGCATATAAGCTGGTGGAGAAGTTCCTGGCTCAGTTGCATGTGTGGCAGGGGGGATTACTAAGTGAGCAATGGATATTATGTTCTGATTTTTGAGGACTGCTGGTGAAAAGGTAAAACTATGAGAGCCTTCCTAAGGAGCTCAGATGGGTGTTTTCAGCTGAAGCCACAAACAACCACGATCGGGAGACACGAAGGATCAGACATCGTGCTGAAGGTATGAGAAACCTGCGGGACTCCTGGGTGGACAGTGGGTGGAGAAGTCATTGGTTGGGAATTAGAGGGAGAGGAGTCTGGTTGTGCTGGCAGACAGCTCTGTCATTAGTGAGGGTGCAGGTAGGGTGATGGACTGCAATTCAAAAATGCAAAGCATAGAGTCTGACAGCCTATTTGCATGCTTTGGATGCAGGTGGGGTGGTGCACAGCAAGCCTAAATGCCAAGAGTAGTGGCTAACAGCATATTCACATGGAGAAGTACAGCAAGGAGAGGAGGGCTGGGCAAATCGGCAGCAGTAACACAGCTCTGGTTGCTTTCTGAGGTTTTCGTCTCTTGCTCGCTGATCGGTTTTGTCAGTCTGCAGGGGTAGGGGATCATCACGCGGCCCTCGAGTTCGCCGGCTGGGAGAATGGCTTTGTCCTGCAGGACCTCAATTCTCCCCAGGGGACCTTTGTGAACGGCTGCCAGGTGCAAAACGCGGCTGTGCGAGTGAGCCCAGGCGACATCCTGCACTTCGGGGCGCAGGGAGCATCCTTTGAGCTAGTGGTCGATGGAGTCCCCCAGGTAAAGCAAATGCTGGCTACCAAGGCTGTTAAATGGGCATGTGACTGTCAGGCAGCCACCTTGCTTTAGCCACTCATGGCTGCTCGTAGAAGAAGGGGAAAAAAAAATACCCACCAAAAGAGCCCAGCTGTATGTGATGTGGAGGGGAGCTGTGCTTCAGAGGAATCAGGACATGCTCTCTGGTGCAGGCTTGTTTCTTAAATCATCAGGAAGCGTGAGGGAGAAATAAAAAGCTCGAGCTCCCTCTGCTGAAAAAACTCAGGCACCTCAGTAGGGTGAAGAAAGCATGGAGCAGGTTTCCTAACAGCAAGGCCAACATGACAACAGAGGTAGGTCTTGGGAAGTTGTGAAAGCGTTGGAAAATGACCTTTACCTGTGTTTCCATTTAATCTTTCTTCAGAGGCCACTTAGTAACGGACTAGCGTTAAAGATCCAACTGAGAGCAAATGAAAAAATGAAGGCATTGCTGGTGCTTTGCTTGGCGATGCTGTGCACAGCTGCAGACTCTGTGTTGTTCTGCACAGCAAGGCCAAAGCATCACAGCCTGTCTTGTGGGCATGATAGAAATCCCAAGCAATGGTAAACATGGAAGGAATGTGATCCAATGCAGTGATTCCCCAGGAAAAGTACCAAGGCAGAATGGCAGTGGAGGTTGTTGAGCTTCTGGGTTATTAGAGTATACAGATCCCTATGATTTGTATTGTTGTGTCATTGAGGAATCCTAGACAATAGAAACTGAGCAAGAGTGCTGGAAAATTGTGTGTGTGGCGTGCCAGGTAGTGGCGTGCTGCCGAGTCTGGCCTTGTAGCCCAGCCTATGTATGATTCAAATGTAATGCAGGCCATTTGTTCACCCAGGTACTGTTTTATTTATGTCTCAGCAAGGTTCCCGGTGTAGTGAGATGACCTTGTGAATCCTAATGAGGCCAGAAATCTTAGGCCAAGGGGAAAAAAATGCATTGCTGCAGGATGAAGCCGTGCAGCTGGCGTGCAAATTCTGGGCAGGTAAAGCTTGCTCCTGCTGAAGCACCAAGCATTTTAATTTCCTAAAGTATGTGTAGAGCTTGCGCACAAAAATGCAGTTATGCACAGTGGCACAGAAAAAGCACTGTCAGTGCCTCTTTATTGCTCTGGGCTTTATGATCCTCCTTTGATACACTAGCTTTGAAGCCTGACACCGCTGACTGCAGAGAGTAAATCACTTCTATATTTCGCTGTGTGAAGTGTTTACAGTGTTTAATATAGGGAGGCCTCTCTCTCTCTCATTTTCAGTGGTATTAAAGATGAACATGTTTTAAAGAAGAGCAGCACCCGGCTAAGAGAGCTAAGTTCTCCATTATGAAAAATAAATCCAAAACTCTGAAATTGTAACAGCATGTAAAGCAGACTGGCAATCTCTGCTTTTTCTTGTCAGCATTAGAAATGGAGGGTGGCTGTGCTTTATGCAGCAGCAGGTCAACCGCAGCTAGTGCCTTACTGCAGCTTTCTCCCTTGTCTGGAAAATCAGCGCGCTCCAAGCAGTGCCAGGGCTGAGACCACGTTGCCAGATATTTATTTATGGGCTGGCATAACTTGAAATTGAGGGTTGCTTCTCAGCCAGTGTGCAGGACCTTAACGTTGGCTTGTCTTCATGATAGCTAAAAGTGATACTTATAGGGATAATAGCATAAGGAGTCCTAATTACATGTCGGACATGCACAGTGTAAGGCTGGGCAAATGTGATTGCAAGGCGGGTGTGCAATGAGAGGCTTTGATTCAGGATATCAAAAGAGAGAAATGACAGTGTAGAAGTGCTTGTGTGTGTTCCAGGAAAAACCCAGAACAAGCGCATCCAAATTTTGCAAATGACACACAGAATGAGGGTAGTCTGGTCTAGAGAGGGAGTGAAGAGCTCCAATAACGTCAAAGCCCCAAAATGTGTATATTGCAGGTAAGCGTTTAGGCTTCAGGCTACCGATCTGATCAAATGACCATGGGAATGGGAAAGGACTGGAAGTATGCTTCCACTCAGGCCTGTACCTGTATTTAATGTTACATCTTTGCACACGCATCAGGGGCTGGAAAGCCTTCTTATGCTCTTGCTAATAATACAGTCTTTTTCCACCGCAGACGTCCTATCCGCCAGTGAAACATCGCACGGCGTGGGCTGGGCAGCTCCAGGTGGCTGCAGATCCCCAGCGCTGCCCTGCTGTGTCTCCTGCCCATCTCCCATTGCTGCAGTCCCAGCATCGCCCCGGCACTTGGAGCAGCTGGGCTCCTGCCGTGGCCAGCCCCGTGCCCCATCCGCCGCTCCAGAAGCGACCCCTGAGCGCCTGGACCAGGAGTGCGACCGCCTCCAGCCCTCCAGATGCTTTCAGTTGGCCCCCCACAGAGAGGCCAGGTAATTCGTGATGGCTGCAGGAGTTCGTCGTAATATGACAGCAAAGGAATTGTTGGTGCCAAGCAGGAAGACCGCTTCCACCCATGCCTTCCCAGCAGTTTGTAGCCTTATGTCCTCTCAGATCAACTCAGCACTGAGCAGAGCTGATCTGAGCAGAGACGTTTTTGATTCGTGCCGATAAATGACGAGTGTCGCAGGCAATTGGTTGTGAGTCCTTGTCATGTGAAGCTAATCGGGGTCCGTGCGCCATCGGTGGTATTTGGGTCAGTTAGGAAATGTGCCATGACAACCTGCGGGGAAAGCCATTGCCTCGGTAACTTCGGTGGAATTTCCTCTTCCTTGTTCCTCGTGTGTGATCCCGAAGGCGATTACAGACTTTATGTTCATCGATGACTCATGCACCTATTCCAGTCTGTTTGTAGTGGTGGGTTGGTTCCTTTGATGTGCGGTTCCTGGCTGCCTCCAGCAAAGGAACATAGAGGTAGATCTGTATCTGATATGTTTCTTTAAAGTGAAATATGCTGTAGAAGTGAAGCAAAGGCAAGGGTTTGTGGGTATGAACTGATGGAACAGTACAACTATGGAAAAAGATTATTGCCATGAAGGTAGTTTGTTATATCAGGACACATGATCTCGTGGGTTTTGTGGTCTCATAGAATGTCCTGAGTTGGAAGGGACCCACAAAGATCATCAAGTCCAGCTCCTGGTTCCACACAGAAGCACTCAAAAATTAAGCCATATATCAGTAGTGTTTGTGCTTTATTTTGTGTTTTTAACAGTCAGAGGGAATAGAAAGTCACTAGTAAACTGCCAAATTATACCTAGTGCTCCAGAGCAAAGGACATTACTGTGCAGTCACAGCTGCACAGCATAAAGCCACGCACACAGCTTGAAATCCCAGTGAAGGTGACAGGAATGAAGCTCGTGCTCCAAGGTAGCACAGCTTCATTTGATTTTTGAAATATAGCCAAAGGGATCTGTTTGTGTTAATCCCAGTGAACTTTTAACTATTCCCATGCTGTAAGCAATGCAAATTGACCTTCTTTCTTTGGGGCTGGACAGGGTTAAAAACTCAGAGGAGCCTTCAGTTCTGCGTCTGTGTGCCTTGGAGGCTTTATGTTTCCCAGAGTTGTATTATTCCTCTCTGTTGTGTAGACTGTTTGCACTGGTGGAGATCTTTGTAGTGCCAAACAGGTGGCTATTGCTGTGAGCGTGAGCCAAGCTTCAGACTGTAAAGTAGCCACTGCCCGCAAATAGGTTTTGGACAAGTGAGAGAGAACCTCACAAAGCGCTACTCCTGCCCCCTCATACAGCACTATTTTCTTATATTTCTTATATTTTATATATATATATCGTATACAGCTACTATATTCTTTTCTATCTTTCAGCCTGGACCACAACCTCAGGCAATGATCCAAGTAGTGGGGCAGGAGCCCCTTTCCTGAGGATTCATAGCGTGGATTGCCTTCTGCAGGAAAAGGTGATGCTGCGGAAAGGGTGAGGGATGCAGCTCATGGTCCTGCCCTGGGGAAAAGTGTGGTGAGAGCGACTGTGTGGGCTGGCAGAGGACAAAGTGTGCAAAATGTGTGTGTGTGTGACCAAGAGTCCCAGCAATGTGCAGGGAACTGGGAACCACTGGGTGCGTGGAGGACCTGGGTTCTCTGGGAATTCAGGGGGTGAGGAGGGAGAAGGCATCAGCTGTGTCTGAAAAGCATGGGTGTCACAGGGTGACTGCAGTGTGCTGTTAATGAGAGAAGGCTATCCTCATCCAAAACTGTGTGCTTTATGGAAATTAAGCAGTTACCCTACAGAAGCAGGCAGCCTGGTGTCTGTAACTGCAGACTGACAGACGGCACATGGAACCTGCCCGCAGGATGAAAAGCTGCTGGGACTGGAAAAGGAAATCAGTCGTCTCTCCGGTTTTGAAGCAGAATCAAAGCAGAAAGATACAGTGATAAGGAGTCTTCAGGACAAAATTGCAGCGATGGCCAAGACCATGGCCCAGGCTGCTGCTAGAAGCGATGTGGAGCTGACCCAAAAGCTTCTAACATTTGACAGAGAAATCAGAGCCAAAACAGAAGAGACTAAAACCTTAAAGGAACAGGTACGTGGTGCCTAAATAGGCACACTGTTAGAAATAGGGTTCTGATACATACGGGTTTTGAACTGAGCACCTCATTCAGAGGGGGAGGAGGAGGTAGCATGTGTGGAATGAAGGGGAACAAGAGAGGTGGGTTTAATCAGTTGCCGTGTTTTACCCACATGATTGCTTGTTTGGTAATCTTCCCATAATGAAGCTGGGAATCAAATTTCCCATTTATGTGGTAGGACCTGTGATGCCGTGGTGGGAAGAGAAACATAAGTCTGAACTACTTTTGGTGGAGAAAAGCCATGTGCAATCCCTCTAGGCCAGGCTGCCTGACCCTTTTTCTCCCCCATGCCTCTCTTCCCCCAGGAACAGAGCCAGCGTTTGCATTTGCAGGGGACATTATGGTCCCAAGGGCAAAGAAGCCCTTTGGCATCCAAGTGAAAAGAGGTGGCCAGGCAGAAGGGCATGGCCATATTGGTGTCCTGTCCAGGGATATGCTATTATGTTATAGGTGGGAAGTCAATTCCTACTTTCTGCTTTTTGACTGTGGGGTGGTGATGTGCAGAAGTAGACAGCGCAGATTATTCTCTGCTCCTGATACTGTGCTTGTGGCAGAAACATGAGTGTGACTGCTAGCACCTATGGATCTGCGTTTGTGAGCAATAAGTATACATGCAGAGCGAAGGCTTTAAATCTAAGGATATTTCTGCCTGTTTCTGCAGTAGCACTATCCACCAGCCCAAGCTGTATGTTCTCGGGATTGTAGCCAGCATGAGACATTGTCTCTTTGTGCCTTTGATATCAGGCTTTTGGTGTGAACAAAATGTGAGCCAAAACGTTGATAGGCAGATCCTGTCCAAAGCAATTACTCCAAAGAATTAGCCCAGGATAGTAATGAGTAACCTGACCAAACTGTGACTGTCTTTGAGGGTTCATGAAAAGTTAATGGCAGTCAGAAACCAGTGCAGTCTCTGTGAAGCTTGGGAGGAGCTGAGTTTGCGTTTAAAATAAAAACAAGCGTATTGGAGCCACAAAGTTACCTGGTGAGGAACATTAAGTTATTTTCTGTATTTTAGATCAGTGACTTGCAGAAAGATTCAAGTGAAATTTTTAGCCATTCTCTTTATGAAAGAGACCTGGAAATTGGAAGCCTGAGAAAAGAAAGCGAGAAGCTGAAGAGGGATCACGCTTTGACCACAGGTATTTTTGCCTTGATATTTCATAGGAGCTGCTCACAGGGGCACGAAACAGCTGAGGGCTGGCTTTGGAAAGTGACCACGCATTTGCAAGATTGGCAGCAGCTACTTTGTAGTGGCTGGGAAAAATTGTCCCACTTCATGTTCTGTTTCTTGAAGCTCTGTGGGATTTGCAGGTAGTTGCTGGCATAAGGAGCCCCACAGGAGTGAGGGAGGAAGTGAAGACAGAAGGCAGAGAGTGATGGGACAGAACCGTGTTAAAAAAGAAAGCACAGCATAAAGTGCTGACTGCAGGGCAGAGCCCCGAGCTGCTCAGATTGGGTGCTGCTGGTTGGACTGCAGAAGCCTGTGCATGCTCTTTGCACACTCACTGTCAGGCTCTGAGTTACCACATGGCTGCAAAGACTGCCTCTAACCACAAGCCTGTTCCAATTGCCTTTATCTCAGCACTTATCATTCCCTGGGAATGTGATGTGAACATAAAATAGTTGCTGTTTTTCCCCAAACAGCCATTGGCTGTGCGCTGAGATTAGTGAAACTGTTCTGCGTCGTTTCTGTGGTCCGAGGTAATCTGCTCATAACAGCGCTTGGCAGGGAGAAGAGCTCAGAGCTTTGGCCCCAGCACAGAAATGTAAGGGAAACAGACCTGTAAGAGAGCTGCTCGTCCTCCTGGGAGCATATGCTGCAGGGCCCGTGGGGACTTGTTAACGATGTTGTCGTGGAATAATGTCCAGCACGGCTTGCCAAGAGCTGGAGCTGCTCTCCAAGTCAGACAGTTGTCAGATGGAGACTCGCCACTCGGTGCCCGGAGGGCTTCTGCAGGGAAATGCTTTGGTTTCCTCTTGCCCAAATTGTTTTCCACAGGTCTAGTGACCAGCCTGCAAAGGGAGATCGCTGCGAAGGAGCAGAAAATTCAGCAACTCAAGCAGGACGTGGAGAAAATAAAGAAGGCAAACAGAGAAAAGGACAACCAGCTGGCAGTTGTGTCTGCCAAGGTTAGCACCCCAGTGACGTGCTCTGTAAGTGATGGTCTCATACACGGGCTAGCACGGAAAAGTAAGATCCAGAGGGTCTCACTTCTCTCTGGTAAGGACTGAAGCAGCTATTTTAGCAGCTGTGTAACAGGGACAGTGGTAACTGCTGGGTCCTGACTGCATGTAAGTAGCAGTCGCAGGAAGCCAGAGCTGTGTCTCTGAGATGTAACAGCGACGGAGCAGCGGCTGCGTACGTTGTGAAATGCCTGCCGTGAGGTGTCAGGTTCACCAGATGAATCCCCCTCCTTGTTTTACGTGCAGGTACTTGGTGACCTGAATTTCTGGGAACACTGTAGCTGTTTGTATGCTCAAGGCACTCGTGCCAAGATCCTGCTGAGAAGCCATGGAAACCCGGTCTTAAGGATGCACCCTGCAACCAAGCCTGTTTTTTTCCCCATAAAGAAAACTGCCTGTGTAGCAGGTTGTTTGTCTGTGTATTTTGCAGCTCCCTGCTTGAGTGGCAAAGCTGCATAATCTGCATAATAAGTGTGGAGCGGGTGCAGCGTTGTGGCTGGCTGACGAGGCAGTGATCCAGGAGATTGTAGTGACTTTCTTTGATTTCTGAGGAATGGCTGAAACTTAAGGGGCCCCTGGGGTGCAGGAAGGGCTCCCTGCCCCTGGCAGCCTGTTCCCAGTGGAGCTGCTTTCTGGATGGCAGAAGCAGGATGCGTCCCACCCTGCTGAGGGTCAGCTCTTTGTAACTGATGGAAATGGGATAGGTGCGAGCAGCAGTTAGGGGCTGGGGGGGAGAGTGGGCGTCCCAGGAGAGCATGCTGCTTGGTGGCTGGTGGCACACTTCATGCGTGTAGAGGCAGAGAGCACATCCCCCTGCAGCCCCCGCTGCTGCAGGGATGTCGGAATGACCTGGGGTGAGGGAGGAGCTGTGTGTTTGTGCACAGGCTCTTGAGATCTGTGCACTGGTGGCAATTGGAATAGGGCCACGCTCAGAAACCCAGGCGCTCAAAAGAGGAGCTGAAAAGCACCCTGTAGTGTGTTAGCTTGGAAATACCTGTTCACGCCATGGTTCAGGTTACCGTGGATGTCTTGGAAAAAGCCTTTGGTTCCATTTGTCCGTTCCTCTGTTGCTGTTACACTTTTGCTAAGGCCCAATGAATTTCTCTCTGTAGGGTATTTGCTGCAGATGATTTAAGAGAAATCCTGGCCTCTCAACCAGGCTATAATTTAGATATGGGTCTATCCAGGTGCTGGTACTGTCATGCTCTCAGTGTCTCGATTGCCCTGTCGTGGACACTCTGCCACCCATTAGGCATCTGAGCACTTAGCTGTGCTGTAGTACTGAAGGGTATGTTGACATTTCCATCAGAAATGACAGTATCTGGCCAGCCTGATCTTTTTTTCCATTGGTTGCTGTTCATTCTAGTGCTCTAGACTTAAAGAGGAAATGAAGCGTGAACTCGGAGAGAGGGATGTGACTACGTACCAAAAAGTGAGTTTCCAGTCATTCGGGGTGATGTAGCACACCAGAAAGCAGCGATTGCAAAAATGTGCCATCCAGAGAATATTACTAGGCGTTGTAAGAAGAGCATTTTGAACTGGGCTCCTGTAAGGGAAGGGATGTAATGTGCATAACCGAGTGGAGAAATGTAAACTCCTGGAAAAAATAAACTGAAGTTCAAAAAAAAAAAAAAAAAAAGAAAAACTGAATCTAAGTTCAGGAGAGCACTCTCAGAAGTAAGAGGTCGAGTCAATCTATCAGCTGTAAAGAGAAGCTGGAAGAAAAGCCTGGGATAAATGAAATGGGGATAGATAGGGAGATATCTTGCTTGTTGTTGAAATTCTCCAACAAAAACAATAGTGAACTCCTCCTTTGCGGGGACTCTTGCAGCGCATTGGAGAGCTGGAGTGTGACCTGAAGGGCTTGCAGGAAGAAGTCCAGAAGTATCGCATTGAGCAGGAAACCATCCAAACCAAGCTGTCTGAGAAAACAAAGGTAAACCTTCGTGTCAAAAGCTAGCAGGAGAGTGGACTGTATAGTTGGGAAATGAGAAACGTGCAGCTTCCCACTTGTCAGGCAGGATGAAAAGACAGGTCGCCTGCTCGCTGGCAGCGGAGGCTTTGCAATAGGAAATGCTCTGCTGCATAGGAAGTAATTTGTGCACCCAGTCCTGCTGTCCCCCAGCAATACCAATTCCCCGGGGCCCACAGCGTGCCCATGGCAGCAAAACAGGAACCAAAACAGGAGACCTGAGTAGCGTATTAGAAACTCTAGGGTGGATGATGTCCCAGGGACCAAAGCCAAGCCAAAAAGCTGTGGGCAAAGCTGCAAACCCACTCCCTGCAAAAGGATAAAAATATCTCTCTTGGTACCTCAGAGCTGAGGTAGAGGTGTGTCTGATGTGGATGGTGGAGGCAGAAATGCTTGTGGCATCACTTTCTGGTAGCACTTTAATAATCAAAGGCTTTTGTTGTTTCAGGCTGAAGAGGAGCTGAAAAACGCCTGTGAAAGGAAATCTCTGCAGTTACAGGAGATGGGGCGCAGGGAGCGCCTGCTGAAATCTGACGTGGATCGTGCCAAAGTGCAGGTAGGAGGAGGAGTGGGAGTTTCTTGCCACACGGGCCAGAGGCAACAAAAGGACTGTTTCTGTCATGGGGAAGGACGTTGTACTGGCCAAAGGCAGAATGTGAGATCTGGGAAGGAAAAACTGAGCACCAAAGTCTGGCACGGGTCTTATCTCTTTGGCCTGCTCAGCATGAGAGGCTTATCGGAAGGATTTGTTTAGTCATCACAAAAGATTCAGAGCCTAATAGGAGACAGAAACGTAGTGGGTTCTCTGTGATCAGAGTCACGTTCTCTGGGACCTGTGCAAGCCCTCCTGTTAGTGTCTGAAATGCTGCTCAGTGCAGAGACAGCTCCTTGCGAAGTAACGTGGTGTATTTAAAGGCAAGCTCTGCATCAGCATCACAGCCCAGCGATGTTGCCTTGTTTGCAGAGCCATGCCACCTGCTACAGCTTTTGACTGTGTTTGTCACTGGCTGACTGTAGCAAAGGTCCTGCCCTCAGCACGGGAGGAAATTCTGCTTTCTTTGTGTTGACACGTGTCTGACAGCTGGGCTAGATGGCCGTGACACCGCTGTGCTGTGCATGAGAAGGTTGTGTCCCGCATTAAACTGCAACGCACAGCTTTTGCTAGCCTGATTTTGCTAGAAAACTCAGTCAGCGAGAGGCAGAAAAGGCTTCTTTTCTGAAAGCTGTGAGATTAAATGTCTGGAAATTAACCCCCTGTTTTGTGCTTGTCGTGGAGCCGATGGCAACCTCAGTCTTTTAAGGACAGATGGAGACCTAGCAGTATGGAGCAGGAACTCCCCCAGCCCACACACACTCAGCCTTTGTCCAAGCCCCAGGAGGAACCCGTGCCAACTAGGAAACGGTGTGGTAAAGACCTAGCCTTAGAGGAAACGTTGCACGTCCTGTTCCGAGAAGATGCCGTGGGTGGCATCCGCAGCTGCCCCCAGCCTGGGCTGTTTCACAGGAGGACGTAGCCGTGGCTTTCTGGGGACGTTGCTGTTACAGGAACTAAATATGGGCTCTGTGAGCTCAAAATCTGAAAATGGCAAAGTGAGAAGTCCCTCTGGGGATGTCTTTTCATGGTGGTGGTGGTGGTGCCTGGCTCTTTCGGTCTCCTCTGTGGTTCCTTTTGCATGACCATGGTCCTTGTCCATCATCTCTCTGCCTGCTCGTTTGGGGTTCCATATTGGTGGTCCTCACTACACAGCAAAGTCTCGGAGGGAGTTGCCTGTGGGTATTTCTGTACCTAAAAACATGGCCCCAAAGTCTGTTGTTTGCTCCCATGATACGGCAGCAGGTTCTTACCAGGCAGCAGGTTCTTTCTGCAGCCTTTGGGAGGTGGTGGGAGACGGTCGTGCATCAGCTCCCTGCCAGCAAGGCCAACGTGAAAGGCTCCCCCAGGATCCACGGTAGGGATTACACCTTGCACCTCGCTGGAGGTGTAATTAACCGGATTAAGTGCAACACCTTGCTGCCAGCAGGGTGTCAGCCATTGGGTTAAAAGAAGGAAGGAGGGGGTGTGGTGAATTGTGAGGGCAGAAAATGGTGTGTGAGCTAGGGATGCCCAGAGAGGAGTGCGAGCGCACGCACAGGGCCTCGGTGCCTGAGGTGGCAGAGAGTTCCCAAAGTAAAAGCATTACTCCTTTTCTCCTCTCCTTGGATCCTGCCAGCCACGATAAAATCAGGCTGTGGTAAGGAAGCAGTGCAAGAAATGCACAGGGATGCTCTCTCCATTGATTGTTGTAGGGTTTTGCAGAGCAACGAAGTGGGGTTTTTGTCGATTCTCAGTGACTGTGGCTTTTCTGTGTTAATCTCTGCTGTAGCTGGCATCTTTCAAAACTCAAGTGGTGCAAGTCTGCCTCCCACAAGCAGCAGGAGAGGAAGGGAAGGCCCTCACCATCCAGCAGGTGAGTGCAGACGTGGTCACACAGTGATGCTCGTCGCCTCCACAGCCCGCCTGGGCTCGAGGCTGCTGCAGAACAGCCCCAGCACCTGCCCTGTGTGCAGTAGGGCTGTTGTTTTCCAGCTCTTCCACATCACGAGCGATGATGCAGCCACCCCAGATAGATGATGTTGCACTGTAATGTGAAGGAAGTGGGGCCCCACTTTGTTTGGGTCTCCCCCAAAGCTTGGGTGTAGTCATGGGGCTTCGTCAGGGAAAAGCCCAGGAGGTTAATGTGGCTAGTGTATTCCAGCAGGTTTTGATTGCTGCCCAAAATCTCTGTCCCCAGGGGACTTTCCCTCAGCTGAAAAAGGGTTTTGGCATGGCGCTTTCTTCTCCTCTCCCTTCCCGTACTTCTGGCAGGTACTCGAGAAGGTCAGGCAGATCTGTGAGGAGAACCAACAAAGTCAGGAAAGAGAGAAGCGGCTCCAGGAGGAAATAAGTGCCAGGCTCTCGAAGGAAAAGGAGGTGTCTGAAAATGTCGAGGTGTTCAAGGAATCAGTGCGTGAGCTCCAGGTCAGTCATCTAAACACTGTTCACAAAGTTTCAGCTGGGAAAAATGTGGCACAAAGCATTTTATTGGTCTTGAGGACAGGTCAGAGAAAAGGTGACGCATGTCCAGCAGCGCTAGCAAGCGTAGTGCCCTCAGCTTTGCCCTGAAAAACATTGGTTTGAAAGCAACAGAACCCTTCACACCAGCCTCCTCCCCTGGACCTTTCCTACCCAAAGATATCAGCCCATGAAGGTGCTTGGTGAATAAAGAAATCTCTGGGCTTTCACAGATGTCTTGTGTTATTTGTGCAGTCACAGAGGACCGTGCGTTACGGAGGCTGACGTACTCATTGGCTTTACTGTTTTTAGGCTTTCCTGGGGACCTCGTTCTGCAGCGACAGCTTGAGGAGGGAGCTGTGCAAGTTCGAGGCCGTGCTCGTGGACCCCTTGGTGTCAGACGTGCAGGCAGCTGTGGTGGAAATCACTCACGTGGCCCTGTCGTGGCTGGAGGGAGCAGAGCAGCTGCTCGCAAGCGCAGGGTTGGACCTGCCCACCTCTGGCAAAGGTGCCTGTCCCACGGGGAGTGGGCATCTTAACTCTCCTGTTCACAGGGGGCTTTCCTTGAAGGAAAACAGGACACGTGGGTGTTTGTCTGCGGGCTGTATTGTCTGCAGATGATGGACTTTGTCTGTAGACGTCGTGGTTATTCAGTGATAGTGGTTTGCTTGTTTCCCTTGGTGGGATATTGGTGATGATTCTTAGCAGCAGCTGTAGCAGTGCTGAGTGTTGCGGGCTCAGACACAAGCTTGTCTCAAGGTAAGGAATTTTTGTCTTGCCTCTGCTGGGGAGCAGCAGAGCAATTGCTGTGTCGAATTTGCCGGAAAGGAGTTAATGTGAAGGGTGCGTGGAAACTGAAGCGGGCTGTTAGAGCGTAGGTCTGTGTCAAAGCATCCCGTGATGCGCTGCCGGTGCGATGCAGTGTGAGCGTGGATGAGTCACTGCCCCGGCAGCCGGGTGGGCGAGGAGCATGGCTCACGCTGGCAGCACACAGGGGTGGAAGGCACAGAAGTGCCGTGGCCAGTGCAGAGGAGCTGTAGGGCTGCTGTGGTTAGCAGACAGTAATCGTAGCACCGGGAACCTCGCGAGGCTACGTACTGCAAGAGGTCAGCCTGCCTTGGCTCCTGGAGAAGCGTTGGGCTTAGAGAAGAAGGGGTGATGCAGCGAACTGGGTGACAGTGTTTGAGAAGGAAAATGTAGCCTCCTGGTGAGAACAGGAATCTGGGGTTTGCGCCAAGTCAGCCTCCGTTCCTGAGACATCTGGGTGGTGGCAGCGATTCAGTCAATGCCGAGGCTGAATGTGAAGCCCGCGCGCCCAGCAGTGGGAAGGTGCCGTGCTCCTAGCAGGTGCTGCGGGGGCCCTTGGCTGCCCCCTGGCATCCCTTCCAAGGGGTGTCTAAGCCTGAACCCCAGAGCAGGAGTTGAGGGAGAGTCTCTGGGTGCAGGACAGAATTGTTGCCTTTAATTTCCTGAGGGCTGATAGCAGTAAATCCACTGCCCAGCACAGAGAGGAAAACCCACAGGGGCTGTTTTCTGTAATCCTATGTAGCACTTGGTCTTCCCATGGACTTCCCATTGCGCACTTTCTTCTCCCTGCTGTGTATGAAGGAATGGAGATATCTGGCGAGGAGGGTGAGGGCTAGGGTTGAAGGTCAGCTGCGCTGAAACACTGGTTGAAAGAAGATGAGTAGTGTCCTCAGGCCTCTGAGGACTCCTCAGGTACTAAAAATGGGTTGTCTGAGAAGCCCTTGCAGTAATACTCCGTGTGCTTTTGCAGGATTGACAGCCTGTTTCAGGAGGTTGTTGGAAAATAATCAGGAAACCATGCAAAGGAATGAAACGTTACAGGTAAAACTCTATCTATGTCCATAAACCCAGGTGAGTTGGGGATCTTTGCATCAGTAAATATGGTGGCTTTTTTTTGCTCTGCTGCTCACGCACTCCTTTCGGTGCTGTGGTATCTACCATTTCCCCATAGGCCCAATTAGAGGAAATCCGGGAGTCACAGGATGCTCTGCTGCAGGAGCGCCTGAGAGACCAGAAAGTGAAATACGAGCAAGACCTACAGATAAAAATCAATCAAATCCTATTGGAAAAGGAGGAGGAGAAAAAAGAGGTATGGCAACAGGGTGGTTTTTCAGGCATAGGTCTGTTAAGCAGGAAATCTAGGTCTACGTAATGGTGTTGCCTAGTGAGAGGAAGAATTGTCTAGCCCCCAAATCCAAAATGTCTGAGGACAAGGATGCATCTCAGATATCTCCTTGTGCTGACACGGGTGAATTAAACCCCCTGAATTACATTACACCATATTACTGAAAAGCATCTGAGCAGTGGCAGAGTTCATTGCTACTTGTAAATCCCTGTGAGAAAGCTGTGAGCAAGGAGCATCATCCGGACACGGAAGCATAGGAAGACATCTTTTTTCAGTAGTAAATTAATGCAAAGCACAAGCAGGCTTCTGTGCAAGCCTTTGGAGCAGGTAGGGCAGCTTCGTGGCTGGTTAGACGACTCCTTCGAGTCACCTGAAGTCCAGCCAAGCTTTTTGCCCATGACATGCCCTGTTCCAGGGCAGTGACCCTGTTGGTTGCTTTCCTCATCTGAGTCAAGATAGTTTGCCTCACAGACCAGTTTTATCTTTGTCAAAATTGTTGGCTGTTAATTCTTAGATTATGAAGAGCGCAGCTGTGAAGGAGAAGGACAAGTGTGAGAAATACATGGATGAAGAAAAGAAGATAGTCCAGGACTTGGAGAGCCGCCTGAGAAGTATGACTGAGGTCAGTGACGTGCATGGGGATGTGTGGTGGTTTTACTCGGGTGGGCGGCCGAGCTCCACCTCAGCCGCTCTCTCACTTCTCCTCCTCAAAGGGAAAGGGGGAGAAAATACGATGCAAAGGGCTCAAGGGTAAATTAAGGTAATTACATGCTCCACCATGGTCCTCACCACAGGCCGCAGGGGACTTCTGCTCTGGCGCCTGGAGCACCTCTGCCCCTCCTTCTGCATGGACCTTGGAGCCTGCAAGCCTGTTTCTCACTCCTCTTTCTCTCCCAGCTGCTGTGTAGCTGCAATTTTTTTTCCCTTTCTTAAATATGCTCTCACAGAGGTGCAAACAACATCACTTGTTGGCTCAGCTCTGGTCAGCAGCGGGGCCCTTATCTAACATGGGGCAGCTTCTGGATTCTTCTTACAGAAGCCACCCCTATGGCCCCCTGCTACCAAAACCTTGCCACATAAACCCACTGCAGGATGTAAAGCAGAAGCGATTACAGATGGGACTGTTAGAGCTGCAAGCACTCTGTGGTGTCATGGCCCATGTGGTCAAGGTCTGTTGTCAGACTTTTTTTCCCCCACAAACATATGCAGATGCATATTTCCAGAGAGAAAGGAGGATCCTTGCAAGTGCGGCCTCTTCTCAAGCACTGCGCTTTTTCTCCCGCAGATAATGGAAACGAAGTCCAAAGAGCAGGAGGTTACAGATCTCAAACTGAGGGAAGCTGTGCGCGACCTGGAGGAAACCACGGCGCGAGAGGTAGCTCTGGTAACCCCTCTGCACGCAGAGGATGTGACGTAGATGTGGTTTTGTTGCATGAGGTTTCTCTGTTCCCTCCTGACTAGTGGGGCCTCCATACCCTACAAACCCTGCAGCCTCCGTGCCCTACGGACCTCTAGAAAACGGAGGAGCTGGCTTCCCTCAAACGTTAGCACTCAGCAGGAGCAAGTCTTGGCCTAAGTCATGCACCAGCGCCTTGCAATGTAAAGCCCTGGCTTGATGTATGAGCACGCTCATAACAAAATCCTCAGGCTTTGTAATTCTCATGCCTGTGGAAACCCTGCTAGGTCCCAAAAGAGAGGGCGATCCCGAGGGGACACCCAGGGCACAGCCACCAGCCCGGTGGAGGCGGAGGACTGCGGCAGTGGGAGCCTGAAGAGCACAAAGTTGGTAGCACAGAGCCCAGGCGAGCCGTGCAGTGCAGATGTCCCCGTCCTTGTCTCTCTGTGGGCAAAGCCAAGCAGGCTGCGTGGTGGATCAGTGCTAGTGCAGCTTGTGCTGTTAGAGAGGCGAGAGCAGAGCACTGGAGACTGCGTTCCTTCCCCCTGTCTTCCTGACTGGTAGCCAGGAGAGATGATGCGCATCATGTTCCTGAAGAATAATGTACAAAACATGCAACCAAAGCCACGTGTCTTGTTTCCTAGATGATGTTAAAGCAGCAGGTGCTCAGGCAAGATGAGCAGCTCAAGATCATTCAGGAGGAGAGCGAGGTACTGAAGCAGAAAGTCCAGGAAGAAATAGCAGGATATAAAGAGCAAATTAAGCAACATGCTCGGACAATTGTTGCTTTAGAAGGCAGCCTGCTGGAGGCTGAGCAGCAGCAGAAAACGCTTGAGAAGGAAAATGTCATGCTTCTGGAAAAAATAGAAGGTAGCTAAGGCTTGCATGGGCTGCGTGTGTACTGGGGACACCCTCAGCAAATGTGAAAGTAAATAGAGAAGGAGTAGTGGTGCCATGAAAAGTATTGCATGGGGGGTGTTGCTTTGAGGTTTCTCCTAGTGTAGGAAGAGCCCTGCTGTGATGCCTTGAAGGATCCCTTTCACTGTGAGTTGCCAGATATTTTCTGGAGTCTTTGATGCCTACTGGTAGCGCACTACAGGCACAGATAAGGTGTTCCCACTTGAGAAGGGCTCTTCGCCCTCCAAAATGACAAGGCTGGAGTGCTTCTGGCTGCACACAAGCCAGGAAGGACTTGAGGGACTGTCTAAACACCACTAGGTCAGGGCCCAAAGACACGTAGCTTTCCAAGGAAGACTAGTTTCAGTCTTTGAAGCTGTCCTGAAGGAGAGGATCTATGGAGCATTGCCCTCGTAAGGCGACGTGGTCGCAAGCCACGATGTGTTCTCACAGCAGTGTCCTGCCTGGCCGTTCCTGGATCTAAGCAGCCAACCGCATGCAGACAAAGAGCCCCGCAGCAAGGCTCAGCCCAGCTGCTGTGGGGGCGTTCACTGACAGCGTGCTGTGAGGCAGCAGCCCCCCAGCGTGGGCATTACCAACAAGTGATGTTCTGTCGTTGTTGTCTCCTGCAGGACTTCAGGGTGACGCCTGCAGGGCGACATCGGGAGCATCACAGGAGGCCTGTTGCACCGAGGAGCCTCACCGTTGTGTTCTGTAAGTTGATGCTGAGCGCTTGCTGATGGTGGTCTGGTTCAGAGGGGCTTAGAGAGCAGGCGTTATCACCAGGAGAGCTTAAGGAAGGCAAGGGGGCCTGCAGCAGCCTGCCCCGAGCTCTTCTCTGTCTCTGATGGTGGAAAGAGTCCTTAGGTTATGCTGAGACAGCCTGAGGTTTACGTAGTTTCAAAAACCTCTTAGTGCGTCTGGAAAGACATCTGCGAAGGAAACCATCCCCCTTTGCTGTGTGGGGTGGGGAGACTGGCACGGAGATCCTGAGAAAGGATCGGGCACCATCACGGCGATGCCAGCGTGACAGCGATTGCTGCCTGCCCACGGGCTGCCCACGGAGCCCCCTGGGTGGGGGCTGAGGCTGCTGGCAGCAGCAGCAGCAGGTAGGGGAAGACCAGTACACCAGTGCCTCCAGTTTAATCGGTGTGATGCCGTGAGTCGGGCGGTCTGCAGGGAGGGAGCAGCGTACGGGTTATCGGCTGTGCTGTTCTGAGGGCTTGGGGTAAGGAAGGGAGAGCAGGCAAAGCCTAGCAGCGCAGGCTGGAATGAAGGCAGCTGAGCTGTGGCTTGAAAAAAAGAGTACGTATCAGTAATAAGATGCAGTTAAAGCATGTATGTGCAGGCTCTGTAAAATCTGCCCAAGGAACTGTGAGTGTTGCACGCCTCTTTCTTGTGAATTTCAGAGAAGAGCTGGCTGCTGCACAGAACATGCTCCTGGCCAAAGAGGCTGCTATTGCCAGGTTAACGAAGGAGCTCTCGGAAACCCAAGCCAGGATGTCGGACATGAGAGGTTAGTGAAATGGAGCACGTGGCTTCTGGCCGGCAGGTACACCTCCCCGTCCCTCCAGAGCTGTGCCAAGACTGGGTGCTAGTAGAAGGGCACACGCAGGTAGTGGAGAAATAGACATCACTTTCCAAAAACGATGCTGTTGCTCAGCCCTGGTCAAAACAGGCTGTCTGTTCCCTTTGGCTAGGTAAATTCCCCACTGTCCTCTGCTAGGATGAACCTAAGTGATAGCAGTGGCAGCATTCAGATGCCCTGCTGGAGATCGGTTGCCCAGAACGGAGCCTTTCTTTGTCAAAATCATGCATGTGGGTGTCGTGTCACTAAGAACCGCTGATAGCCCGAAACCCACGAAACTTTGCCGTGCTTAGGAGAGCTCAGCGAGAAGCAGAAGGCGGAGCTGGAGCAGAGCCTGGTCCAGGTGAAGAGCCAGGAGCGGGACTTGAACGCGCTGAGGGAGAAGCTGTCGGAGATGTCCACGCTTGTGGCTAAGAAGGATCGAGAGCTGAAAGCAGCAGCTGCAGAGTTAAGGTACGAGCCGCCGGGAGCTGCTGGCTTGCTAAAGTTGACCTGTAGATTCCCAGCAGGTGACTGCATGTAGATATCTCCCCTGGGGCAAAAGGCATGGTGGAATGCAAAAGACTCGAACAGAATCACATGTTTTCTGTGGAAATGTCGCATGTTCTGAAACGGGGGCTGTGAGGAGCTCCTGCCTATGGACTTGTAACAGAATAACAACTCAGTAATGTGCTCCCACCCACGCTGTGGACGTTGTCCAGGTTATTGCTCTGTGCAAGCTGTTGGGTTGACCCTCATCCGTCACAGTTGTACAGCAACACTTTTGTCTCTTGGCACAGGCAAGCCCAAGAAGACCGCAAAGCGCTGCAGGATGCATCCCGAGAAATGGCACAAGAGCCGGAGACGACTCTGCAGACGCAGGCACGGGTGACACCTGCCACGGTGGAGGAAGCCTCTGAGACGGTAAGGCTGCAGGGAGGCCACCAGAAGCCGCAGAAGAAGCGGAACATGCAGCTCAGAAACGAAGGAAGTGGCGCTCACCAAGTCCCAAGAGAGCACAGGATAGCCCAGACACGTCCTTGAGGGTTTCAAGGAGCTGGGCTGAGAACACAGGAGAAGCACTAAACCCATCCAGAAAGTGGGAGAATGGGGACAACGTGCAGTTTGTGTCATTCCTCTTTTCTTGGTTTTCTTGATGAAAACAGGTTGCTTGGGTGATCTGCTCCCATTTCTGCTGCTGCCTTGGCGTGCAGCTGCCAACAAGGAGTGAAGGTCAGGATCTCAGTCCCACTTGTGAGAGTGTTTGCTGAGATTATCTATCAGGTTTCCAAAGGTTCTCCATACAAAGCATTTCGTGTAGTTGTGGTGAGGGTTGGCAACGCGTGGCAAAGCCTCGTGCCTTACTTAGGTGAGTTGGGAGCAAAAAGGGAGCTGCACGGGACGACTGGACGTCCTTTCACTGGATGTCCTTTCCTTAGCGAGGGCAGCTGGTGCTGGCATGCCTGCTTGAGAGCAGGGCAGCAGTGCCCTCTGTGCTCCTGCGCTGGCATTTCTGCCGGCTAATTAGCTGATGTTTGTACAGCACTTTGGAAATGTGAAGTGTTGTGTGTGCTAATGGCTGTTCAAATTGCCAATTAGAGTGGGTAACAGCTCAGTAAAAGAGCTGTAAGTCTTCCCAGCCTTCCACAACCTTGCTTGACCGTGGATGCCAGCTGTGTCAGCCACACAGGAGCGAGTCCGCTTTAACGTGTGAGAGTAGGGTGTTTTGTTGTGCAGGAAAAGGAGAAATAGTCCTAGTTCTCCTGTGCTGACTCACCGCCTGAATTCCCTACTTTTAGAGATCTGAATAAATCAAAGGTGGCTCCAGGAGCAGATGGAGGGACTGTAGAAATGGTACAGCCTGTACCACAACAGTGGCAGACGCCGTGCCAGCTCGAGAGGCTGGCTTGCTGTTGGCGAAGCGGTGACTCACGGCTGGCTGAGGAGCAGGAGGTGTCGCCGTCCTCTTCTGCAGGAAGGCGGGCCGGCAAGCACAGAGCTCTGCGGGTGCAGCTGCTGATGGGGAGCGCAGTGCTTCTCCAGGCAGTCGGCAGCTCTCACATGCAGCGTGCAGGTTTTGGTAGCACGCTCACCCCGTTCTGTTCGTCGTCACTGGGCAGTGTGCTGGATGGAGCTGGGAGGGCGTGATGCGTGTGTGCGCACGGATCTGTTATAAAAGAGAATAATGCATGAGATCGTGTAGAAATGCAGGCCAGCAAATGCACTTCTTTAGCATGAAATAGTCACACAAAATTCCCGGGTGGCCTCAGAGCCAAGCACCGTGCCTCTCCCAGCTCCCCAGGGTGTTGTCAGGGCTTACGTCCTCCAGCGGGCTGCGACTGGTGCAGCGGAGCATGAAGCTGGTACCTGCTGCTTCAAATCCCCAGGGAGGCTGTGCTGCAAACTGGGGCATGTCCCCTGTTTTCTGCGACAAGAGTGTTGCTCCTGGTGTGTCCCAAGTGCCCGGTGTCATTCAGAAAGGCTGTTTTCGCTGCAGCCAAGCACCCGCCAGGCACGCAGGGCAGTGCGGGGTTCAGTCTGGGTGAAAACCAGATGTGCTTTGAATTTCAGGAGCCAGCTTTGGACCTGGCTGACCTGGGTGCGAAATGCAGAGGCCTCAGGCACGAGGAAACAATCCAGCGCCAAAAAGAAGGCTTGGTGGAGCTCCGGGAAAGGATCAAGCTGCTGGAGAAGATGCGGTCCTCGAGTAAGTGCGGCATGACGTGCTTTTACTAGAAATGGAAGGGGCATCCACACGTCCAGCTGGCATTGCGAGGCGCAGGGGACAAAATGAGAGCAGCTGGGTGGTAACTGGCACACGTTAGGCATCTGAGGAGGTGTGGAGTCAGCAGAGGGGCAGCTGGCAAAGGGTTTTGAAGCCATAGCCGCAATGCTGCGGAGTCGGGCATAGCAGGGATGCCCAGCTCAGCAGGCATTTGCTCCCGCACTGGGGTGCAAGTCTCCTCCCATCAAGAGAGAAAACAGCTTGGTAAAACTTGTCCTGCACCAGGCTCTTTCCGTCATGGGTATCCCTGTGCCTGGAGCAGTACTGGAAAGCAACGCCACCTCTGTAGTGAGAGCTGTAGAGTAGCAGTTTGTGGTGAAGCCTCTGAAATTCCACTTCCAAAACGTGTAGCGCTGTTACTCGTGGAGAGAAACCAAATCCCAAAAGCCACGAGAGCGATGCCTGCAGGAAGGGCTGCAGCATGCTGTGGTCCGTAGCCTGTTCTGCAGGCGTTGTGCGTTCCCTGAAAGGGAAAACCTGGCAAGCCTGAGTCGTTGCTGTTCTCTGAAGCCACAAAGTGTCCTAAGTGAGAGGGTAACGACTCCGTGGGTGTTTGGTTTCCTCCAGCTGTCATGAGCAAGGCTGCCGAGCCACTCGTAGTCCAGAAGACAGACTTGCCAGAGAAGAGAGCGCAGAAAGCAGGCCTCGAGAAGGAAGCGGCACCGCTGGCGGGAGCAAAAAGGAAGTGCAGCAAGGTAAGAAGGAACCCGTGGTTTGTTGTGTTTATTGGGAAATGTATTTGGTGGAATGGGCAGATTGAGGCCTTTGGGTAAAAGAGGGAAGGCAGGGAAAAAAAAGGCCAGGTGGGAGGCACGAAGTCTGTCGGTATATAACAGGCAGCACGTGCAGGGAGGATCGTAGTTCCTGTAAGGTGCAGTGCTGTGCCCAGCAGCATCGGCTCGGCGCTGCTCAGCGGGCCGCAGACTGACCTCGGTGAAGGTGTTGCCCTGCAGCACTGCGAGCACGGTTTTCCCATGCAGCAGAAGGGAAAGTTGAGGCTGTGAACCACCAAGTGAGGAGGTGGGTGAGCTCTGTCGGTCTTTCCTTGTCTGTGCAGTGTCTGGGCCGTTTTCCTGACGGGTGCTCACACGTGACCGCCCACGAGACAGCAAGCTCGGAGGTGTTGGAAGCATTAGACCTCGGGGAGAGGATGGTACGCCACCAGGAGATGTGGTAAAACTGTGCCGAGCGCTCACAGATGATAGATCACTTTCCAGAAAGAAGGGAAGGATGTCTGGGTGCTGCAGAGTGCCAGGCACTGCCTCCAGGTGAAGGCTGTGTGGCAGGAACCAGCAAGAGGCAAGCACCTGCCCGGACGTATCTGGCCTCTCGAGTTCTCCCCTTCCCACCTAGAGGCTCTGGGGGTGTTCCCGTGGAAAGCAGGGTTAAGCTTACAGGATGGGTTGTGTGCATGAGGGAATCTGCCGTGACCAACCTAACGCACCGGGGGAATGATGAGAGAGAAGCTGTGGAGCGATAGACGTGGCTGGCACAGGAGATAGACATCGCTAGAGAAGGGATCGAGCTGTGTGAGAGGGCCTCCTTACTCTGAAACGTATTGCCAAGGAGGAGAAATAGCATGGCTTGTGCAGAGAAAGAGCTGGACGGGGGAGTCTGTGTTTGGGAAACCAACGTCGGTGTGCAAGTGGCTGCTCTGGGGTCTGGTTGTGCTGCTGCCGGTTCTCTGCCTACGGGGATGAATGGAGGCCCATCTGGACGATTCATGTGGGAAAGTACGCGTAGCGGTGAAACAAAGGGGAGCGCACGCAGCAGTTTACATGAGACGTGTGAATCTCTTGAAACGTGAAAGCAGAATGGAAGCAGATGGCTGAGTGGTGTGATCGTACTGGAAGTAAGACTTGGCAGGAACCGTAATTAATGCATTCCCTATTCTTCTCGCAGTACCTGGACTTAATTTGTGCTCTGGGAAGTCTGATGAATATGGAGGAGCTGGCAGGAATGCAGTCTGTGCAGCATCTTCCCCAGGAAGAGAGGGAAAAAGTAGGGCAGCAGAGACGGAAGGACTTCGAGCTGTTGTACGAGAAGATCAGCAAGCTCAAGAGTCGCCTGGAAAAGAAAGAGGCATTGCTCAAAGACTATGAGGCCCGCATCGAGCAGCTCAGGTACAGCGAGGGGACGGGGCTGTCGCAGGATGGGAGGCACAGCCACTGCTCTGCAGCACGATGTGGTGGTGGGGAAAGGAGCAGGGGGAAACCTTGCAGTCAGTGAACGCTCATGCTTCGGGGTCTGCCTGGGAAGGCTCTTGTGGTTACGGCCTCCTGTTTTTTGAAACAGAGAACTACGAGGGACATCTCTCTGTAAGATGGCCGGACTGTGGTTGCATCTGCTGTGCTGTAGGGACTGCGTTTCCAGGGCCAGTGCAGGCATGGAAACTTCTGGGACAGGCTGGCAGGTGTGAGGCAAGAAACGGGGCAAGAAGCAGAAAATCGTTCTTGTCCTAGATGGCTCTGCGTGGAGCTTCGTCAACAAGGAGCCAGGCAATGCCGTAGTGGCCTTAGGTGATCAGGCGTTCCTGGGGAGACTTCCTCCTACTTGCCATGAATGTGAAGGACCCTGTAACGCCTCTCTGAACCGGGAAGAAAGATGGTGAAGATGTATTCATAGATAAAACACTGGGAAACGCCCCTAAATGAAATGTGGTTCTTGTGGTAAAAGAAAATGTCCAGACAGCTCAAAACACCAAAGCACTGGGCTCTGCTCTCTGAGTACGTGGCGACAGGCTCTAAAATGACACGGAAGGGCTGGTGGCTGAGGCAGTGTGTGTGTGACAAGGGGTCTGCTATGGGGTGTGAAGGGGGAAAGCTTCGAAGGGAGGCTGCGTCCCAGGCCCAGCACAGGCAGGAGGAGAGGGTGATGGCATGGTGTAAAGAAGGGGAGCAGGGAAGACGCTCGTTAGAATATGTGCTGGTGTCAGCACAGTGCTAGACACACTGCCCATGGACACACCTGCGTAGCACGGGGCTCCTAGGAGGGATGTGAGCGTGGTCTGCTTGAGAGCTTGCTCTGTTCTCATGGTCACAGCTTGGCTCGGGGCTAAAGGCCCACACGGGTGTTTCATGCAGGCTGAACGAGGAGTCCTTGCAAACATGCCAGGAGGAGATGTTGAAACTGGAAGATGAAGTCTACAGGGAAGCAGAAGAGAAAGCTCTGCTAAGAGAGGCTCTGGAGAGGACCCAGGTCCAGCTGGGGCAGGAGAAGAGGCTGAATCGAGCAGTGAAGCAGCGCAAGGTAAGAGGGGCCAGGTGAGGTGAGCCTCTGCGCTCACAGAAGCGGCTGCGTGGGTGGTGTAGGCGAGCCTGCGGCACGGTCTGACTGCTCAGCTGGTGTGAAGACAGCCCAGGCAGCTCGTGCAAGGAGAAGTAAAGTGATTGATGGTTTTATCCAGAGCCTTGAAGAGGAAAAGGAGAAAAGAAAGGAGAAGGTGCCTCCTGGCTCTGCCTGCTCTTCGAGAGGACGAGGCGGGAAGGTACGGCGCGCTCTGGTCGCTTGCCTGTACGCATTGAAAGGGAAGCACAACAGGGCAAGGAAGGGAGGCGTCCGCAGCCCCAGCGAGCATCTCACATCTTAGGGGAAGACCCCTGGTTTAGTGCCACGCTCTTTGTGAGATGGTTGCATGTGGTGGGTCTGTCCGTGCCCTGCTGGAGCAGCGGTGAGTAACGTCCAGCCGCTGTGCGTCACACGGCAGCCAGCTCCAGCCTTCGCCACACCACGGCCGTGAAGCCTGCCCCCACTTCTTGAGAGGTTGTCCCTATGGCTGGGGACCCTCGGGGCTGGCAAGCAGCGTCCCCCATGCTGTAGTGAAACCTGGCACAGCAGGGACGTGGGGAGACTGGATAAGCCAAAGGGAGCTGGGAGATAGCAGAGCCCAAAGGTGGCTCTGTTGGGTTGTGCTGGGGCAAGCACAGAAGTGGAGAGGCAGAAACGGATGCCATTCAAAAGGACCTGGACAAGCTAGAGAAGTGGGTGCATGTGAACGTAGTGAGGTCCAAGTCCAAGTACAAGGAGCTGCACCTGGGTTGGGGCAACCCCTGACGTGAGTACAGAGTGTGTGAAGAACTCACTGAGAGCAGCCCTGAAGAGAGGGACTTGGGGGTTCTGGTTAGGAGGAAATTCTTCACTTGGGGTGGGGAGGCACTGGCACAGGCTGCCCAGAGAAGCTGCAGATGCCCCATCCCTGGAGGTGTTCAAGGCCAGGCTGGATGAGGCCCTGGGCAACCTGATCTAGTGGGTGGCATCCCTGCCCACGGCAGGGGGTTGGAACCAGATGATCTTTAAGGTCCCTTCCAACCCCGACCATTCCCTGGTTCTATGGAGATGGGCTGAGCTTCTTGTGGGCTCTCACAAGAGAAGCATTGGTGCAACGAGCCTCTGTTTTTCAGCTTGGACCCCAGCCATCGGTGCCAGCAAAGCTGAAGACCAAGGAATGCCCAGCAGAACTGTCAGAGGTGACGGGTGGCACGTAGGAATGCCACCCCACGGGCCTTTTGCTCACAGAGGAGAATGGCAGGAACGCGCCATCGCGTGTAGGACTCGGGTTTGGGTGCAGCACCAGGTGGGCAGGTAGTTGGAAGAACCTGCGCGAGAGGATCCCGTGGTGTCCCCTGGGACCACTGGAGGGACCGTGAAGCAACGCAGGGCCTCGGAAGTCCTGCGGGACTTGTACCACAGCACACGGTGCGGTTTGTGGAAGAGAAAAGGTGTGAATACAGCCTGGTGAGCGCGTGTGAGGTCGATTTCTGGTGCGTGACTTCCCCGCCGAGCCGACTTCTCCCTTGTGCCTCCCGTGGGCCTCCCATGGGAGTGTCGCGGGGGCACGAGAGGCACAGAAATGGGGACAGGAGAGAAGGGAGACGGCACGTAGCGCTGAGCAGGGGTGCCAAGGGGCTGTCTGAAACACGGGAGCGCATCGGGGCAAGACCGGAGCTCTGCGCGAGTGGCAGGCGATGCTCGTGGGCATGGGGCACCGCAGCACACGCCGCGGGCGATCCCCCGGCGCCCTGGGGCAGGTTTTGGGGGGGATCCAGGGGACCCCAAACGCCACCTTCCTCCATCCCTGCCCCTTAGCGTCGGGACAAGGCGCGGCCCCGCGTGCTGCGGGCGTGGATGCGGGTCCCCTGCGGGCGGATGCCGGGGACCGGAGCCCCCCCCCGGCGGCTCTCCCCCACCTCCGATCCCACCCCCGGGGGGGGTCCGCGGGGGGCAGGGGGCGTCGGGCTGCGGGGCGGAGCGGGGCGGAGCGGGGCGGCCATCCGGGCACCATGGCGGCGGAGGAGCTGGCGGAGAGGCTGGGCCGGCGGCTGGGGATGCAGGAAGGAGAAACGGAGCAGCAGCGGCGGCGGCACGAAGCGGAGCCGGGGCCGGGGCCGGGGCCGCTCCCCCCGGGCAGCCCCGCGGGGAGGGCGGGGGGCGCCGAGGGGTCCCCCGGGGGGGGCCGCCGCCTCTTCAGCCCCGCGGCGGAGTTCCGCGAGTTCTCCCGGCGGCAGCTCCGCGACATGGAGCGGCTCTTCCGACAGTGAGTTGGGGAGAAGGGGGGGGGGGGAGGGTCCCGGGAAGGTCCCCCCCCAGCTGCTGCCTGCTGCGGGTGTCTCTGGAAGCCCCCGCTTCCTTGCAGGAGGCACCCCCGGGATCCCCCCCCCCCCGTCCCATCCCGGCTGTAGGTGCTTGGGGGGGACCCTGGAAGCCCCCCAGCCCTTGCAGGAGGGGACCCCCAGCTCCCCCGTTCCTCGCAGCCCCCCTCCTTGGCTCCCTGCAGGAGCAGCCCGTGGGGTGACCCCGGTTCCGTGCAGGAGGGGATCCCCAGGCCCCCCCCCTTGGCTCCTCACGGGAGGGGTTCCCGGTACCCCCTGTTCCCTTGCAGGAAGCCCCCAACCCTAAAATCCTTGCAGCGAGGTACCCGTGCACGCAGCCCCCACCGTGTCCCTGGAGGCGGGGGGGGGCACCCCAAAACCTTGCAGATGAAGCCGGGGATGGGGACAGAGGTGCAAACGTGCTCCTGCCACAGCGCCCCGGGGGGAGGTGGGGGCAGCGCTCCCCCAGCCGCACCAGGACCCCCAGGACCTCTGCCCTGCCTGCGCGCACGGGACCGGGCTGCAGCAGCAGGTCCTGAGCGGGCAGGTGGCACGTCCTCGGGGTCCCTTGTCGTGCCGCGTGTCCCCACGCACGGCGAGGCGCGATGCCGCAAGCGTGGGTCTGTGAGCTCAGGCCCCTGCTGCACTGCCCTGGGTCAGCAGGAGCCAGCGACGGGGGAAGCTGGCGGCAGGTGCGGAGGTCTGGAAATTTCCAGGGGAAAACGGGAGCTGCGGCAGCTCTGAACCCAGCTCTGACAGGCCCAGGGGGTGTGCGAGTAGCCGGGAGCGAGCGGGACAGCTCGGAGCATCCTGCAGCACCTGGCGGGTGCTGTGCGCAGGCATCGCGCTCTCCCGGAGCACGGGAATGTCCCGGGAGTGTTGGAACGGCACTGCCAGGCGCGTGCCTGTGCGGCGCTGCCCCTTGTCCTAGCCAGCACCAGGGATAAATGGTGCTGTGAGCTGAAAAGCAGAGCCAGCGTGCTGCGCAGCATCGCTCGAGCCACGCTGAGTGCCAGGCGAGGACGAGGAGGAGGAGGAGGGCACGGAGCTGCTGCCCCCCGAAGCACAAGGCAGGGCTGGGGTGTGGACACGGGCAGCCCCACGGCGTCCGGGTGTGCTCTGGCCGGGGCTGGCGCAGCAGATGGCAGCGGCGCGGGGTCTGTCGGTGGAGCCGCGGGCGGCAGCCAGACGTGTGTGCTCGCACGCGCCGCAGCGAAAGGAGCAGCGCGGGAGGTGGGAGGAGAGGCAGCGGCGGCGGCCGCGTGGCCGGGGAAGCTGTGAGCAAGGCGGGGGGGGTCCCCAAGGGGAAGAACGTGGGGTAGGGGCAACGGCCGGGCTGCGGAGCCAAGCCCCGGCCACGCTGCACTCACTGCAAATGCGCCACGTGAGCGGTTTGTCCTTTCTCCCCCCTTTCCCTGTTGTGTTAGAAGGATTGCGACACGGGAGAGGATGCAAAGCCCACCCCACCGGATGCAGAAATGCACGTTCGCTGCGGTGGCCGCGGCCGGGGGCTCGCTTTGGAGCAGCAGAGCTCGCCAACCCCCCGCTGCCACCAGAGCTCGGAGGAAGAGAGCGTGAAGGCTTTGTGCCCCCCAGGCCAGCTCGTAGCGGTGCATGAGAGAAAACGGGCTGCAGCTGTGCTCAGAGCCGAGCAGACCGCGGCAGCGAGGGGACAGATGAGTCACAGCCCCACGGAGCTGCCTGTCGTGCTGAGCGCCGCCGCGCATAGCAGCCGCGTTTCCTGCAGCCTTAGAAGAGAGAAGTCAAGAAAAGCCCTGTGAGGTGTCTCCAGCGCTGCTCCGGGCGAGGCGTCAGCCCGGCACGCTGGCGGGGGGGGCTGCGGTGCGTTGTGCCTGCTCCCCTCTCCTCCTCCACCTTCGCGTTGTGCCCCGCAGAGCCCCGTGTGGCGAGGCAGCGTTTCCTGGGGGCCTCAGTGCCTCCCTCCCGTGGGCCGTGCAGCGAGGAGGGGAGCGGTGCCTGCAGCACACGGGGTTCATCCCGTGGTCCTGTGCAGCGCTGGCTGCGCGCTTGGCAGCATCCCCGCAGGTGCCGGTGCCAGGAAGCGCGCTCGATGGGCAGGAGGAGCGAGGGAGCGCTGAAGACGCTCCTGGGGGCTGTTAGCGGTCGGGTGGAGGCGGCGGCGGTTTGGCGAGGCAGCCCGACGCCACGGCCGAGCTGGCAGGGAGCGATACGGTGCGATGGGGCTGTGCTGCTGGCCCGCAGGTACGACGCGGGGAGGGACGGCTTCATCGACCTAATGGAGCTGAAGCTGATGATGGAGAAGCTGGGAGCGCCGCAGACGCACATTGGCCTGAAGAACATGATCAAGGAGGTGGACGAGGACCTGGACAGCAAGCTGAGCTTCCGCGAGGTACGTAGCAGGGCTGGGTGGCCGGGAGGTGAGCCCGGGCTGTCTCGTTGCAGTCCCTGCACACTTGGGTAGGGGAGAGGCAGCTGGGAGCTGGCGGTGACGGGGACAACCCGCTCTGTGTCGCAGTTCCTGCTGATCTTCCGCAAGGCGGCAGCAGGCGAGCTGCAGGAGGACAGCGGGCTGCACGCTCTGGCCCGGCTCTCCGAGATCGACGTCTCGACGGAGGGCGTGAAGGGAGCCAAGAGCTTTTTTGAGGCCAAGGTAAGGGCCGCAAGCCACACTGAGGGCTGGTGGGGGGGTCGGGGACCTCTGCGGACGTGCAGCTGCCCCCAGGCGCAGGCCATGACGGAGGCCAGCCGCTTCGAGGAGGAGATCAGAGCAGAGCAGGAAGAGAAGAAGAAGCAGGCGGAGGAGCTGAAGCAGAGGAAGGCGGCATTCAAGGAGCTGCAGTCCGCCTTCGCGCAGTGACCGCGGGTCAGCGCCGTGCCGGAGGGACGTAGCGGTGCTGGGGGAGCCTCGTGCAGGAGGAGTCGTGCCTGGCTGTCCCTGCCGTCCCCTGCCATCCCCTCTCCCCCGAGCGGCGCTCGTCCCCTGGGTGTCGTCGTGTCTTGCATGCGCCGTGATTTGGGCCGGGCTGGGTGCTGTGCCGCGGGTCGGTGCCCATCGGCGTCGCTGCGTGCGCGGCGCGCTGGTGGCACCGGGAGCGGGGCGAGCCCCCGGGGCCGACCTCTGCGGCAGCGGAGCGAGGGCCGGCGGAGTCGTTGTCTGCGTGTTCAGTGTCGCTGTATCCTCTGTGCGAAGCGGGCAAGCGCCTGCCCCTACGTGACCCTCAGGGTCAGAGCGGAGGCGGCCTTGTGTCCTCTCAGATTCTGTTTATTTTGGTAAAAGATGTCCGGAAAGGCCGCCGCAGGGCGGAGAAGCTTTATTTTTTTGTGTTCGTCTTCTAAGCAGCCCGAAGGGAAAGCGCTCCAGCGAGCGGTGTCTCCCGTAGCTCGACCGCTGTTCCTTTGGGGAAGGGTTGTACCGGTGACCGTAATGTCCAGGGCGGTGTTTGTCTCAGCTGCTCCTTCCAGTCCGTGGCACGGGTGTGTGTTGTGTCTTTTTTTTTTTTTTTTTTTTTTAAATCCCAAATAAAGATTATATTTCCTAAGTCTTGCAGCTGCCTATGCCCAGGGGACGGTGGGGAGCCGGCTGCATGGTGGGCGTTTAGGACGGTGGGAGAGGGCTCCGGGAGCACTGTGGGGAGGGGAGTGGCACCCCCGGCGTCCCCACTTGACTGTGGACCGGTCGTAGCCCCCCCCCGTGACGAGGCGAGCGTGGGTGCCACGTCCACCCCATGGGACGGAAGGGTGCGCGCAGGACAAGTGCATCCGTTCCCAGGAGGGCTTGGGCCGCCCCGATAAGACCTCCCGAAATAGCCTGGGGGGCACGCAAGCAGCCTGTGCTGCTGTGGGACATCTGCCACCTGCCACCAGAGGGACGCCGGGGCACAAGGCCGGGCGGTGGCCCTGAGGCGGCACGGCCGTGCTATAAGAGCTGGGGGTGCCTCGGTCCTGCCGCACCACGACCGCGACCATGCTGGGGGCTCTGTGTCTTGCTGTGCTGCTGGGCTACGGTGGGTGAGGAGCCGGGGCCGGGGGGAACAGCATGTCCCACCCGTGTCCACTAATGTCCCCCCCCCCCGTGGTCACTAATGTCCCCGTTCCGGGTGTCGCGCAGCCTACGGATGCGGGCAGCCGGCCGTGCCGCCCCAGCTGGGCGCCCGCGTGGTGGGCGGTGAGGATGCCGTTGCCCACAGCTGGCCGTGGCAGGTAAGGGGCAGGGGCTGTGGCACCAACACCGGGAACCCGTCCTGGGGCTGGGGGAGTGGGGAAGGGGCGGCCGGCTACCTGCCCCCACGCTGCGCCTGTGCCCTCCCAGATCTCGCTGCAGTACAGCCGCAACGGGGGCTGGAGCCACACGTGCGGTGGGACCCTCATCGCCCCCAGCTGGGTGCTGACGGCCGCCCACTGCTTCAGGTGGGTGATGGGGAAGGGACTGGGGGGGGGACCCAGGTGCTGCTGCCGCTGATCCCCGCTCCGTGCTGCCGGCAGCTCGAGCCTGACGTACCGCGTGGTGCTGGGTGAGCACGACCTGACCGCAGAGGACGACGGCGCCGTGGTGGCGGACGTGGAGAAGTTCATCGTGCACGAGAACTGGAACTCCTACTTCATCATGTAGGAGAGGGTGATGGCAGCTGGGAGGGAGGGGGCTGTGACCCCGTGCCGGGGTGGCGGTGGGGTTTCGCCGGTTCCCCCCCTTCCTCTCCACGCGGCTTCTTGCAGCAACGACATCGCCCTGATCAAGCTGACGCAGCCGGTGCAGGAGAGCGCCAGCATCCAGGCAGCCTGCTTGCCGCCCAGCGGCCTGGAGCTGCCCAACGACTACCCCTGCGAAGTTACCGGCTGGGGACGCCTCTGGAGTAAGCATGGGGCGGCCATGGGGCGGGGGGGGGGATAAATGGGATGGGGACCGGGCGCCGCGGGTGCGAGGCGAGGCTGTCGTTGCAGCGAACGGGCCCCTGGCTGACGTCCTGCAGCAGGCGCTGCTGCCGGTGGTGGACTACAGCACCTGCTCGCAGGCCGACTGGTGGGGCGGCCTGGTGCGCACCTCCATGGTGTGCGCGGGCGG
Organism: Anser cygnoides; assembly: GCF_040182565.1. NCBI lineage: Eukaryota > Metazoa > Chordata > Aves > Anseriformes > Anatidae > Anser > Anser cygnoides. The sequence continues at coordinate 2,325,713 of NC_089895.1, read as the reverse complement.
CGACGGCGTCGTCTCGGGCTGCAACGTGAGTGTGGGCAAAGCGGGGAAGGCTGGCGACCCCCTGGAGGGGGGGGGGGGGAAGCTGCGGGGCGTGCCGGCGGTAACGCTGTGCCGTGCCTGGGCAGGGGGATTCAGGCGGCCCCCTGAGCTGCCAGCGCGACGGGCTCTGGGAGGTGCACGGCATCGTCAGCTTCGGCTCCTCCTGGGGCTGCAACACGTACAAGAAGCCGACCGTCTTCACGCGGGTGTCTGCCTACATCGACTGGATCAACGAGGTGGGTGCCTGGCCCCCCGGCGAGGCTCCCCTGCTGTTGGGGTCTCCCTCGTCGTCACCCAGCCGCGGGTCTGACCCTGGGGCCTCTCTCTTGGCTTCGGCAGAAAATCAGTGCCAACTGAGGACGTGCGGCCGGTGTCGCCTACCGTGGAGCTTCGGGCGTGCAATAAAGAGAAATAACCGGCTTCGTTTGGCCCTCTGGTTACTGGGTGGGGTGGATGGGGGCTCAGTGAGGCAAGCCCCAGACCTGTGGGGAGCAGGGGGCTGCAGGCGTCAAGTCTGTCCCGGCATTTTAGGGTGGGAGAGGCCAGGCTGGGGCTGGGCTGGCTCTGGCCCCCAGGGGCTGCGGGGGATCCAGCGAGGGCCCCAGAGGTGCGCTGGTCCCCCAGGGCAGGGGCTGCACAGTGGCAGCCAGCTGGGGCACCAAACACTGCGGGGGGGTGCTGCTGATGCAGGTGGGGTGGTCGTGCCCGGTGTGTCCCCAAAAGGGCTCCTTGGGATCCTTGTGCCAGGGCCAGCCCCTGATCCCTGTGCCTTTGTCCCTGGGCTTTTGTAGGAGAAATAATATTACAGGAAAGATAACTTAAATACTTCACACGGAAATTATGTGATGCTGTTTTCAACGGTATGTACCTAAAGAAGCATGGACATGGTAATGAAATAGCACGTGTATTCTGCGTTCCACGGCAGCACCGAGGCCCCTTCCCCTCCACACGTGTGGTTCTCGCCCCAGAGCAGGTCGTGGGGAAGGCGCAGCCTCCCAGAAGGGGTGCGAGCAGCTGCCGTTGTCCCGTCGGTGTCAGCCCCGTCAGCATCAGCTCCCCAGACCCAGTGACGTGCCCATGCAGCTCCCCAGCACCCCGGGTGGCCGAGCCCTGGGGCGTTGGGCAGCCGTCGAGGCACAGCCAAAAACACCCCGGGACTGCGGTGTGAGCGCCACGGGGCCCTGACAGGTTTGGGGTGGCTGGTGTGGCGGGCAGTGCTGCGGGTGGAGCCCTCTCACCTTGCTGTGGCACGCGCCTGGCACGGCAGGGAGACGGAAAGAAGCGGCCCACTTTGCCCTAAAAGTAACGTTTATAACAGAAGCAGTTTTAAGTATTAAATCTGTTTTATTTAAGACCGAACATCAACTGTATAATTGCCCACAAATACCATTTAAAAGTATAAACTACTAAACTATCAGTAGGTAGCAAACATACAGACAGTAAGAGTAATAAAAAGTACTTTCTAGAAAGTACAAGCTGCTAGGTAACTATAGTACGCTGCAGTGTAGATAGGCATATATACGTAGGTAACTTTAATACTCTAGAATACACTATTCCAGTTATCTACTCAGAAAACTTAGAAAAAAATAGTAAAATAAATTTGTACTTATACAGTACTCGAGTAACTTTGCAGTACTCAGTTACTTACACAGTACTCAGGTACCTACACAAAAAAAAATAGAGATTTTAAACCGGTACTTTGTATGTTGTACAGAGTCTAATAAGGAAAAACCATAATTGTATACAAATTTTCATACCTATTTTTCATTATTTCCGTAAATCTAAAGTAATCTATAACTTATGCTGGACAATCTTATACTTAAAATTTTATCTACTGTCAATGTTTGATCTAAGTACAAACGTAATAATTTTAAAGAAAAACTATCTCCATTATTTATACTTCACACTTCTTTCAATAAGTTTATATATAGGGATAGAGACTTCATAGGGACTCAAATTTTTGTTGAAAACATACACTGAAAGTATTTTGCTAGCTGAAATCTGCTTGAAAGCACAAAATCTAAGTAGTTTGCCTGCAAACATCACACAGGTAAGTTAGTTAAAAGTCCCTTTATGCAAACAGTAATTTAACAACACCCGTACTCCTCGTACACAACCTACTTGTAAAGTTACGATAAGATCCTCTACGCAACCTCTAGTTATGTAGACGCTGTTGCACGTTACACAAGCATGTTTCCACCTTTCTGTTGTTCCAGTAATGAGCTCACATAGTCAAATGAGCGCATTTTTAGGGTATATGTTTTTGTAAACAGAAACTGTAACTATCATTTGCAAGTGGTTAAATACACGTAGATAAGTACTTCGATCTTTCCTGTACAAAAGTACAGCTATGATTACTTACCTTACTTTTTCTTTTACTTCTGTACATAATGTTCGTACATAGCCTTATAGCAAAAGTAAGTACGTGTAAAGGTAAAACTACAAGTTTTTTTAGATATAGCTGCTAAGTGCTACATACACCAACTTGTACTTCTGTAAAGTAATGCTATGTTATGAAAGGTTGTGGACACTGCGGGGCCTCGAGGTCCTTCCTGTAGTGAGGGCCCCAAAGCTGAACCCAGCACTCGAGGTGCGGCCTCACCAGAGCTGAGCTCAGGGGGACGATCACCTCCCTGCTCCTGCTGGCTGCACTACTCCTGACACAACCAGGATGCCGCCGGCCTTGGCCACCTGGGCACACTGCTGGCTCGTGTTCAGGTGAGCATCGACCAACACCCCCAGAGCCTTTTCCTCTGCACAGCTTTCCAGCCACTCTGCCCCAAGCCTGTAGCGCCGCGTGGGGTTGTTGTGCCCCAAGTGCAGGACCCGGCACTTGGCCACGTTGAACCTCATCCCTTTGGCCTCTGCCCATCGACCCACCCTGCCCAGGTCCCTCTGCAGGGCCTTCCTGCCCCCCGGCACATCGACACTAGGCCTGGCCAAACCCTGCAAAGCTGTGGATGGCACAGCCCTCACCTCCAGTGCTCCCAACAGAGAGGCCTGCAAATACCCAGTGCCTGTAAATGCCACATTTGAGCGTCACACGGCCCCTGATATCTGCAAACACCCCTTCCCTAGCAGACCGCAGCGCAATCTGTATTTGCAATGCTGAAAACAACCCCACACGGCTTCTGAAGTGTTGAAAGCCTCATGCAACAAAAAGGAGCTGTGAAGACCCGCCCAAACGCTGTGGCCATGTGGCTGTCGGAGCAGCTCTCTCCACCCTGGCCTTGTTCTGCCATAGGAATGGTGCCAGGAGAGCGATGGCCAGTCTGCACATCCCTTCCGTGGCTGCTGCAACACAGCGGTGGCTCATCAGGCTCACAGATTCCTTCCCTTTAACTCCCAAACACACAGCTTGTGACCTGAAAATGTCGTCACAGCTACACGCGGTATCTTGTAAGGGCTTTGATGCTACCAGAACTGATATTCAAAGGAATCCTCACCAGTTTTCTGCAGTGACGCACATTCAGCATCCACGTGGTTCCTCTGAAGGACATGCTTCCCCTTCTCTGCTGCGTTAACAGCAGAAGATTAAACTTTTCAAGCAAGGTTTCTTTCTTGCTCTACACATTTTAGGCATTTCTACACACTTAGGCTACACATTTAGCTTTTTGCACATGCTGAAAGGGCATGCATGAGAGGGAATGGATGACAACACAATGGGAAAGATTTTTTGCCTTTTGTTTTTTGTTTTATTGAGAAAGAAAAATTGTTGTTGGAGAAATCATTCCTTTCCATTTATTCCATCACTCAATTCCATTGATTCCCTCAATCAGCTAGCCAGGCAGCAAAAAGGACACAAACACAATCACCAAAGACCAGCACCAAGAGGCAGAGCGCAGCCACGTCACAGCCAGGTAGAGGCCCCTGCCCCGTGAACGCGGAGGATCGGGCTGATGCGCACCCTGGCAAAGGCGGTTCCTTCAAACGCCCCTTCCTCGTCATTAGCACAGGGCCAGTGCTATTTTATTGCTATTTCACATTGATGACTGCTCACAGATTACATTTCTCAAGACGAGCATCTCCATGGACAGACAACGGCCACCAGGACCACCCAGTCT